>NC_087553.1:36760401-37074307 GCF_036250125.1 Pseudopipra pipra | reverse complement strand
AACAGTATTTAATTGTGCATTTTCCCCACAATTTTTCAGATATTTGGTGGAATTATATATATATTAAGAAAACTAAAATCTTCTAGACTCTGTGTACTGAATGAGATAGACTGCAGCCCAAGGACGGGAGAGGGCAAAGCATTTCATTTTGTCCTCAAAATTTTATCTGCTTTAATTGGCACAGCTAAGTCCAATCTACATTTCCCTGCCTCTCTTTGAAATCCCCTGGACAGTAGAAAGCATTTCAGATTGGAAGGATTGCCCCTCAGAGTCGGGCAGCACTTTGACCAGTATCTGCAATGGCTAGAATTATCACTTTTGAACGGAGGATACTGCTGCAAGTGCAGATTTTCTCTGGAAAGAGCCGGGTTTTACACAGTGGGAATTCGTTGCAACTTTAGCTCTTCAAATAGCTCTAGGTCACTGGAGTAGGATCTTTCTAACAGATTTCTGCCACAGAGGGGAGAACCAATGTGTTCTTTGTTCTTTCCAAGCATGTTGCTTCCTGCGCAGGGCAGAAAAAAGTTGAGACCAAAGCTTCGCACTGGCAGATGTACACTAGCAGGAAATCTCCTGGAACAGGGTTTTGGCTGGTGAAGTTTGGCAGCATAATAAGAGCTTCTTTTTGCTGTCTCGGTGTGAAAAGACAATTTGTGCTTGGGAATATGTTCCTGTGTCTTTTGCTGCATATATAGTCACAGAGCAGGTGGTATATAGATTGTACCATATAGAGATCCGCACGTGCAAATTAGAATGAGCTTAAATACAGGGTGACTGAAGATTGAGGTGACATGTACCACAGACTTGGGAACTCATATTGCCTCCTGTGGAGTTCTGATTTCCATGCTTTTGCTCTCTCTTCCCAAACACACATGCCCTTGTCCTTAGACTTTGGAAGCAATTTAAGCTATCAACTGGTGTATTTGGATAATAAAAACTCATATTGAAAGGATATTTTTTTCATGGCCCTTGCCTGGATTTGGAATGTAGGCATGCTCTGAGCATCTGCTGGTTTGAACAGTGGATAGGTTCTTCTGTTCTCTCGTTAAATTACCTAATGCTTCACACACCAGAAAGTAAGGTAGTTGTAAAGAGCAGAAGATAGGCCTTTTGATCATGGGACCTGTGTTGGTTGCCTAAGTACGATGAACTCCATATTTAGCATTTGTTTATATTAGTGTTTGAACTTGAATTATGGATACACATTTGAAATCAGTATTAACATTTTGGTTCATAGAGCAGTATTGGACCATGTACCACCAGGATGAAACTAAGTGCTCCAACCACCAGTGTGTATCCAGTCCATGGAGTTATTTAGAAATAGTCACTTTCCCACACACTCTGTATGTACTGTGGATATCATATACTCAACACCAGCTGCTTCATACTAGAGATCCTGTATTGGGATTTACTGCTTCCTGATACAGCCCTAAAGCTCTGCTGACAGGAAGAAGGATGGGTGCTCTGACTCAGGGCACCATAGTGGGGGGATTTTCTCATCTAGGAGAAGCAACTTGGTTCCGCTTTGGAATCTAAACTAATAAAACATCACTCTCCTTCTAGAGGTAGAGGGCTTGCTTTGTGATCAGTGGAAGTGATAATTAGACTGGATCTACAAAATCTGCATTTAATACACAAAAACCAGCTTGTGAGACCCATCAGCTAGGGTCAGCACCTTACAGCATTTTGCTTTGGCATCTTAGAAATCTTTTTCTTCAAAACTGCTTTATGCAAATATGTACCTATATTGTAGTGAAATTAAATGAACAGTGTTAATTATAAAAGAGAAGCACTTTTAAGACCCGTGGCTTGCAGTACATCTGGTCCTCTTGTCTCAGTGTTTCAGAGAAAAAACTGTGTTAAATATTTGGCTACTTTGAGCCTGCAGGCTTGAGAACTTGGCACAACTTTGTTGTATGCTCAGGTAGATAATAATTGGGTTTCAAGCTTGCGCAGCTGTTTTGTGACTGTTTTCTTTTGATTACACTAGTGCATATGACAGTTGAGTTCATCTTTCTGTGCATAAGCCTGATTTACCAGTGCGTCATGCAAAATTGTGTGTATTATATGTGTGTGCTGATCTTACTCTTTCTCTCTCTTTGTGTACTTTAATGAATACATACTTATCAAAGGAAAATGGTGATGGTAACAGAGCCCTAAGTAGGGCAACTTTTATGCAGCTACAGGATATCATAATCCTCAGTGAAGCTGCAAATTTGCAGTTGTTGGTTCCTCTTTCTACTGGCATGTTTCTTGGATTCATCAAAATAAAGTCAAAAAGGGGTGGATTTCCCTCTTGTCACCCTTATAATGAAGTACTGTGATGAAAATGTGTATTTCTTAATTTTTACTTTTACTACTGTTTTCAACATCTTTGCTTCTAAAATACTGGGTCCATGGATGTTCTGGCTCTGAGGGGGTCTTGCTTGTAGGACAACAGCTTTGGACCAGCCACCCCACTGTAGCTTACAGCACCACTCCCACAATGACCCCTGCCCATCTTTCATTCCCCATTGACTCTGTTCACATATAAATCAGAGAAGTGGGAAAATGCTCAGATAACTTCTGAAGACTTTTTGGCACACCCATGCATTGCTCATACCTCCAGCCATTCCTGTGAAGACCCTGACTGTTAGTCCTGGGAGCTGCTGTTGAGTTGTGCTCTCACCCGTATGAATGCCATATGAACAAGTGCACGTAGCCTGCCAGGACAGGCAGAGCAAGGGAGCTTGTTTGTTCTGTCTCCTCCTCTTCTTGTCTCTTTACTGCTCTAGTCTTCACTACAATCTGTGGCAAACCCTTGATCCTTACTGTTTTTTCTAGGCGCACTGTAATTAAGAAATAACAATCAATTTAAAGCCCTACCCCTTTTTCTACTATAGAAGGATAATTCCTTACATAACTGTGCATTCTTTTTGCTTTTCTATCTGGTAATGGATTTTTTGTAAATCGTACTGTCCATTGCTGCCACTGTTAAGCCCCTTGTTCTGTCACTCATTTTAGTTGTCACATTACAATGTTTTTATTGCATCTTGCCACAACTTGTCCTTTAAGCATTGTAAGTCCAGTCCCTTGTTAACTCCACAAAATCTTGATTACATTGAAACCTCTGTCTATTACCATAATGAAAATATTAAACAGTCATTTCTTCCTCAGATGGCAATAGATATAGCATTACTGGGACTCTTGAACTGCTTATCAATTAGAAATTTTATCTTCACATGTGTAGCTGAAATGAAGTAAAATACCTGGTTGTTCCTGTGCTAGTGTTTCCATGAAGCAGAAAAAACCTTAAAATGTATCCAAAACCAGTGACAATGCTTAGTATAAGTGTTTGTATCAAACTGTATGAATGGTTGAGGGGAAATGATATTCTGATATATAGTTTGATACTGACATTTTTATAGAGAAGTAATTTTTCTCAGCATTCTGTCGAGGAAAGAAACCATCAAGTATGTTTTGGCTGTGGATTTTAAAAGATATGATGATACTTCTTTTCCTCTCATGCCCTTGTGCAAGAATTTTATTCTTTGTTCTTTGTCAGTGCAGGAAAGATAAATGCTGTCTGCAGTGCTGTTGGATTGTTCACAAACTAGCTGATTCTGTTAAGGAAATGATTTTAAAATATATTATGGCCTCTGGGCAATGTTGAAATATCTTTTGAAACTAGAGCCATAACTCTGCCTTTACTGGCCGAGACACTGATGATGCCTTAAGTTTGTGGTCTTGCTCAGGTCTAAGAAACCATTTTGTCCAGTGGAAGTTGTCCAACAGGATAGTCTTTGAACAGTTACCTCTTCACAGTTACTCACCTATTTGGAGACAGTTATGCATTGTCTGCAACAGCCCTTAACTTTAATTCTTCTGTGGTATGGAAATGCACAATTTAAATACTATTATACTTTGATTCATGTATTCCCTGTCATATTATGGAAGAGTATTTATGATGCTATGATAAGAATGTCTTTTATGAGTATCCATTGCCCTGGCTATGTTTCAGTGTTTAATCACACTACCATGAGCAATATCCTTGAAAGGGTAACAGGATGTGAACACCCTGGTTCGTGAAGAACATATGCAACAAGATTATTAAGTAATTAGTCTCCATAGATCATGTTTTCATGTTGTATTACTATATGTTTCAAGCATTTTGGAGGTATGAGACTACAGTAATTGACTGGCATAGAAGCATGGAATCTATGCCTTTAGTAGCAATTAACTGAATACAATTAATTTCCATGTCTTCTGCCATGTTCTGTGAACCATAATGATTGACAGTAAGTTCTCCAGAATGATAGAATCTTAGAATTATTTAGGCTGGAAAAGACCCTTAATATCATTGAGTCCAACCATTAAGCCAGCACTGCCATGATCGCCACTAAACCATGTCCCCAGGTGGCACATCTACATATTTTTTAAATACCTCCAGGGCTGGTGACTCCACTGCTTCCCTGGGCAGCCTGTTCCAATGATTGACAGCCCTTTCCCTGAAGAAATTTTTCCCAATATTCAATTTAAATGTGCCCTCGAGGCCATTTCCTCTGATCCTATTGCTTGTTACCTGGGAGAAGAGACCAACCCCCCCTACCTGTTTACAACCTCCTTTCAGGTAGTTGTAGAGAGCAATATGATGCTCCCAAGCCTCCTTTTCTCCTAAACTGCTCCCAACTTCCTCATCTGTTCCTCACACAACCTCCAGGCCCTTCACTGGCTTCACTGCCCTTCTCTGGGCAGATTCCAGCACTTTCATTTCTTTCTTGTAGTGAGGGGCCCCAAACTGGAAACAGTATAGAAGGTGTGGCCTCACCAGTGCCGAGTAAAGGGGAACAATCACTGCCCTGGTCCTTCTGGCCACACTGTTCCTGATACAGGCCAGGATGCCATCGACTTCCTTGACCACCTCAGCACACTGCTGGCTCATGTGCAGCTGCTGTCAACAAGCACCCTCAGGTCCTTTTCCACTGGGCTGCTTCTAAGCCACTCTTCTGCTAGCCTGTAGCACTGCCTGGGGTTGTTGTGACTCAAGTTACAGTAATTTCTTCCTTACTTCCTCACTTCATCATTTAAATGTATGTAGCTGAATGATGTTCTTTCAATGCCCTCCAGAGCTTTCTAAGGGAGAAGGGCTCAGAAATAGACTGAGCACCCTCCTTCTGAAATAATCAGTATTTCATAACTTAAAAGACTGACAAGCCTTTTAAACCTTTCCAAAAAAATAGACTTGAGTATCTGTAATAGGAAATAGCATTTAAATTCCATTATTTTAAAATGGTCAAAGTTCAGTTATCATTAATTATCACAGACCTTCAGTGAAAAAGTCCAATCTAGAGATCTGTATCAAAGTATCATTTATTATTAAAGCTAATTGTTTGTTTAATTATTCACAGTACTATCGTGGATTCATTTGTCTGTGGTCTGAGGCTAGAATTTAACTCAAATTCTAGAAAAATTGTACAAAATATTTCTCTAAGTTTATTTGCAGTATATATAATTGAAAAAGTTACTTATTTTTTCCTTAAAGCATTTTGGTTTACCTATCAAAATCTAAATCTCAAATACAAAGAACATAATTCCTGTTTATGTATTGATTCTGAATTTTTAATTTGATGTATTGCCTGATATTAAAAGATAGTTAAGGGAAGATTACAGTACTTTGCATTATCTTCTATGTTTACTGCTTCTAGAGAATAATATTAAGACAACTTGACAGCCATGGTAAATGTAGACTGAAGGGAAAAGTTGATATATATTGAAGATGTGAATCCTGTCCCTCTCCCTCAATCATTTGAGTGTATACTTACATCTGAGGCTGTATTATCTATCTTCCTTCATCTCTTTTGGTATTGGACACCAAAAGTTGAGAACTTGTCATAGGTTTACTTGTTCTAAAAATCCAAGCAGAAATTTTCCTTTCCCCTGTCCCACTATAAGAGAAGGAGGTTGAACAAGGAGGGGGAAGGGGTGATTGACTATACAAAAGAACTAGCTGGCAGACCTGCATTCCAGACTAATGGCCCATCCAAAACTGTAGGGAGGGGAGAGGAGTTTTTTTTTTTCTCCTCCTCTCCTTGCAAACTGGGGACACTTCACTTTTTGCTTTAATGGGGTCAAGGTGTGTTTGGAAACCTTGGAGGCCATTTTACTTCTGACCTAATCGTCTGGCTGCTCTCCGGCCTTGGCTTGCCTGCGCTCTGCCCTGTCCCCAGCCCGAATCTTCTCAGAATTCATCAGAGAGTTTGTGCTCATTGACGAAAAAGGGGGAGTCCTGATCACAGCAAGCTGCAGACAGCGTGAGTTTAGAAGAAGAAAACCGCCTTTTTTTCCCCTGTTCCCCTTCCCCTCCTCGGTGGTGGTGGGGAAAATCTCCATTTTCCGTCTTCTCCTGTGATCCAGGGCCCCACGTGGTGACCACCAGAGCCCAACAGCACCCCACCTGCCAACCAACACTGAGCAACTGCAGGCTCTGCTCCTCCAGTGATCCAACAGCGCTCCTGCCAACCGTGATTAGAATCGTGCTAGAGGATGGAGAAGTATCGAACTGTTTCCTCTTTGAAGGGGACTTTTGGGAGCAGGATTATCGTTTAGTTGTTTTTGTATTCTGTTACTGGTTTTGCCAATATACATATATTCTTTAATAAAGGGTGGTTATTTCTTCCTTTTTCCATACTTCCTTGGTTGGAGCCTCTTAATTTCAGACTTACAATTGCTGAGAGAAAGGAGTTTGGTCTACCTCACAACTCATCCTCCTTAGCAAAATACTCCAGTCTCTTTAAACTTAGACAGAACTATACTTCTTTAAAGAGTAGTATCTTAGCCATCACTCAATTAAATCCAGAGCAGTAAGGATGGTAAGAGACCTGGCCATATGTCCACTGTGTTTTCACACATGATCAGCTTAAGTCACCAGTGTTTGAAGGGATTTTTGGAACAGACCAGGAATGACAAGTATTTCTACTGTTCATATAGGACATTTATCCCAGTTTTATCCTTACTCACAGAAAAACTTGTCAAAGCTTGTGTGTGTTCATGGACCACGTCTGTTCACTTTTCTCTTTTTACGTATCCTGTTTTCTAGACCTGTGAATATCCTCATGGTCATTAACTGAGTTTGTTTTGGAGGGTTCCCATCTTTGTGGACATGTAGTGATACGTAAGGATGAGCACTGAAGAGAGCAGGATTACTTCATATCTTGCTTTTTTTTTGAGTTTCAAAGCGCTAACTAGCTTCTCTTAACTTGAAATGGGTTTATCTTTTAATAAGTAACCTGTGATTACCAATGTTAAAAAAGGAATTGAGCAGTGCAATACCTAGGATGCATTCTTACAATATTCACTCGGTATGTAATGGTGTTCAGTCAAGCCTGTGTAAGGAAGATATGCAGGACCACAGCAGTCCAAAGCATGCTTTCATTGTATATCCTTCTAGCTTTTCCTCAGTTTACCGGCTTCCTGAACTGAAGTCATGCCGGAACACTACTGGGTGCTGAATTTTACTCAATGATCTTGCCTAAAAAGTTTTTGGCTATTTTAGACTTTCAGCATATGCTACATGTGTCACTGCACTTCTTCAGTCTGGAAAAAAATTAATTTTTCCCTTTTTTTCTGTCTTCTGCTTGCTAATTTACTTTTATTTGACACTTCATATCTCATTAGAATTAGAGAATATTAATTTCTATTTACCTTTCTAGATAGTTCATGATTTTACAGAATTTTATGTCACTTTTGTTCTCTCTCACTCTCAAACTGAACAGTTCCACTTTATAATCCTCTAATACAAAAGTGTTTTCCACTAATTTGTTGCCTCCCTCTCTATTTCTAGTCTCAGGCTTTTGTGGTGCTAGTTAAGGACACCAGACCTCCATTCAGTATTCAAGCTGGGAGCATGGGGCTTGTATACGTAATTGCTCGCTGAAGTTTTCTCTTTTTGTTTTGATTCTTCCTAGTATTCTGTGTTGTCCTTTGGATAGACATCAAACTGAGTAACACCCATGACAGCTTTGGTTGTGTGAGGTTTTTTTAGTTGTTTGGGTGTTTTTTGGGTTTTTTGTTGTGTTTTTTTTTTCCTTTTCTTAACTGGAACGTTTGAAGATGGATCTACAGTGTGGTCCCTAAATGGTAATAACAAAATTAGAGTACATTATTGCCTGTTGATAGCCAAAACAGGTCTTGGTTAGGTGCCTTACTTTGGCACTTGAATTTCACTTGCCATTTTATTGCCCAGTTACTCAGTACTGTGAGAGTTTTCTGTAGCTCCTCATAGTTTAGTTTTTTGGGAATTGCTTGGAGTTACTGAAATGCTTTTCATTCATATTCCTTCTGTTATTAAGCACATATTAATCTGAAAGTTGATCTTTCCTCCTATTTCAAGATAATCACGTTTTTCAGAGCTTTTCATCTGGAACCTTGCTGGTTTTGTGACTGCTGTCCTGCTTCCTGATCAAAGGCTTTTTGTAAACCCATGAGATCATCTTTTATTTGCATGCTAGCTAATTCCTTCAAAGAGTTTTTAATATTTTTGTCTGTTATCGGTTCTCTTGCTAAATCTATGTTGGCCCTTCTCCTCTATATCATGGATATTCATTTATCTAGTGATGCTGTTCTTTACTGTAATTTCCACAAATGAAGCCGATTTAAATGATAGATTGTACAAATGGAATATTGCATGATGGTTATGATAATACTTTAGCAATTTTACATAAGAAGTCCTTCAAATCTTGTAGGTGAACACCATGTGGCCTTAACAATTTGTTACCATTTTTTTATCAATCTGTCCTACAGCTATTCTACTGACACATTAGTTTAAGACAGTTTCTCATTCTACAAGAAAGACAGACTTGGAGTGGGGTCATTCAAACATCTTCTTGTGCAAACAAGTCTTGTAGCCCTTTTGCAAGCTTTACGAAGTCTTTTTTAAGTTTCTCATTCACTTGTATTTGAGGGAAAGCAACTATCACTGCTATGCCATTAGCAAATGGTTCTACAAATTATTTACTAATAAATATTATTATTTTACATTTAACTTGCCAAAATTATGTGGTGTATTATTTGCATGTGACTTCCATGACTATTAGCTGTCTTCTGTTGTCTTATTGAACAGGCGAACAAGGTGATTACTTTGGGGAGTTTTTTTGGTACTTCTGTTGGGGTGTTTTTTGTTTGGAAGTTGGTTTGTTTGGTTGGTTTTTTTCCCTCCTTCCAGATCCTTGTCTTTGATACTTCCTTTTGTTATGGAACACGAGCACAAGAACTGGCCCTACCCTAGAGCTTCTGGGCAGATCACCTAGACATGTAGAGATGTGCCACCTCTGCACCTGGCAGGTACACCATGATTTGAGCTTCACTGGCATCACTGACTCATCTTCTCTTGCCTGGGATTTGGCTGCTAGTTTCAAGCATCATGTATAGTATAGTAAGCCAGCAAATGTGTGAGCTCCTGCTGGGGCTTGTATTTATGTTTGTTTTCACCAGTAGATTTTGAAGTTTTCTCTGCTTTTCATGTGTTTGTTCATGCCCTCTCTTCTGTTTCTCTTCTAGCAGAGTGCAGCCCTCCTCTTCTGATTTAGTCTGTGGCTCTGTGGTTTTGTTTGGGCTTTTGCTCAGTTAGAGGTGAAGGCCCAATTAGTAGATGCACAACTTCATCTGCTTACTTGGAAAAGTCGTGGTATATGAAGCTTTTTGCTTCTGAATGCTAACAAAAACTAAGGTGCTATTGCCTAAGTTTTTTTTGTTTTGTTTGGGTTTTTTTTCTTTTTGTTTTGTTTTGGTTGTGTTGTTTTTTTGTTTTTTTTTTTTTTTTAAAGTTCCATGTTCTGGATAATTGTTTTGTTGCTTTACCAGAGCTTTGAGGAAGAAAGAAAGAATTCAGTTTCTTTAAAGATTTAGATGAGTCAGTAGAAATTAGAAGAGTACGTTGCCTTGGAGGTTACAGCTCTCACGTCATTGCCAAAAAAAAAAAAAAAGGAGGTCTTATCTAAGGGGATGTGTACATGTGTTGTCAGATGCTTCAGGAATATTGGACAATGGTTGGAAAGGTAAGGAGTGAAAACATAACAGGATTAATACTCATGAAATTATGACTAAGATATTGTTCTTCACATTGCAAATTACATTAAATATTCAAGTATGATTCCTTTGTGACATGATGGACACTTACCTGAGTGTGTTTTCTTTTTTGCTTACAGTATTAACATTTCATCTCCTGACACTTTTCTTTTATGAAAACCTGGCTCTTCTTTTAAAACATCCATCAGCTTTTCAGATGTTTTTAAAGTATCTTATTCTAATTAGAGAAGGGAGGCAGGACCATGTGAAATCAGAAAAATGTGTCTACTATTGACTTTTGAGAAAGCACAGGATCACTGTTGAGAAAAGAATGCAGAAAGAATTGTGTCTTGCAGAATGTACCACCTAAGGAGTCTTTCTGCTTTGCCTTTTGTAACTGGACGTGCCTATCTCTTATTGGCCTTTTTAGCCACCAGCACGCTTGTAACAAATGTGGGTAGAGCCCTTCCCAAATCTTTGTTCACGAAGCCTAGCCATGATGACTATTGACTTTTAATGCTTCTTAAAAAAAAAAACAAACCCCATCCAAAACCATTTAAACCCAACCCCACCCAAAACCTTATTTAAAAACATATCTTTATGGACACTCTTTATGGAGTAAATTCTCAGTTGATGCAGATTGTTAGAACCCTATTAAAGCCCAAAGACTTCCTTCAGTTTATGCAAGCTAAGGCTTTGTATGTGTAAATCTTGAACTTGAATCTTGTGGGGAAGTGTTTAATTTATTTGTTATTGTCTGAGCATGGTTTGGGCAGCAAACTGTTGCAGACTGTACTAAGGGCAGCAGGACTATGGAGGGCTCTTGTGGAATTACTGAGAACTGCTGAAGGACTGTTGCAGAGATGTACTGTTGAAGCCAGGTTGGAACCAGGACACCCGCCTGAGGTGCCTGTGGAATTCAGTTGCCAATTCTTAGGAGGTCTTTGAGCATGGATGAACTGATCCCTTTTACTCAATGCAAATTTTCAAAGATGAGAAAGGTGTGGTTCAGTCAGCAGAGCTGCTGTCTGGCTATTTTGAAACCTATGCCTCTCATAACTATTCAGTTTGCTTTGTGGCATATAGAAATCGATTGTCTTTTTATTATCTGGCTGAATGTTTCACTATAGAGTTATACTTTTATTAGTGATGCTGTCATTAATGAAAGTACCACGTTGTTAGTGTTTAGTGGTGCTGTTTGGTGAAGATCATAGTTTCATTCAACTGTTTTCATTCAAACAGTTTATTGACTGGAGAAAGATGTGTGTTTAGAATATTATTCATTTGGAGAATATTTTTATATCTAGCAAAGGGCTTAATTAAGAGATTCTGCAGTCCTTCAAGACATTCAGATGCTCAGATTTTATTTAAAAAATAAATAATAAAAAACCCCATCAAAGACAATTGGGAGTATGTAGTAAAAAAATGTGAATATATCTTGTTTTATTGTTCAGTTGCTGTTAAAAACACTATGGAAGTAAAGTTCAGTAGTACATACTGTCTTGTGAGCCAATTAACATGTATTTTATGTGTCATTACTTTTTTCATCCTATAAAGCTATGGGTATTTTTTTCTTTAATTTATCAAGACAGTCTTAGTAAAAAATAAAAATGTAACTTTAGCTGAGAGGATAAATGTGCTTTGGTTCTGAACTGAAACATGACCATAAAAACTGCACCTTTCTAGCCAGGAGGTCTGATCTCTGTATTTTTAGTCTGTTTTATTCATTAATTTTAATTACTAAAAGGTCATCTTTCACTGATTTTTATCCCAGTAGGTTAGTAAACTGCCATGTAGCAAAAAAATAGATTTTATTTTGCTTTATACTTTATCACTGAAGTTGATTGGTAATCCTCGGCTGCAGGGCCAAATTATTTGAGTTGGGTCAGTCAAATTCCATAGTATAAATTATTTTAAATGTTAAATAACTGCATTGGAATAGCTGCAGATTTTTTTTTTCCTCAGTAAAAGTGTATCGATAGCCATACCTGGGCAGAAAAGAAATTAGCTTGTCCTTCAAAAGCCACTAGGCTGAGTTTTCCAACTGCTGGGTCTGCACTTCTACAAAGAAATTGTTTATAAATGAAGGCAATTCAGTAAAAATAATTGAGGTATTCCCACAAGCATCTTCAAGAATGAAAACTAAGGAGAGATGAGACCAATTCTTGGGACTTGAGTGGGCTTTGGACCATGCTTATGCATATATTCTTTGCTAGTTGTTGACGTCATAAATAAATTTGCCTTGTAGCTGTTGCTTTCGTGGGGTTTTCTAGGGGGTGGGAATATGGGAAGGGTTGACATATTCTTAATTAGTGTTAAGATTAGATAAATAGTTTCTACTGTCTACTGCTGTTTTGACCAGAAATGAGAAACTACTATAAATTAAAATGTATACTTGTGTTTTTCATTTATTTTTAATTTAGGCTTTCAAAGCTTTGATTTTTTTTTTCTAATTTCCTGCTTCTGCTGACCTATTTTGCTAATATGCTTACCATCCTGTTTGTGCATTAAAATGAATGCCAACTAAATTTATGTTTATTTTATGTTTATTTAAAGTCTTAGGGAAAGAAGCCATTCTGTTTGTTCACAATGCCCACAAAGGACTCTTCAGACATGGTTCAAGCAATGTGTGTTATGGAAGAATTTATACATGCAGGTGAATTAAATGAATTGCATTTGGACTACACTGTTATAACTACAGTCTTCTTAGTCTGTATGAAGGGGATGTGGGTAGAACTTAAAAGTACCTGTGAGTTTGCTGCCTTAACATGGATGTATTACTGTGGGAGCAAAAAATGTTCCTAAGGATGTTCCTGTCTCTTGGAGGTTTGGAGTGGTGTCCTGAGGTTCATGTTGGCCAACACTTGAAAGTTAATAAGTGTCTTAGCTTCCCACTCCCTATTCACTAAATACAAACTGGTTTTCCTTCCAGTATGACAGGTTCTGAGAAGTGAGAGTGAAGGGGTGCAAAGGGAATCCCACATCTTCTTTGATCAGAGACATTACTTCTGTTGCCTAATTTGAAAAATTCAAAGGCCTTCTGAAATGGAGAAATGGGAAATGCCTAATCTATTCCTTATTAGTATATGGATTATGGTAAAAAGGGCAGACCTTGAATTTGATAATTTGATATTTCTGTTCTGTATCTGCATACAAATTTACAGAAAGATCTTATTGATTCCTTCTGTGGTATTCTTTTGCTGGATAAGGAACCTCTAACATGGAGAAATGAAGTTGTTGCTTGGTGTGACATTCATTTGTTGGCTTTCAGAAGGGAAGGTTTCGTAAGGTAGTGTGTGAACACGTACGTAGTTAACCAGCATGATCAGATCAATTTGTTTCAAGTAATATATGCATGTGATAATGTAATTCATACAACTATACAAAATAGAATAATTGGTCAATTAATAAATTTTTTGCCATGATAAAGCCTGATTCAGATATAAAACTAATGTCTAAATGTAGGTATCCGGAGCAAGAAATTACTCCTTTGATGCACAGAGATTCTTTGCTACGTCATTGCTTAATGGCTGAATGTTGAAAAAAGGCTTCAATAGCAGAGTGAAGCATTGGGGAATAATTAGGGACAACACGTGCTCTCAGTTATTTCCATTGGCTACAAAAACTGAAACAAATTGTATAGAATTGCAGGGGTGTGATCAATAGCCCAAAATGCTCTTTTGTGTTCTCTTTAACTTGCAGAGATCTATTTCAGGTCTTTCAGCCTTATGGGTCTCTACAGTAGCTGCCAATGTGGGTTTTTTGGAAACTGCATTAATCCTAGGCTGGCTTTTCTGCTCTTGAAAGGTGAGAGGTACTGATGCTCAGAGGCAGAGGTGGCCCCAGTATGGCTGCAGCGGGGAGGTTCCTGTGTCTGCTTGCAGGTACCTCATCCTCGAGTTAGAATGGGAGCCAGAAAAAGTACTAGATAAATTAAACTCAGCTTCTTTCAACAGCTTGCATAGAATGGGTAGGAAGAAATAATTGAGGATTCAGAGGGTAGGCTTCTGAAGGGTACTATAATTTGACAGGTAATTGATAAACTTGGTTTGGTAGCTCTGTTTTATTTTAACAAATGAAAGGACATACTTTTGTTGTCTAGAATGAAGTGATAGCCTGCTTAGTTTCCGGTAAAACAACAGCTGTTATCTAAAGCATCTTTTCTAGTGTAAAGAAAGTTTGTTAATATAGGAATATAATTTCTATTTTAATACCAAAATTAGATTGCTTAGTTATTAAAAGGACAGTTTCACCAAGTCTTGACGACAGCTACCTTATGTTTGTGAATGCACATAGAGGAACTCCATGCTGAGATTAAATATTCAGATTGGCTTCAACTGATTTACTTAACTTGCTAATTTATGCAGCAGCTGTGCTCCTATAGCAATCAGCAAAGGAACTCAGTAGGAACCTGCCTTTGTTTGGACTATATAAGGAAGATGTGGTGGACCGGATTCATTCCTGCTCTTGAACTACATATAGAGCTACTCTGTATCATGCAGCTGCAGGAATTGTTCCTATTCATCAAGCTTGATATATCTAGACATCTGGGGAATAGTTCTGATAAAACTCCCTAAGAATGCCAATGTGTTGTTTTGTTACAGAAATCTAATGCAGTCTGTAAGGCATAGCCTGACTGGGTACAGCAAATGCTGTGGCCAATGGAGTCATGCAAAATGTAATGCAGATGGAAATAGAAGCCTCTGGTAGCTGATTTGTAAGTAAGGAAAGAAGCTGAGTTAGACGAAAGCAAGTGCAGTTTGGCTAGAATGAGATGACAGGAACAGTGATTCCTGCAGGTGGGAGCTGCAGGATGGAGACAGGGAGAGTCTGGTCAAGAGCACCAGAGGGACTTGGATGTTGCTTCCTGTAGCTTTCCTTGTCCAGAGCTCTCTCAGGAACTAGGCCTACAGTCTTTAAAATCAGAGAAATGGAAATCATGCTGTTTTGTTTCTACTTGTTGTGCTTTACCTATTACTTTTACCTGCACACAGTTCCTGTAATTTGCCTCTAATCTTTTTGCATTTTGATTTTTAGTATGGAGGAGGTGAAGAAGTCCCCAAATGCTTCAGGTAGAGATTTCGAAATACTAGATTTGAAACTGTGTGTCCATTTATTACAGACTTGAAATTATAAGATGGAGCTGCATGTTCTTTTCCAGTTCTATGAATGGCTGCTGGGAAACCAACCCAAAAAAGTAAAATGTGACCAATGAATCATGGCATCCCTTTAAGTGTTCAGTTCTACGTTCATCCAAATTTATTCACCACATTTAATCTTTATTTGTATATAGTTTTGACCATCTTAATAGTATTTTTCAGTGAATGAAAATTTATGTGGAAGCATTCTATCTATATAAGTGACTTTGGAGATCCTAAAAAATTAGGATGATAGATGGTTCTGTGGAAATAAGTGCTCAATGGTTATTATCTGGCAAATGCCCCAGATACTTCTAAGTTCTCTACAGGCAGTTTGACAGACTACTTGGTTTTCCCACTGTAATTCTGTACTACTGATTTCTGCATAAGTCATCATTAGCCTTCTTAATCTGTTTTGATATGTCTTAACAGTAATAGCAAGGCAATAAAAGCAAGACTTGAACCATGAGCATTTGGTTTCACTTGTCAGGCATTTTCTCTTTTTTCTTTTTTTTTTTTTTTAAATTTATTTTATTTTAGAAGAGATATGTAGAATGGGGAGGGTTTAAAAATAAATTCCTTCTTTATGGGTAGGACCTGGATTCTACATTTGCTCAGTAGTTGCACTGTTTCAGAGACAGTGTAATCCTTAGAGTTTTATAAGCAGGTTTGATACACTTGGTCAAATGCTAGTAAGGTGATTTGGATCTGCTTCCAGGTCTTATCTTTTCATTCACAAGGCTGATGCACTGTGAAGTGCACAAATTCCCTCTCCTCAGTTGCTTGCTGCTCTGCCTGGAACTGGCCCCAGTATGGTACACTGGTTTCCACTTAGTCTTTTCATAAGGATGCAAATGAATGCCATTCAGTTAAGGTTTAAGGTGATTTCTTTTTGTTTCTGTCATTTTGTAGGTGACTTGAATTGACAGAGGAAATGGAGTACGTTCTTTTCAGATGTGCTCTATGTGATATTTGGTGCATATGGTTGGGGGGAAAGGATTAATATCTATGTATCATAAAGATCACAAGGTACCAGTTTTTTTCCATCCTGTTCACAAACTCAAGTTGTACCTTCTGCAAATCCACAGTAGCTGCACCTGATTTTTAAAGGTTAGCACAACCTTTAGAACTACAGTAGAAGGCCTGGAGCTTCATTTCCTTGTGGCTTGTTTGTGCCCTGGAGCTGCTGGCTAAGCAGGGAGGCACACCTGGAGTAGTCTGGTATCCCCCTGTATTTCCAGTTACAGTGCTAGCAGCATACTGGAGGGCTCCTGTCACCCAGTTCTGTCTTGTCCCCTTGCCTTTCTGCTCCTCCCCCACCCCCTTAACAGGTCTAGTTCTTGGCTGTTAATATTTCTTTAAGAGAAAATAAGGTTTCATCTTTAATTCAAATGAAGTATTATATTCTAGAATCACTGTGCAATTTTATCCCTTCCTATGAAATATCTCTGTTGGAGGCATAAATTTCTGTAAACATTAAATTTTGCAGTACTGTCCTTAGTCCAGATCTGCTATAAATAGTATTCCCATGCTGAGTCAATAAAAGCGTTTGTGTTAGGTTTGCTATTTTCATTCTTTGTCGTAGCTTTTTTTTTTCTCTGAACATTGAAATAATTTTTTCAGCAGTGGAGTATTGATGTTCCACAGGTAAAGGAAATACTGGTAAAAGTGGATCCTTGATTAATATGCAACATAATTTATATGCAACATAAATTTTCAAAAATTTTTATAAGCCTGTCAAATAGGTAATTATTAAAATTGAACATATGAATAATCTATAAAATAAAAATAGCCTGCATTCCTTTAAAGGTGGTAGATATTGCTTTTATTTAGCAGTTAATGTGTAAGCAAACCTTCTAATGCACATTGTTAGGATCAGTAGTAAATCTGATTATTGCATGTGTGATAAGCACTGGTATTTGGACTGACATGAAGAGCTCCTCGGAGACAGCACCCTGGGTGCTCCCCATTCCATGTCTCTATCTCATGTGTGAGGGGAAATGTTAAGAGAGTATCAAAGCAACTGTGGAGTTGTGGCTGGGTTTTATTTGTATGTCCACCTGCCTAGTCAAACCAGAAGCAGAAGCCATCTTTACATTCAGTTTTGTTTCATCCTGGCAAAAGCTCTGGATGAGAATAATACTAAATATACATGGGAATGTGCTTAAAACAAGAATATTTCAGCTGTCAGGCTTTAATATTGGGTAAACTATATTTTATGTAAGTCTTATGACTATGGATGCAGATGCATGACTTAATGTAGAATTATGGCTGACAATTTAAAGACTAGAAGAAAAAAAGAAGTCAGGAAATTCAAAGTGATGGTTACCAAAGCAACTGTGATTCTCCCCCACTTGTACTCTAGCTGTGCTATATGCTTCTCAATACCTACTGCTAAGCTCTGATGTGTTAATACATGCATTGCAGCATAGCTGAGTTATTGAGGGAACCGAAATTGTGGTGGATTTTAGGTGCAAAATGTGTGCAGGTCTCCTAGCTCATCAGTCAGACAAAAGCACAGGGCAGAAGGAGAAGAGCAGACTTTCACATAGCAGAATATGATTATTTTCTTATTCCTGGTAGAGGAAATAAGATAAAAGATTAGATTAAAACATGTAAGTTAAAAATTGTAGTTATAGAAAATGGAAAATGCTATAAAGAAAATGAGCTAGCTGGAAGAGTAACAACCTTCCCACCAGCACCGAGCTTGCCAAAGCATGGCACTGGGAGGCAGAAAAGATGTTGCCTGAGCTCTCCTGCTAGGCAGAAGCATCATTCCTGACCAATATCTCCTACTATGTGGTGCAGTGAGAGCTCCCCCTCCTGTTGTTAGCCTTACCTGACTTCCAGATAGCATCAACGTTTATTAGCATTTCAAGAATATTTTAAAAATCTGAGAGGAGCTATGATGCCTGTGGCTAACACTTCTGGGTAGCTGAGAAAAGCCTTTTAGCTAAGACAGAGAGTGGCCCTATGGCCCTTTGGGCGCTTGGATCACCAAGACAGGTGCTTGAGCTGAATAAATGTAAGACTCAGTGACATTTGATGGAGCAGTTTATGGTTAGCTTTTGTACAAAACTACAGTTCCTGTGTCCAAAAGGAAAGTTCTTCATGTTTTATAACCAGAGAGCCTTTGCTTTTTCAGACTTGTTGCATTTTCGAGCTTTCCCCAGTCAACAATGACCCAGTACAGTAAACAACTATTTGTATGCTAAGCCCTGACAGCAAGACCTAATAAACAGCTGTGTGGAAAGGAATGCTTTGATGGTGGGAAGCAAACGAGGAAGTTTGCAAGACAAGTTATTATACCTGCCTCCTTGTATCCCAAACCTTTCAGTGGCAACTGTATTCAGGCAGTTGCATTCCTGTTGTATTACTCAGAAAATATGACTGAGGTTTATTCTAGCTTCATGGCTTTTATGCCAGATAAAATCCCTGATAAAGTGAGAGGGTTACTGATAAGGTGATACCTTATCTATTGTAAAGCAGCTTTACAAATTGAACTGTCAGAATTGTTTGAGCTTAGATAAGATCAGTCATGTGTGTCATGTAGTCATTGTGGTTTGGGTCCAGACATTAAAGCTGGATTTTCTATCCTGTCAATTCAAAGTTTGGGAACAGTCACAACAAAAAAATAGGCAACTTAAGCTCTCAGGCTGAGCCAGTGTTCTTCACACCTTTATAACTCCATTTTTTGATGGCTAAGAAGTCAGATAGTCTTAATCTATTGTTTGGTGCATCCTTCATGAAGATGATAGGTTTTATTAACTGTTGAAATTATTCTTTCAGGTAATAATCCATAATATTATAATCCATAATCCATAATATTATATCTGTAAAATAATTTATATTATATCCATAAAATAATTTATATACTCTAATTTGTAGACTTCACCTGTAGAAATGTAATTCTATAGAGAAGTACCAGTTAAACACACAGCCATGCAGCCAGTTTGAACTTTGACTTTTTATCTGGATTTGGGGTTCCTCAACAGAAATCAGAAAAAGCCATATTGAAGTCATGGATGCTACATAAGATCTAAAATGTGCATGACTCCTTTGAGTTATTACTGGACACAGATATCTGATAAACGCTGTTTGCCTTTTTTGCCATGATAAGTAGATTGCTATAGTTTGAGAAAGGTAACAAGCCTTGTAGCTGTGTTGGTAAGGTAGGAAGCGGTTCATTGTCAGTACCTAAGTGAATTTGCTAAATGAGTCTTCATTCAAGTGACATAATCACCTTAATGCTTCTAAAATCAACCTGGGATATATTCTTCAGAGCTGTGCTTCATGCAAAGTGGATCACCTACTGCTATCCACACTTAACAGTATTTGAATAACAGTTGTTTACTGCCTTGTGACAGATTTCCCTCCTCTTGATTTATTTTTGGCCAGCCTTGTTCTATTTCTCCTTGAACAGTGCAATAGAATTAATTCCATAAATATGTTAATACTTTTGTGTAGCATATCTAGATATGCTACAGATATTATATCTAGATATAATATCTGATATGCTAGATATCTAGATATGCTACAGGTATTTTTTTCCTAGTGGATGTGTAAGTTCCCACTAGGGTTTCTTGTGTGACTTTTGAATGAAGCCGCCATAATCTGTTATTAATCTAAATGTCAAATTAAGAATGCGTCTAGGGGAGTCAAGGATCCTATCCTAGCTAATTATTCACTAGAGGGTCTACATTCTATGTTAATGAGGTAAAACACACAAAAGACAAAATAGCTGAACATCAAAGCTGCTGTAAGTGAATATGCAAGCGACTTAAAACTAAAAATGTCATGTACAGCACTTTCTCAACATGTGTGGATAAAAAGGATGGTACTTAGATGGCTTAAAGCAGTAATAAAATATGAATTCACATCCCTAAATGTCAGTGCAGTAAGGAAAGACTTCAGCTATCCACAAATCAGTGGATAGCACATACCTATGACAGCACGGCCATAAAACTGATGGAGCTATGCAAATGTGCAAGTGCAATGTAGTGTTACCAATTTACAGAGAGGATAGCTCAGTCTTTTGAAATGGTATGAAATTTAGACAACTTTGATATACGTTAGGGAAACCTGCAACAAAACTGCTACTAGAATCCTCATTTTCATTTTAGTATTTGGGTTGGCAGTTTTTTTGGTTAACCACCATAACAAGGACTGTGCATCTTTCATCTGCCTAAACTGGTACATTGAATGCTGCTGTCTGTTCAGCAGATTGACTTTACTCTGGTCCTGCATGTGTGTCTGCCACCTTGCAGTCACATTGATCTGATGTGTTAGGTAAGGGCAGCAGTTACCCAGTGGCCCTGAGCAAGGTCTGCCAAAAGCAGCATCTTGGGAGCTGTGCTGGCAACCTGAATGTTTGAGTAAGATCCTTGTTTTTATACAATTTGAAAGCTTTAAGTTGGTCTTGATTTGGTTAAGAGGGAGAGTATCTAGCTTGTCTCTGACAGAGTTGGTAAGGATGACCGTACTTTTTGTGATGGGGAACAAGAGCAGGCAGCTATTGAGGTATTTTTGTGAAATCATTGGAAAGGATATGGGAGCATTTATGTTCCTCTGGTGTTTTATTTGATCTGTAGACCATTATAGGCTAAGTGTTTAGTAACCACTGAGCAATTCTCTGTTTATTGCAATGATATTGATAAGATCGTGAATTTCTCTGTTGCAAAGGATTTTACACCATAGAAAAGGTCCCTCCAGAATGGCTAACATCTTCTATAAATCTAAAGAAATAATAAAAATAGAAAATGTGTGTTGTGCCCAGAATACACAGACAGTAGCAATTCACCTGGGAAATACCTTCTGACTGATTCACTGATTGGAAAATGGCTGATGGGATCAGAGAATAGCCAGGGAACAGTGGTGTAGAAAAGGAGGATTTTTCCTTCTTTGAACTTTTAAATATTTGCCCTTTAGGGCCAGTTAGAAGGTTTATCATGTTTGTTTCGTAAAAAAAAATGGAATAGATAAATAATGTGTTTTTTTGTTTTGTTATGAAAATTCCCTTTCCTATCATATCAGTAGGTTTTTATAGTAAAGCATATTAAATTTGATGTGTGTATGTGTGTGTGTATATATATATATATACACATATGTTTACATTATACACTGTAGTGTTATGAGGCAGTGGAATTTTACTGGAGACTCTAGTGTTGTTTGTGTTTAACTAAAGCAAAGTAAAAGACAGCCTGGCCCTGGAAATAAGGACTTTGCTTAGTGGAAGATATTACACAAAAGAACGAAAAAAAAAAAAAATCCTGTTGTTTTCTACTGAGACAGCTGCCTGTGAAGGATAAAGGAAGCCAAAATATCACCAGCATCCTAGCCCTTCTAACATATTTTTGAAACCCTCCCAGCATAGTCTGGCATCGTAGGTATCTGTAGCAAGACTGACATCTAGATCAATAGACATATCAAGAATGCTGCAGGAATATAGTTGCTTTGAAAAGTTTTATTCCAATCAGTAGAGTGAGTGCTAGAAATGAAAATTTGAAGGGTCTGGTAGTCCTGTATAGAACCATGTTCGCGGTGCTCCAGTTTGGCTGGGACATCTCACACATGTGAATGAATATTTACTTTTGCAATTCTGCGCTTTGAATCCTAACCTCTCTCCGTGGTGGGCATGGGCCAATTGTGAATTTTTGTGATGGTTTCCACTTATCTCACCATATATTTTTTCTCACTTTGTCCTTTCTTTTGTCTTTCAGTGCTTGGTGTTCTGACATTATTTATCTTCTTTTTCCTCTCCATTTCCTCTTCATCGTTTCTGTGTTGCATTCTCCTTTCACAGTCTCCAGTGATTTTTAATCCTTTTTTTCCCTTCGACCCCTTCTTAATTGCTTCTTTGTTTTCTCATGGCTTATAAAATGTCCTTTTTATTCCTCCTCTTTCCTGCCTTCTCCTTGCCAAGATGTTCACCTCTTCTCCCTAGATCCAATATTCCCTGTTCTCTTTACATGAACTTTTTAATTTTGCATTTCTTCCCTACGGTTACAATGTTCAAATATGCTTCCACATGCATCTAAGAGACGAAAAAATTCAATTCTCTCAGTGCTGATTATGAACCCTCAGGCACCAATCCCTTCTCTCCTTCTAGTGGCAGGTGCTTTGTGCGTGCACATAAAGTTGCACTGAGCAACAAGAGTGGTTAATAATATTCCTGTGCACATTCTGATTCAAACCATAAATCACACATATATAGAGGATTGGAGGGTTGAGGGGGTATAATATTAGGACCTTCTTTTACACCTATTTGAAATAGCATCTAAGCTTTCTGGCCTTCTCTGGTAATATGTTCTTGAATAAACCAAATCAAAGAAAAACGGTTAGAAGGGGAAGTCATGTTGGATAGATATTACACAAAGGAATGAAAAAAAATTCCATTGTTTTCTACTGAGACAGTACTGGATCCATGATTAGTTTCAGGAGTGTTTTTTCTAGCCATGTGAGCTACTTGGAATGAGCCAGGCTTTCAGATTTTCCACATGCATATAATCTACTTTGCACAATTGTGACTTTGAGTTGCACTTAGCTACCATGTCTTCTCAATGATTGATTTATTGTCCTTGCAATTCAATGAATGTTGAAGGAGACATAACTTTTTTTTCTTTTTCATATGATCATATTTTAGTCTGTCTATTTGCATGGTCTAAATCTCTGTTCATTTGGCATTATCTTTTGCAAGGATCTGAGAATCATGTGAGACTCAAAGCTAGGCTGTTGAACCAAAATTTTATTCTGAAATTTTAGGCACTAATACCTGTGCAATTAATTGCCCCCAAATGGTAAGCAGATCAGAAGCACAAATATCTTCAAGGGGTTTTAGACATACTAACAGATGCTTACAGTAGATATTGATATGCTGATTCAAAGGTAACTCTAGATTCAGAGGTCTCACAAAGCTGAAGGCTGCTTGAAGCTGGAAGGGCACATTGGTTCGCCTTATACTTGCAGTGATTTTTATTCCATGAATATCTGCTACTGGATTTTGCCTCTAAAATAATGCATACCGTGAACTTTTCTTCAGTCACTGTGCGTGATATGTCTGATGATAAGCACATATTGAGAAACTAGTCTTTATAGACTGGAAGATGGTATAGGAGCTTTCACTTCCATAGCTGTTCTTTCCTGAATGTCTATGAGAATGGCTAAAACCCATCACAGATCCTGGGATTTAGGAAAAAACATAGGGTTGGCATTACTGGGTAAGGTGTGGTGAGTCTGACTTTTGAGAATTCTGAACATTTATCTGGTGGGTTTTCTAAAAACACAGTTTTTCCTGCTCCATGGCAGTGATGAATAACATGAGTTAGAGGTCATACAGGACATGGTCTTATGTGCCTCAGCCTGCCTTTTAAGCTGACAGAAAACAGCATGTGCTCTGTAAGCATTGTATTGCCTGATGTTGATCATGCTTGTTTTCTAGTGCCTCTGAAGAAAGGTGAGGGTCCTCAGACTCTCTTTAGTGGTAAATTTCTTCCTATTAGCCTCAATGTGCTAAACTGCAGCTCTTCAACCTTGCTTAGAAGCAAGAAATGTGAACTAGTTTGCAGGATGGGAGCCATCAAAATTGCTGCCCTGGCTCCTCAACAATCCCATTTGAGTCCCATTACAGAGCTCTTGAGCACAGGGTTTGAGGTGAGGCAACTTCTCCCACAGTATACTGGTCCAGGGATGCGATGTAGCCCATAAGCAGATCTGTCAGTTGATGCTGTGAAGCATGAAATAGCATTTGCTTTCTGTGCTACAGGTATCAAGGTGGTGTGCCCTTCTTATTGCTCCAGAGGTATGATAAACAACTGTATTTCATAAACTGGCATTTCCAAAGAGTTCACGCTTGTTGAACTGAAGCCAATTAACACAAAGTTTAACTAGCAATGACATATAAAACTCATAACTAATTAATTCTAATAGAAAACCCATCTTAAGAATGATTTGGTGCCTGGAGCATTAATATATCACATGCTTTGGTTTCATTTTCTGCAGCCCTGCTTACCCTAGAGAATATAAAATTTTGACCTTTATTTAAAATGAGACTACTTACAGGTGATCATTAGTTGAACACAGGTTATATAAGGGATATGGTTAGAAAACCATCGCTTCAGTATGATGGGAAGAACCGAGGGTCTGTAATAGTTGAAAGATGCCCCCATAACAAAATAAGGAGAAAAAGGAATGAAATTTTATTTCAGTTGGCTGATTTTAATTGAAGCATATTTTAGTAGGCTAAGAAGAAATAGAATATTGTGTCAAATTATGGACAAGAAATTATTGCAATGAACTTACTTTTCCAAACACAAAGTCTTGGACCAAATCCTTAGTACTGAGCAAACTTTCAAATCCTGTTTTTGGGATTCCATCACTACAGTTTGAGTGACACTCAGTACTTGGCTTTTTAAAAAAAATTCTTTTAAATTTAAAGCTACTCCCTTGTTTTTGCTTAGGGAATGAGTCCATTCAGCAGCAATCAATCTTATCTTTTTCTGGAAAAAATAATTATCAGTTGTCAAATACAGATAACATATTGCAACTTGAGCATCTCATATATACACTGTTTATGCTTGGGTTTGGAGAAGGACTACTTTTGTTTCTCACAGAAATCCTGTAACAATAAAATGTGATGATCTATTCACAAAGAATAATTTATTTACATAGATTGACCCCTTGCAGTTGTTTCTTTGCTAATTTTCTGTCAGCTTTATTCATGTTCCTCCTACAGTGAGTCAATTATATGTTACAGTGAATATTCACCAAATTATTTCTGTTTAAATATTAAAGTAATATAGGGTACAATAACTTCTGAGCTACCTTAATTCCTGTAGCTTGAATCCTTCCAATTCTTTATGTTTATATGGTGTAGGGCTTGCTGAGATGATTACATTAATAATACATTACTATAAAAATTAAAGTGCATCACAGAGGACATGCTAATAGGTTTAATTGATTTAAACTTGTAAATGGGTGCCAGCAATCAGAAGCCAGGTGCAAGTCTGACTTCAAATGAACTGATACTAATAACAGTGCCAAAATCGTTGGCAAGATTAAGAGTTCAGCTGTTGAAAGAAAAAATAGTTAAATATAATGGATTTACTTAAAATTAAGCTTGAAGAAAAATGTGAAGTGCACGTACTGGACTTTTACAGTGAGGCTTTTTATTGCTGTTATGAATTTAAACCTCAATTTAGTAGTTTCACACTTTTCTATTTATTTATCTTTGAATTTAGTTTCATATTTTAGAATTTAAAAATAATTGTTGAATAAGATTAGTTTTATCCTATGCAGATGGTGACAGTAATTTTCATAAGAATTAATTTAGATTTCAAGGCATCAGAAAAACAGTGAATATGTAGCACCAGTTAAATGCAGGACTCTGCCATTATGTATTGTTAGCCCTTCTGCTTCTAGTTGCAGACAAGGGTACTGTTCTCTAAAAACAGGGAGGAAATGGTAATATCCTTCACCTTCTTAAAGAAAATGGAGCAATTACAAAGCTTGGCTGTCATGGACATGCAAGTATTTTTCTGTTTTATTAACAAATAGGAATATATTGTGCTTTGTAGAGATCTGGAGTGTGATTTTATCTGTGTGTCTCTAATTTTGATTTACAGATGCACTTTAAGGAGACTTTGCACTTGAAAGTGACTTTAAACTTCCTGACCTGTGTATGTGCTGCTGTTAAAATTTGGTCATGGAGACAGTCTTTTAAAATCAATTCATGATGAATCTTCAAATATTAAGTTTACTTCTGAATAATAGATTTCTTTAAGAGTTTGGTCCTGTCCAGATTGGACCATGTTCAATATTGCGTATGAAGAGTGGAAGCTTGTGGTCTGGAAATGAGGATATTGTCAAGTGTTTTCTGACCTCAGATGGTGTGATTTGGATACTGGGTTTTGTTATTTTGTTTTTTTTTCTTGCAGACCTCTTCTACAGCTTTAGTATCATATCAGCAACATCGAGAAATGTATTCTTTGTTTATGGTAACCCTGGGTTTGGAGGTGTTTTTCACAGATTTTTTTTCCTTTATGTTATTCCTGTTTGTGCTGTAGTGTAGCACTTCAGAAAGCTTATCTAGAATCTCTGCAGGATGCAGGGGAATATCAATACCTTAAGTCTACAGACCTGAAGATAAAAATGGAGGCTTGTGGAAAATCATGGAGGAAACTGGTATCAGATCTGGAAATTGAATACAGATTTTAGTACATAACTGTATATATAAACTGGCTACTATCCATGTCCTTATTTCCTGCAAAATTAAATTTTAGACAGAGAGCTTTGAAGATCCTGGCCAAGATCAGACTATTGAGATTCTTGTGGCTTTTTGTAAAGAACTTTAAGCGTATAATATACCACTCTTCTTTTTACAAGGGATAAATCAGTATGAACGTCCACCCTGTGAATTTGCCAAGTAGCTTAACCAGATGTGCCTTGCTACACAGAGGTAAAGCAAGAAACTCTTTGAAGAAAAAGAGAGGGGAAAAGAGTGAAAACAGAGAAGAGGATCCAGCAAAAGCAAATATTGGAGTGGGCATATTAAATATATCTTGAAATGT
The DNA here is from genome assembly GCF_036250125.1 of Pseudopipra pipra. NCBI lineage: Eukaryota > Metazoa > Chordata > Aves > Passeriformes > Pipridae > Pseudopipra > Pseudopipra pipra. The sequence continues at coordinate 37,047,564 of NC_087553.1, read as the reverse complement.
TGTGTTTCATTAATTAATGGTTTGGTTTTTTTAGCTAGGACCTGGAAAAGAATAGGAATACCAGACAGACCTCATGTACAGAACTGAGTCAGCATTGGAATTCATGGCTTATTTTGTGTACTGGAGTATGGATATTCCTAGGGTTGATCCGTGTGTGCTTGTGTTTAGGTAGTACACAAAGGGTGCAGAGGTACTGGACACTGTCCCTTGCAGCTGTGGGAGATCTGCTGCTCAGACACCCACCCATCTTGCACTGGTACACTCCCACAGATTCTCAGAACAAATGTAGGCTTAGAGGTTGCAAAAATAGCCTGCCTTTCTGTGGCCAGAGGATTGTTTGTCTCTCTGGTGTGTTTTGTGTCACTTGGGTTCTACCATTTTATTTTTTTTTGTTGTTTTGTTCTGTAGGTGTGTGCTTTGGAAATATCCAGTAGACATCTAATATGGTGTGTACTGTAAGTCTGGTAATCTTTTATAGATTTAACTGCCCTGTAAAATTTGTCAGAAGAATTGATGTAAATGACTTGGCCTGGACACCTGCTTCACTCAGACTTTGTGAGCTCCTGAGAAGCTGGATGCATGGAAGTGGGGAATTGCAGAGTGGTAGGAAAGAGGATGGGCTTTTAAAAACTGGCAGTGAATGTCAGGACAATATATTAACTCTAAAGTCCTGTAATCTTAGTTGGATCATTCACCGCTACAGGAATAAGTCTCTATTAAAGTGTCATGGGCTCTATTGCTATTTAATTCCTTTGTTTGCTCTCTTACTTGTGGTAGGGCTGAGGGAAGAAGGCAGCTGCCCATTTTTCTTGTCTTGCCTGCTGTGTGCCAGCTTCAATGAAAGCTCTGGAAGGAGGATGACAGTTTGTTCCTGGGAGAGAGACGTTAATGTGCAGGAGGATGGTAATTCCTGGGAACAGCAAGGAGAAAACACATGGGAGACAGCTGGGGTCGCTTTCTGTATGGTGCCTTTGGGTCTCAAGAGAGCTTGGGCGGGGGGGGGGGTGTTGGGTGAAGGCAAGAAGCCTCGGAGAGAGTGTAAGCATGAACAAAAGGGTCCTTTTGGAAAAGGCAGGCTGAGCAGAGAGGAGGTGGATTTGCAAGTCTCTTTCTGTTATTCTGTCTTACCCACCAGAGAGGAGTTCTCTCTATTTTAAAAGGCCCTACCTTCTATTCTAATAAAACCCAGCATGGGAAACTCAAAGCTCTTTTTGTTTTCTTTGAGGTGCTGAGAAAAGATGTAGTCCAGGTCATCTGAAAGGTCATGACTCATTGGGCAAAGATGCCTTATTTTTGAGACCTGAGTCTCAGTATTTAAGTGACTCCAAACATTGCAAATGGTAGTGGCATAATTACCTATAGGTACTATGCATTATTATAGCAAAAAGCTGATTCAAATAACATTTATTGCTGCATCATTTATTTGTCTAGAAACACACTCAAATTTCAGATCAGGAAGCAACATTTTCTTATTATTGCCCTGGAATGGATTTTCTGATTTTCTTCTTTCATAATTGAAGCTTGGCTAAGCAGAAAAAAAATAAAAAGTGTTTGATAGTACATATTAGAAAGCTGTTTGTATAGTGGGAGATAAGCTGATGTTTGAAAAAATACAATAGAGGAGGTAGTGGTGGGAGACTGTAGAGGGCTGATATATTTACCTGCAGTCTCCTGTTTTCTTGTCTACAATACACAAGGGAAAGAAAACAGGAAAATGTTCCATGAGCATCTTTTTTTGTTTGTTTTTTACTCAGAAGCATGTCAGATTAATTTCTAATACAGTAGTGGCAGTCGGATTATATATGCTCCACATGTCTCACTTGCTCTTCTTGCCTGCTGATGTTCAAGTAAGAATTAGTAACTCAGTCTCTTTTTTTTTTTTACACAAAATGTTCATTGAAAGGAAGTTCAAAAACATGAATGCTAGTCATGAATTCATTATTATCAGATTGTGCGTTCTGTTTATGGCACTGATAGGACTGAATAACATTACTGGCCTTTTTAAGCAGCACCCTATTATTATTATTATTGCCTGGTGTATTTAATTGTAATGTTCATTACAGGTTTTACGAGGTGTGGATTAAAGGTAAAAATCTCTGGAGTTGAGCTGCCAATAGTCATGTTGTGGGTTTCAATTATGGAATAATTCCTCGAATTATTCTGCTTAATTTTAGGAAGCAGAGATCACAGGGATGAATTTTCTTTGTATGAATAAACACTGGGGAAATTATTGAGGTCTTAACTAGTATCATATGAGATGAAGGTCAGTTCCATCAATCTAGATGTTTGCAGGTCACAGTAATGGCAAATCCATGCAGTTTTATTAACAATGATGCTACTAGTCAGAAATTTTAAGGGATGCTCCCTGTGAGGTTGGCTGCTCCAGTCAATCCACTGCAGGATCCACAGATTTGTTGTAAACAAAGATAGGTCAATGCTGAGCATTTTGTCAAATATCATCCATCTTTTTTCAATAGTATGTGAAGGAACAGAGTAGTGAATGTTACAGATGTGTGGAAGCTCCCACAATTATAAGACTGCATCAGTAGTGGTCCCTCTCTCCAGTTTTTCTCATCCTTGATTTAGAAATTAAAATGTTTTGCTACTAGAAAAGATTAGGTGGATTGGTTGATGGCTTTAAATTTTTGAAGGCCTCCAAGGAATAGCTATGGCATAGGAACAGTGCAGAATATTGCTTCTTTTCAGTATTTTCACAAGGCTGTGGGAAATTTCTTCTTTGGATATCTAAAAGTCCTCCTCTGCTTTTACGTCACTTGAATCTTAAACAATCCTGTAGATGTTGTGCTTGCTACCTGTAATTTCCACAGCCATTAATCACATAAATGTAATACGTAGAGTGGAATGATGCCAGAAGAGTCTTCAGGTGCCCCCTTCAGATACTGTTGTTCAGTTCCTTGGAAGTGGCGGCTGCTGCAGGGCACCAGTGTCTCTGAGTCTGGAGGAGGTGGTAGCCAAGGAAGCTTGGGGTGCCCTCAGAGGCCTTTGAAACACAACTTGGCAGGACCTGAGCAATCTGGTCTGACTTTGAAGTCAGATTTTCTTTGTGCAGGGGGTCAGGCTGGATGGCCTCCAGAGGTCCTTTCCAGTCTTGAGTACTTTTATAATTCTATGATTTGGCCTAGAACATGCTTTTCCCCCACTTCTCCCTGCCCTCCACTCCATTTGTATTTCCTATTCTATTTCCTTGGCTGAGAAAAGTATCTACATCAGAACCACCAGACTGTCTTTCTGTTGTCTCAATTAGCTTTGCTGTGAATGCTGTCTCAGCACTGTGGACCTGTATACAGAGATGTTTGTAGTGGTTAATGGAATACAGCTGAATGAAAATACATGCTGTTATATAAAGACTGATCCTTGGGAACATGGGCAAGGATAAGAAATGATAAAAGATATTCAATTTTTCAGAAGCAAAACTATAATGGAGATCTGTCAAGAGGAAGCCTTTGGGTGGGAAATGAAGAACAGTTTTATTCCTGTGTATAAATAGAATTCAGAGCTCCCAGACACAGGGGTGTAAAAAAGCAAAAAGATCTGTCATTTGGATAAAAAATAAATGTGGGCAATTTATGTTTGTACACTAAAAAATTTCACATATGTAAGTCAGCCAACCATTTTAGTGTTGTCGTATGAGAGGGCAATAATTATTCATTCTGTTTGATATTCTATAGAGGAATGTGCTTATTCAAACTAGATGCATCTGATAGAAAATAAAAGCTTTGCCCTTTTTGTCTTTTTAAAAATCTAGTTCTTTTTTTTGTGGTGACATTTAAAAGGAAGAAAAAAAGTTAGCAAGTATTAGCTACCAAACCAAAAAGCTTCTTCTATAGTGCAAAAGCAAAAAAAAAAACAACAAAAAAAGAATTAGTTTTAATGTGTTTAAACATAAAAATGAAAAAACTCCAGGGTTGTAGATCACCAACACATTGGGATGGAGATCTTTATCTTTCTCGAACATTATTTTAATTTTTCTCTGAATTATTCAAATATGAATCCATTTATACAAACCTGGGATAGGAAAAAGTATTACGAGAATTTTATGAAAGATGGAGTGGGTCACAGTGGCAGAGATGATGTCTGGACTCTATCAAGTACTCTAAAGTAACAGCAGATGAGACCAAACCTAGATCCAAAAAACCTGGTGAAAGCCTAGGAGGGATATTTTTAAAATAAGACACTTTTCCAGAAATTTTAATGAGACCTTGTCAATCCTTAGGTTTTTCTTTCTGGTTATGGTCATTTGACATCTGACTTCTACAATATTTGTTGGAAGGGAAAGCTGATGTTGCCAAAATTAAGCATAGGAGTATATTAGTCTCTCTGGAAACAGAACTGTATGCTTATGGGTTCTTTTGTTACTATCTCTACGCTTTCATATTGCTGAAGCATAATTTTTGTATTTTAGGATTTTTACAGAACTGATTTGTTTTTGTGTCCGAAGAGTCCGTTCTAGCTGGCTTTCCTAGCAAATTATCTGTGTAGTTCATTATGATTTTGTGTCATGTAAGAATAGTTAGAATGGGAAGTGCTCTTTGCCAAGACGTTGTAATATTTTTCCTTGTGCTTATACTTTCAAAACTTGAGTATGTGAAAAAGGGTATTTTTCAGGGTTTCGTGGAGGTGGTTCTTTGATGCATTTCTTTCCTCATTGAGATGATGCCATACCCTAGACATGTAAGCAGAAACTGGCTATTACTGCCTGACATTGGGACCTTGCATCGTGTTGTGAGTATCGCTCATCCCTCATGACCCTAAGTGAGTTCAGATTGCGTTTCTTTTGTGCTACTTCAGTGTGTGCCTCGCTGTGCAAGTGAAATCTATCAATCAGAAAATAAATAGCCCTGAAAATGTTTGTAAATGGAAGGCATCAAACAAGTTGCTAATAACTGTGCTTAATATGTAATGTGTCCTTATAGTGTGTGAGTTTAGATAGACTTTAGTGTGTGCTGGGCAAGTTCATTGCCACCTCATACATATAAGAAGCCATAATGAGATTAATGGGAAATTACATGTAAGAATGAACAATTTCAATTTGAAGGAGACACTGTGAGAGTGGGAAGCTCTTGAGAAGCCTTTCAATGATCCCTGTGATCTGGGGAAAGGAAAGAAGGAGGAGGAGTAGTATGTAAATATCTGTGAAGAACTGGTAAAAATCTCTTTCTGGATTCTCAAAATAAATCCTGTCATGTGTCCAGGAATAATTTTATTAAGTTGTTCCAATGTGTTTCCTGACAAAATGTATTTGAAAGGTGGAAACTCTGTTTTATACTTTTAAAAGTCAGAATAAATTTGTTAAAAGATAATTGCACTATTTTTTTAATGGCAGTGGGATTCTTCTAATAGTGTATTTCTCAAACTTTCAAATTTTCTTAGTAATAATTTTGAGCAGTTTTTGAAGAGTACTGAACTTTCTTACTGTTGTAAAATACATGATTAACATTGGTAGCATTGCACATACATGATACTTAAATAGTTTGCATCTTTGAAAATCCATAATAATGAGTTTAGTGTCAGAGCCTACTTCAATAGTTCATTGATACCTTAAAAAAGGAGAAAATTTATATACAAAACCTCATATCAACTATATCTTACCTTACCTAGGAGGGGTGAGATGTACAGGTAATATATGACAAACATTTATTAAATGTCTTTTTCTGTCTCTTACTTGTCTTGAAAAGTCATTTGGTGTCATCTGCATGGATGTTGTGATCACTGTTTATATAAAGTATTTCACCATTCTCACTCTTCAAAATGTTTCTATGAATCTGACAGTTGGTACCTGAATAAAGTCATTACCTAAAGCAATACCATAGAAGACGATGTGCTACTGCTATTACTCTTGAAGAGAAGACTTATTTTTAAACTCTGCTCAACCTGCTATTATGTACATGCTAGCTTTACCTTGTTATTAAAATATCACAACAGAGATCAAATTCAGTGATGATGAAGAACATGTTATCTGTATGTAATTCTATTGCTATTGTATGGTATGGTAATAGTTATGTGGAAAAAAACTCCCACAGTGTAAGAATTTATTCAGCAATATAAAGACAATGCAGGTCTTAAATATTCATAGTTTTTCCTTTTTTATTTTATTAAGAGAGAGAATGGAAATGCAAATATCTGGATCAGGTTTTCAGGTGCATGTGAAATGTACTAAATGCAAGTGGTTTGGGAAGGTATCTCACCCTTATACACAGTGTGAGGGGGGTTTGGCTATAGCTCTCATGCAGCATGTGGTAGCTGAAGGCAGTTCTAGTTGATGCTAATGGTGACAGCCCCATCAGGGCTTTTGTGGGCTCCTATAGTGAGATGATTTTTTGTCCCACATAAATGTTTTTGGAGTATGAGAAAGGAACAGAATGCAAGTCCATTACTTCATCCTTTCTCCACGTGTTTTCTTATGCTATTTTGTTATATAGATTTGTGTTTCAGTAAGCTGCACCAAAACACATGCAAGATATTTAGGTTGCCATTTTACAACCCAGGAAATGACCATATGTTTATGAGAGGGTGTAAGAGATAAGGAGGGTTGTGAAGCTGTAATTCCCCACTGTTCTTGCAAGCAGCATAGGAATAGCTGTGGTAATATAAGAAGCAAAGCAATGTAATACTTCATCTTCTGTGTCACTGGCTATTGCACTGACTTATTTCCTTTGCTTGCCTGCAGCAATGCAGAATTGTAGAAACTTGATTATGGTACTTCATAGCTGTTTAGCACTTTTTTAGGAGTAAAGTGGGAGGATTTTGTTTTTAAGGAAAGATACAGTAAATGTACCAATAATGGCTGAAGCATGGTTGCCTAAGTCTTCAGAAATTGTATTTGTGTGGGGGAAAGCACTCATCTCAGTCAGCTGTGAGTGAGGGGAAGTCCAGGGGATCATAGCCAAATGTACCAGGGTGTTCCTGAGTCCAGGAACACCCAAGCAGAGCCCCCATGACCCCGAAGTCCTCAGCAGACTACCAGGTGAGGAGGGGGCAGTCCCAGGAGTGAGTGAGGGGCATTTAAATGGCTCCAGGGATGTGGCACATCAGTGAGGTCGTGGGATGGCAGTTCACATGGCAGTTCACACAGGGTGAGCAGGAAGGGTTCCTCTCTGACCATCTGAGAGCAGCCAATAGAGGCAGCTAACAGACTCAGGAGCTGGTAAGAAAAGCAGAGATCCTTTCAGCCCCAATGTTATTACTATATTAGTTTAAGCTTCCTCAGTTATGGTGTTGACAGTCTGTAGAGCTCAATCTCTTAGAGCTGCAGGAGTCACTGAACCATCCGTGTCAGAGGCCTCCATCCAGACAGACCTGCTGATGGCAGACACAGCTCTCCAGGTCACAGGTTGCCAGGAGTGCCTGATGCTTCTTCGTGAGGCTGGGGCAGACAAACAGTTCTTTTGTAGAGGGTGTGCTGTGGTTGAAGAGCTGTGTTGCCAGGTGAAGGAGCTACAGGAAGAGGTGAACAGGCTTTGTAGTATCTGAGTGAATGGGCAAGAGAGAGACTGATTATTTTCAGAGACGCTACAGCCTCAAGACTCTCTAAAGTCTCGAACCTCCATTGTAGTGGAGAAGCAGGTGGACTCAGAACCCTGCAGGGTAATTAGTCAAGGGACTGTTAGTGAAGGGTCTATTAAAGATGAAGGTTGGAAGCAGGTCACTGCACAAACCAGGAGAGGAGGAAGGTTCCACTTCCTTCTCAGAGTTTGACAAGTAGGACTGGTGCCTTCTACAGCAGGTATGAGGCTCTGGAACTAGAAGGCCAGACAACTGATGAGGTGGGCAGAGGTCCTTCTGGACTAGTGGGGCCTCCTGAAACAACACCACCTGTACTCCACATCACAACTTCCTCTGGTAACAGGAAAACAAAGGTAGTTGTAATAGGAGACTCCCTTCTAAGGAGAACAGAGGGCCTGGTACACAGACTGGACCCAACTCACAGGGAAGTCTGCAGTCTCCTAGGGGCTCAGGTAACAGACATTACTGGAAAACTCTCCAGTCTAGTAAGGCCCTCTGATTACTATCCACTATTAGTTGTTCAAACTGGCAGAGATGCAATAACAAAGAGAAGTCAGAGGACAATCAAAAGCATTGACACTGTTGCCATGGAATTTTGGTGCTGAAAAAATCTCCAGAACAGTTAATTAGGGGTGAGATAAGAAAGGGTTTATTTTGCCAAGGCTAAGATGTTACAAGACGCACGCAGGCCGTGCCTGAGATGTTACATTTTATAATACCATCCATCCAATCCCAGATGTGTCCACCCTGTGGCCTTTACTCTGGACTGCCCCGGGGTCCACCCCCTGAGAAATGGGTCTGGGGGTTTTGGGACCCCCTATTCATCCCATCTTCATCTTCATCAGAGCACAAAGGGTACATAGTTACCTAATTCTTGACCGTATTCTGTGGTTTAGGCCCTGATATGCTGTTCTGCCAACAATCTAGGCCTTGCCTTGACAAAAGACTAAACATCTCTGCTGTATTCAGGAGTAGGATTGATATAGGGAGCATAGAATGGGGTAAGAGGGTTAAGGAATGTGTAAACAAGGGTGCTAGAGAAAGGGAAAGGGACAAGGGACAAAGAAGGGGGGGGTTGCTGCTTTTAAAATCTACTTCCACTACTTATAAAACTTACAAGTCTTACAAATATTAGAAAAATAAAAAAACATTAGGGGCTTAAGACATCAACACTGAAAGAGTAACTCTGCAAAGTCCCAATTCACATATTGCTGAAGCACTGGAACAGGCTTCCCAGGGAAGTGGTCACAGCACCAAACCTGCCAGAGTTCAAGAAGCATTTGGACGATACTCTTGGGCACATGGTGTGACTCTTAAAGATGGCCCTGTGCAGGGCCAGGAGTTGGATTCGATGAACCTTGTGGGTCCCTTCCAACTCGGCATATTCTGTGATTCTGTGATTCTTTGAAGTAGTCCTTTGCTCTCCCTCGTGGCATTGCCATGTCTAAATGTAGTGAACTGGGACAAATAGAAAGGCTATTGTTCTCATAGAACTTTGATCCAGCTCTCTGTGAAGTCTGTGGAAAGAGTCCAACTGACTTTCCTGGGAAATACAAAGTGGATGAAAAATGCAGTCTATGGGAAGCAAAGCTATTGCATTTTCCTTTTCAAATTTAACTGAGACTGATTAAGCATTTCTGTGCTCCAGTTTTCTTCAGAGAGCAATAACTTTTGTCACCCTCCTCCCTTCTGCCTACAGAAAATCTGTTTTTGCTGATGTGTCTTGTTCAGTTGTTTTTTTTTTAAATGCAAGGGAGATGATACAACATATACTTGCCTTATTTGCAGGGTGATTGTGTGCTCTGTTCAGATGAAAAGGCCTCATTCAAGTTGCTAAACAGGTGAAAATGTTAGCAGAAATTGTATTTGTCTCTAGATAGCTTATTCCGATTGCTTAAGACTAGGTTGGGAACTGTCAGATCTAGTTTTGTTGAAAAAGTATCTAACCAGTCATTCCATGGGATGAAAGAAGTGTAGCTAAGAGAGGACTGTAGTTAATGCTTACTGTCAGAAAATGCATTTTGTGCTTGCATGTTACAAAGCTAGGAGCGAATAAAACAATGCATTGCCTAAAATATGGCACCTTGCACAGTGGATACAAAACCCTATATTATCTTCATAGTTGAGCATGGCATGCCTGAAAACAGTGTGGACTGCTGGCTACCTCTTTCAAATGCATGGTTGCTTGTGTTGCTTTAAGATGCAGAGATTTGACATCTCTGAGATGAGGGCTGAGGGTGGAGCAGGTTGAATGCTTGTGTGTATTGGGCTAGACATGGACTGACCACTCTTGATCTAATTTGTCAACAAGCTCTTGAGCTGCTCCCAGCTATCACTATCTGAAGAGGCATGAAGGGAGTACAGAAGTCAGCAGAGTATGGTCCTTCTTGATCTTGTATTCTTTTGCTGTGACTAGTATGTTCCTGGAGAGAGCAGAGAGGATCAAAGGAGGGTACAAGGTGTGCTCTCTCCTTACTGCCTAGGCTGGTAGGCTAGTACCAGGCCAATGGCTGTAAAAAACTCTCAGCCTTAGAATAAGAAATGTCTGGCATTGTTAGTACTTGTATTTCTTAGGTAGAGAACAGGCATAATTCTTTGAGATCTTCTAGTTCATCATATTCCCAACCTGCACTGGCTCAAGGCTGAGAGCACTGAGCCTTATCATCCCCTGGGCATGATCCTTGTTGGTGCTTGTTGTGAACCTGAAATACAGCAGACTTCTCTTGCCAGACATAAAACTGGATGGTTTCACAGGCCACATGTGTGAGCTCATTCATCTGCAAGACACTGTTCTATTTGCAGATATCATACCTTGAAAATACTGGGAGTGGGGAGAGTGCCTCTACCAGGTGAAGATAACACCTTTTCCTGACCTTCTCTGCACCCAGACTTTTAAACCACTGCTGAACAGACTAACTTTTCATAAATTCCCCACTCCTTCTGCACCAATGCTGTAAATTAATGCAATGTGTTTAACACCAAATCTCACCAAATGCTTTAATAAGTATTGCTGGACAACTGTAAAGAAGGCAATGCATGGAAGTTCTTGTTTCCTGTATAAGGCTGTTTAGTGAGCCTTTCCCTTATTTGTTTGTTTTTATTTGTAAGGCCTGGATATTTTTTTTTCTTTAAGGAGAAGTTACAATCCAGAACACATAATATTATCAGCTGTTAGCTTATTGAGTTACTAGTAACCCAGCTTATTTGACTTCCAAACATGTTGGAGGTTTTGGGGAGTGAGAGAGCAGCTGTGAAAAGGTGGCATCATTGTCATGATTAACATACTTCCATGTGTTGACTAGCAAAGGTTCCTATCACCTGGAGACTGGGGTGCATTAGTAACAACTGATAAATAATGAAGTGCCAGAACACAATGACCTGATAGGGCCTGACACCAGATTTGTTAAATACCTTCCTTGTAAAGATTTTGCTTCTATCTGACTTCATTTCCATGTGTATAGATAAAACACAGTGGTGAACTTGGGAAAGGGGAAATTCTAATTTCCTCTTCAAGTGTGTCACTCACATGAGAATATAAGGAAGGTCAGCAAAAACTGTGCAGAAAAGACAGTGTTGGAGGAATAAATAGTACAAATTTCCTGTAAAGCTCAAAAGGGGAGCCCTTTTGCCTTAGCCTTCCCAGGCAGCTCTACCAACTGGATTCCCTTTTTTCTGATTGATGGCCTGCCCCTTACAAGGTTTTTGTCAAGGTCTTCGCTAGCTTCTCCAAGCAATTTCATAGCAGGTTTGGAAGTTCTTCAAGGCTTGGTGAGCTACCCCTAGAGCTGTCGATTAGATGTTGGATTTTACTATAGATTAAAGGACAAAATCACCCACTTGATAGTTTTAAGACAGGGAAATCACTTTTTCTCCAGTATGCTTAACTTCCTGTTAACCTCAAAGTATCTGACAAATTTTTCTATAGTTGATATGATTGGCGCGGGTTGGTTGGAAATCTGATGTCCATGAACAATATTACAGGATACGTCCTCAAGTAAACAAAGCAACATTCCAAATGTGAAAATATGGGGGCAGCTTAGCTACAGGATATGATGTCTGAGGGCATGGCACCCCAGTTACTGAAAGGCAGAGGACAGCACTGATTGCAGCGTGAAAATGCTTGCCAGGTCTTCGCACAATATTCAGATTTGTCTGCTGTGTGGAGAATTTTGACCCATTTGCTTCAAGGTCACTTAAGATGAGGTGAAAGAACATATTTGGCAACCACTAAATAAGATACCATGAGAGATGTAACAGTAAAGGAGTACTGATGTTGGACAACATAGCCAGATGTAACTGCAAGTGCTCTAAGCTGGTAGTCATGAAGAGCTTATGCTGTTCTCATATGTACAAGTGTGTGGCTTTATTTCTTGCCCAATAAGTTTGTGATATTAACTTTGCATACAATATAATGTTCATTTGATTATATTGTTACTAACTGACAATAGCAATGTGTATGAGGAGGACTTGATCTTTTTTTAAGATTATATAGTGGCAATACAGGAGTCTACTTTAATTGACTGATGTCTTATGTATCAGGAAACATCTAAATTGGTGGGATTTAGAGGCTGTTTTGTTAAACCAGGCTACATAAATAAATTGTTTTCCTACCATTTAACAGAAAATTTTACTAAGTGATAATGCAGGTGGGTTTTTCTGTTTGTTTGTTTTTTTATTTACTTAAAGTAAGCGTCATTTTCCTTCCATTTTGCTTAGTATGTTTTCAAAAACATATAGTAACATGGTTATTTTTAATGTATTTAGGGATAGGGGAGGAAGCAAAGCAATAGGATAAACTTTCAACTACTTGCGGCTTGCTTGAACTCATTTTATTTAAGAATGGGAAAGCAAGGGCTTTATTTCCAGTCTCAACTGAACTTTGTGAGTAATGCCTGCTTATTCTGGAACCAGTTAACATATGTATTTAGGTCCCAAGTAGTTATTAACAATCGAACAATATTTGGATAAACATCTTTCAGAGCAGATTTTAGGGAATTTCCCTAAACAGTGAGGTATGCGGGTTGGGTAGCACAGGACAATCTCAAATTTTGATGATAAAGCCATTGTAAGAAGTTCCTGCTTGCCCTGTGCCACTCCAGAGTTTGCCATTTGTTTACTGCCATAGTAGGAGTAGCTGTAGGTATTGGGGAGCTGCACTGTAAATGAGCCCCATAGAAAAAAGCTTAGTAAAAAGTGGCACAAAAGGAAGATGGTTTCCCCATTTTCATACATTTGAACATAATTACAACAGTTCTTTGAACAAAGCTCACCAACTTAAGCAAAATAGGATGGAAGTGTCTCCTTTCATAGTACTGTACACTGACTTGGACTTTAATGTCAGTGGAAGTACCTAGTAAAACTGTCATATGTAGTTGTATAAAATCAGCTGGTTTTAATGAGCTGTTATGTTAATTTAAAACATATTCACCATGACGGAGACATGCCATGTAATTGTTGAATCTCCTTTGTGTTTCTTATAATTGAATATTAAATTATAATCTAAAAATGATATAATTAGCATAATTTATTTGAAAAATCCCTATTACTATACTTAATTACATTATTTCTAACAATACTGCACATTAAAGATAGTCTGATAAGGGTTCACATACTTCTGTGCCTTGGTACTTGCCCTCTAGACATCTGATAGTAATCCTTACATTTCTGAGGAAAAAAAATCTATCATTTCAATATTATAGAAATTCATGTAGTCTGACAAATCAATCCCATTAACCTCCTTTACCCCATTAGTTTGGTTATTCATAGCTTTTTGCATGACACTATAAAAGCATAAAACTACCAGTAATGCAGGTTTAAATCCTCGCAATATGTTCTGCTTTTGGGGTGTTTATAACCAGGCTCTCCAGAGATGAGCCTAAGAGTGGAAAGCCTGAGTTAGAAGTGTTAGCAGCAGCCCAGCTGAAGTGCATGTACACCAATGCACAGAGTATGGGTAACAAACATGAGGAGCTGGAAGCCATCGTGCAGCAGGAAAGCTATGACATAGTCACCATCACAGAAATGTGGTGGGATAACTCGTATGACTGGAGTGCTGCCACGGGTGGCTACAAGCTCTTCAGAAGGGATAGGCAAGGTAGGAGAGGTGGAGGGGTGGCTCTATATGTTGGAGAGTCTCTTGACTCTGTAGAACTTAAAGTCAGTAACGATAAGGTTGAATGCCTGTGGATCAGAATCAGGGGGAAGGCCAACAAGACCAACATTCTAGTGGGAGTCTGTTACAGACTACCCAACCAGGATGATGAGGGTGATGAATTATTCTACAAGCAGCTGGCGGATGTCTCAAAATCGCCAGCTCTTGTTCTCGTGGGTGACTTTAACCTGCTGGATGTCTGCTGGAAACTCAACACAGCAGAGAAGAGGCAGTCTAGGAGATTCCTAGAGTGTAGAGAGGATAGTTTCCTGCTCCAGCTGGTAAAGGAGCCTACCAGGGGTGGGACACTGCTAGACCTCTTGTTCACAGAGAGGGGCTGGTGGGAGATGTGGTGGTCGGAGGCCATATGGGGCACAGTGACCACAAAATAATAGAGTTTTCAATACTCAAGGATGCAAAGAGGGCCATCAATAAAACTTCTACCCTGGACTTCAGGAGGGCAGATTTTGGCCTAGTCAGAAGACTAGTTCAGAGGGTACCTTGGGAAACAGCCCTTGAAAACAGAGGGGTCCAGGAGGGATGGACATGCTTCAAGAAGCAAGTCTTGAATGCACAGGAGCAGGTTGTTCCAGGGTGCTGAGAGGTGAGCCAGTTCAGCCTGGCTGAACTGGGAGATTTTGAAGGAAATTAGGGGCAAAAAGAGAGCTTACCAACTATGGAAAAAAGGGCTGGCTACTCAGGAAAAGTTTAGGAATATAGTAAGGTCATGTAGAAAGAAAATTAGAGAGACAAAGGCACAATTTGAACTCAATCTAGCCACTTCTGTTAGGGATAAAAATAAGTGCTTCTACAAATAGATCAATAGCAAAAGAAGGGGCAAGGAAAACCTCCATTCTTTGTTGGACATGGGGGAGAACGTAGTCACCAAAGATGAGGAAAAGGCTGAGGTACTTAACACCTTCTTTCCCTCAGTTTTCAACAGGAAGACAGGTTGTCCTCAGGACAACTGGCCTCTGGAGCTGGTAGACAGAGATGGGAAGCCGAATAGCCCCCCTGTAATCCGGGAGGGAACAGTTAGCGACCTGCAGAGCCACTTGGATCCTCACAAGTCTATGGGACCAGATGGGATCCATCCTAGGGTGATGAGGGAGCTGGTGGAACAGCTCACCAAGCCACTCTCCATCATCTACCAACAGTCCTGGCTCACTGGGGAAGTCCCAGCTGACTGGAAGGTGGTGAATGTCACACCAATCCACAAAAAGGGCAGCAAGGAGGACCCAGAGAACTACAGGCCTGTCAGCCTGACTTCAGTGCCTGGCAAGGTTATGGAGCAGATCATCCTAAATGCAATCACACAACACCTACAGGATGGACAGGGGATCAGACCCAGCCAGCACAGGTTTAGGAATGTCAGGTCCTATCTGACCAACCTGATCTCCTTTTATGACCAGGTGACCCACCTGGTGGATGAGGGGAAGGCTGTGGATGTGGTCTGCCTGGACTTCGGCAAAGCCTTTGACACCATCTCCCACAGCATACTCCTGAAAAAACTGGCAGCCCATGGCTTGGACAGGTGCACTCTCTGCTGGGTTAGGAACTGGCTGGAGGGCCGGGCCCAGAGAGTGGTGGGGAATGATTCTGCGTCCAGTTGGCAGCTGGTCACTAGTGGTGTCCCCTAGGGATCAGTGTTGGGCCCAGTCCTGTTTAATATTTTTTTGATGATTTAGATGAGGAGATTAAGTGTATCATTAGCAGATTTGCAGATGACACCAAGCTGGGGAGGAGTGTCAATCAGCTGGAAGGCAGGAAGGTTCTTCAGAGGGACTGGGACAAGCAGGAGAGTTGGGCTGATTCCAACGGGATGAGGTTCAACAAGGCCAAGTGCCGGGTCCTGCATTTTGGCCACAACAACCCCATGCAGTGCTACAGGCTGGAGACAGTGGCTGGAGAGCAGCCAGGCAGAGAGGGACCTGGGAGTTTGGATGACAAGAAGCTGAACATGAGCCAGCTTGCCCAGGTGGCCAAGAAGGCCAATGGCATCCTGGATATTAGGAACAGTGTGGCCAACAGCTCCAGGGAAGTGATTCTTTCTCTATACTCAGCGCTGGTGTGGCCACACCTCGAGTACTGTGTCCAGTTCTGGGCCCCTCAGTTCAGGAAGGATATTGAGGTGCTGGAGCAGGTCCAGAAAGAAGCAACGAGGCTGGTGAAGGGATTGGAGCACAGGCCCAATGAGGAGAGGCTGAGGGAGCTGGGCTTGTTTAGCCTGGAGAAGAGGAGGCTCAGGGGAGACCTCATCACTCTCTACAACTCCCTGAAAGGAGGTTGTAGCCAGGTGGGGGTTGGTCTCTTCTCCCAGGCAACCAGCAGTATGACAAGAGGGCATGGTCTTAAGCTGTGCCAGGGGAGGTTAGGTTGGATATTAGGAAGAAATTTTTTACAGAGAGGGTAATCAGACACTGGAATGGGTTGTCCAGGGAGGTGGTGGATTCACCATCTCTGGAGGTTTTTAAGATGAGACTGGATATGGCATATTGCCATGGTCTAGTAACTGCAGCAGTGTTGAATCAAGGGTTGGACTTGATCTCAGAGATTTTTTCCAACCCCATTGATTCTATGATTCTATGATCACTGCAGATGTTCTGAAAGAATGTAATCCAAGTACAGTGTATATTGGATTGTTCACTTTTAAAAACTCATCTTTGACAAAATATCTATTTGATGGTATAAACTTCTGGTTGAGCCAGATGTCACAAATGTAAAATTGATCTAGAGTTCTTCTACAGCCATACCTATTTATATCTTGTGTAAATTGGAAATATTTGGGATATAAACACACAGAAAAACTCTGACAGTATTCTTGAGGGAACTAAGGGTGTGTTAGCTCTATCACTCCCAAAGGGACTGTCTCTGAAGAAGCTGGAGTGAAAAAGCCAGCCCTCACACCAGCTCTTGGGGTGTGGGAGCCTGGCTCCACGTGCCAGCTCTGTCTTGGCAAGGGTCATGTTGGGCATGTGCAGCTTGCTGCAGGTCCCTGAGCCCTCCAGGGTCCTCCAGCTCCTGTAGGCAAAAATTATATTAAAGCCATTGGTGCCAGGGAAGTTGACAAAGCTCTTCTGTCTCTATAGAAGATATCTATGTATAAAATCTTTATTACAATTAAAGAAATAAATGCTTCTTTGACTGAACTGTTCTCTGTGTTCTCTCTGCATCTTTTTTTTCTCCATGTTTTTTCATTCAAACAGAAGCTATATTTAGGGACAAATATCAGTGAAGTCTGAAGAAATGCATCAAGTTGTCTTTGGAGCTTTAAAAACTTGGCTGTGTCAGGGCTCAGACTGTGTGCCTGGTGATGCTGGCTGTTTAATACAAATGTGGTTGACTGAACAATTTTTATTTTGCAACAGTTACAAATTGCTGGTAATTTTAACTTGATGCAAGTAATTTAAAACTCCCCTCCTTCCCTCTGTGCTTATACAGCCCAGTAGGAAGGAAGCCTTTTTTTATGTTTTGTGTATCACTACAGGCAGAGATTAATCAGAGCTCAGTAGGGAGATAGTATAGTTTAACTCTGTTACATGTGTGCATACAACCCATTGGAACAAATATTATATACTTCTCATTTGAGTATTTTGGTATGCTTTGTGATTATCATTGATTTTCTTTGTTACACCATACAAAGCACCAACTCAAAGCCTCCAGCTAAAAGCTGAGCATTAAACATGGATTAAATAGGAGGAAAAAAAGCTTAAAATATATTTTGAGAAAATAAGATTAAAGGTAAAACAAGAAAAGAGCAAGGTTTATTGGACAGAAAAGTAATTGGTAATCCCTTGCACTAAAGAGGTTGAGGTGGGAACTACAAAGGAAGAAGTAATGAATGTAGAAAATGGGTAGGGAAAGATCCAGGTTGTATGCAGAGGTGGCAAATGAGGGATTAGAGAGTAAAATAAGCCAGTTACTGGATCAAATGTTGAGGAATCTGGATCAGTACAAAGGGGTGAAAATCTAGGCTGCTTGGGAAAGGATTAGTATTGAAAAGTGATAATTGCATTTGAAAAGGAAGACAATAAGGCTTGCACAAGAGAGGAAAAGAAGGATAAAAATGAAACTGAAAAAGCAAAGTAAAAAAACCAGGATTTAGTGAAGCAGAAGTCTGCCATATAACAGAAGCCTCTCATTTAATCCAGGAGGGGGTGATGATAACACAAATGAATAATCAATTTGGTTTCAGTTTTTCTCATATAACATGTGCCTCAGAATCTTTCCTGGAGGTCAGAAGCAGGGAGGTCACGATTGTGATTACATGAAGTGGATTTGGAGCACTTACCATTTTCATCTCTGCCAGGTATGCTCCAAGGGGTAAACTTTCAAAACCACAATTGGAAAATGTGTGTACAAAAGCTTGGGGTTTGTTTGGATGAAAATGGATTTGGGATGCATCTCTCTCCCACTGAGTTTCAATCCTGAAATCTGTCAGGAGACCTCTCATTCTTCCCCAGAGTTACGTTTTTGTTTTTTTTTTAATATCTGTATTTAGATAGTGGTAAGGAATTTTTATGTAGCCAGTGGGAATTTTGTTTTCTTCCCTTGAGTATGAAATTCTGATGCCAGAATAATTCTAGTTACTAATAATAGAGTTTGGAGATATTTTGGCATTTTTCTTCATGGAGTTTAGTGAAGCAATAATGAACAGAGTTAGCCCAACACTAGTAAAAGTATTTAAATAATTCTCTGACTGATTAGAGGAATTATCATTGAATGAATTATTCATAATCTATTTTTCAGACATAGATTAAAGCAAAATTTATTCACACTTTATTTGAAACAATATTGGAAAATTAAAATGTGATTGCAGTTAATAATTTCAGTAAGGGTAGGTATTGTTCATGATGATTTCTACTTTCTACAATAACTAAGATATGAAAAGGAGTAAGTCAGATATAGTGATCTGAAATGAAAATGTTTGTTTATGCTGCAGAGCTTAGCTCTTCCAAGGAAAAGAAACCACTGAGTCCTTTCAGGAATGTTCTATAGCATTTTCATTCAAGTGTCTGAAGTCAGTGCTGCTGGCTGAATGCATCTGCTTCTTTGTGTGTTCTGAGGATATGGGCAAGGTATTCCAAAGTTTCAAATAGCAAATATTCTCTACCATTTTGCTTCATGAAAAATGCATTTGTTTTGCAAGAATAGTTTCCCAAACCATTTCTTAGATTTCTTTTTGCTGCCTGAGGACTCAATTCTTATGACTTCTGCATTTTGTTTAAATTTTGCCCTTGTCAATAAAGTAAACCATGGAAGTGAAATGAACATCTGTGTATATGTATGTTGCTTGGATCAAGGCTGGATGCAGTTTTCAAAGGTCTGTGCTAATCTGTCACAAGTTCTTGGTTTCAGTCCCAGATCAACTGTGATGGTCCACAATATAGCAATTGTACACGAAACCGGACTAGAGGACCCAATCTGGCCTTTCTCAGCCTTGAATTATTTCAATCTTGATTAATATTTGTCTGTTCACAGAATCCCAGAATGTGCCAAGTTGGAAGGGACCCACAATAATCATCAAGTCCAACTCTAAGCCCTGCACAGGACCATCCCCACCATCACACCATGTGCCCAAGAGTATTGTCCAAATGCTTCTTGAACTCTGGCAGGCTTGGTGCTGTGACCACTTCCCTGGGGAATCATAGAATCAGCTGGGTTGGAAGGGACCTCCGAGATCATTAAGTCCAACCCTTGATCCACTACCGCTGAGATTGCTAGACCTTTTGCTATTGATGTATCTGTAGAAGGACTTTTTGTTATCCTTCACAGAGGTGGCAAGATTCAGTTCAAGTTGTGCCTTCGTCTCTCTAATTCTCTTTCTACGCGACCTAACTATATTCCTAAATTCTTCCTGAGTAGTCAGCCTTTCTTTTCATAAACGGTAGGCTCTCTTTTTTACCCTAATTTCTTTCAAAATCTCCTTTGCCTGATGCCCCCAGGACACAGTTGGCCCTCCTGGCTGCCAGGGCACTGCTGACTTATATTCAACTTGCCATTGATGAGGACACCCAGGACCCTTTCCACAGCACTGCTTTCCAGCATCTCATTCCCCAATCTGTACAAACATCCAGAGTTGCCCCATCTCAGGTGCAGAATCTGACACTTTCCCTTGTTGAACTTCATGTGGTTGGTGATTGCCCAGTCCTCTGATTTGTCGAGGTCTCTCTGCAGGGCCTCCCTGCCTTTGAGAGACTCAACAGCTCCTCTCAGCCCTGTGTCATCTGCAGACTTGTTTAGTATCCCTTCCAGTCCTGTGTCCAAGTCATTTATAAAGATGTTGAAGAGCACAGGGCCCAAGATGGAGCCCTGTGGAACCCCACTAGTGACAGGTCACCAGTTTGATGTTTCCCATTCACATAGTGAATAGTCTGTGCTCGACCCCTGAGCCAATTGCTCACCCACCATATGATGTGTTTATCCAGCTGTGTGCTGGACATTTTGTCCAGAAGGATTCTGTGAGAGACAGTGTTGAAAGCTTTACTGAAATACAAAAAGATGACGTCAACTGGCTTCACTTGATCAACTGAGTGTGTTACCTTGTCATAAAGGCAATTAGTTTCAAATCATGTGTATTACTCAATAAAAGAAGATGGCTTTAATTTTTTAACAATTAGATTATATTAAGATTTTAAATTCTTGGGTACTACTATTGTGGCAGTAAAAGTCCTAGTAGATCATCTTCGGACACTTTGCCACTCCACCTTGTAACACTGTTTCACATGAAAGTAGAAGATACAACATATGTAGTGCTCCTAGTGTTCTTGTAACCTGCTGCAGTTTAGACTTTCCCCACTGCCATCTGATCAAAACCAACCAATTGTTAAAAGTGGATGAAGAAAAGGATGTCTACTATGGTTTTTATTTCCCAGGAGACTACTTCTTACAAGACTATTGCCGTATCTAAGAATTTTGTAAAACCATGGTGATTTAATAAATGTCTCTAAGTCACCTTTCAGTGCCTACCCACATCATATACTAATGCATCAAGTAATGAGCCAGGGGAGGAAAAGCTGCTTGGTGTGGAAAATCATGTTCAACTTTGACATTTTAAGTCTGACTGCTAGACTAAAAAAGTATTTGAAATAACTCTTCAGGATCATTTATGTGTCACATTTGTAACCAACCTCCTCACTTCGTAATGCAAATCTGCATTTTTAAAAAGTAGTTATTTTCCTTGCCTTTTTTTTTTGTTGTTTCTTTGTTTGTTTGTTTGCACTTTGCTTTGTTTTTTCCCCTGAACGATCACTTACTTTGGATTGATTTCTGCTTCCTGAATAGGACATAACAGGTCTTTAACAGTCTTGCTGGGTCAACTTATTCAGAAATAAGTATATTATCATCACAGGAGTACTCTTCATGCTCTCACTTTTTAGAAAGGTGAAAGATGTATTAAGGGTTACTTGAAATTAGGAGGCAGACAAGTTTTGTCATTATGAAAACAAGATGTGAAACTTAAAGCACGTGCCAAGGAGCTGATTGAAAACAGCTAATGCCATTTTGGTTAGCAGAACTGTAAAATGTCCATAGTCATATGCACTTTGGACTAATTTTTTTCTTTTCCAAAGTTCTGTAGTGAGTGGAATTGATATTAGAAGAATTATCCACAAACAAGTTAGTTTTCTTTGAATAGTTATTAGTGATATAACCTCTTCTTATGGAAGCTCCTCCACTCCCCTTGGCTGGAGATGAGACCCTTCAAGTTGCTGCTGCCTTTGCCCATCTTGTCTCCAGAACAGGAGTGTGATACAGGGCTCAGCAAGAGATTGAATGGATGTTTCCTCTCTACACTACACAAGATATCTTGCACAGTGTCTTTAGAAGTTACTATTTCGTTTGTATAGGCTTGTTTTTCCTATTGGCGTTCTTACTCTATCTGACTATCTAACCAGATAGTCAGAGAGCATAGCAAAAATTTCAGAAAAAATACTGAGGCATTCACTAATGTATTGACTGTGATCAGGGACAAATTGCATCATTACCTATTTTCTTTACCTCTGTTAGGAAGAATTGTGATGTCTGATGTGGGGTAAAGGCGAGTTCTTCAAACCTTGACAAAATGTCTGTTTTGAGAATTAAAGAGAATTGGAAATAAATGTGAATGGGCCAAACAATTATGATCTGGATGCGGTTATATATAGTGAATAAGGTTCAGCTTAATTTGTGACTTAATGGTTCACTGGACTGCATACCAACTCCAAATTTTGAAGTAATGCAGATGTTTTGGGGACACAAGATTCTATTTCTTAGGTTTCATGTAAACTGTAGAGATCAATTAAACAGAAAATTTTCTTTAATGAAAAAAATATGTTTAGTGATCAGTCTCTGTCTAATGCCAGATATTCCTGCTGCACACTTGATAGTAAAATATTCAAACTTAACGGAGAATTACAATACAGAGCACTTCATCTCATGAAGTGGAGATAGCAATTGGCCCAGGTGACTGTGGTACCAAACAGTTCATCCACGTAATTTTTATTGTTTGTTTTTTCAATTCAAACATTAATACAGACTTACCATATTTTTAAATAGTCTTTTTGTGTAATATTGCAAGAGAGATAATGCCCATAGATCTATCACAGCACAGATGCTTACTGTTGAAATCCTACAAAAAGGATTACTTATCATAGAAATGTCCCAAACATTTTAATTGAATGAATAATAATCTATTACATCAACACTTCAAGCTAAATGGGAAAAAAAAGGATCCTGCATCCACTGTTTTTTATCTCTCTATAGAATGGTGTACTGAATTGTGTGCTATCTTTGAATGAATGGGAAATCTCTTTAAATTAAATTTTTAAATGTATATGCATTTCACATGTTCAGGGATTTAAAATTTGTTTGGCTTTCCTTCTTCTCCCTGGTCTTCTGGTTTTATTTAAAATAAAACACTACCCCACCCCCCACCAAACAGACACCCCTCCAACAGCATTTCAACCTAGGACCAGAGGTTCATCAAGCTGTCTTATATATTAAATCAGACTTCTAGTCACTACTGTTGAAGAAGGGGGAAATCATGAAGGCTTAATCTGAGACTCTCTTTCCCCCCCCCAAACTCCATGATAATATATTAGTACAATCGCTATGTGCTTTAGTTGATAATACAGCCCTGCCTTTAAAAAGTGCAAAAAGGATTATCTTCATGATTTATTGTAACCCAAGATGAGGGTTAAGGGACAGTAAAAGATTGTTTATCCATTCAAAAGATTATTGAAATTTAATTTCCTACCATATTATTGTGCTCTGGAAATATCTACAGGTGTTTATATTTTGTTAGCATAAGATAAAGGTCACTCTGTTCAAGGCAAGTTTGTTCTGAGAAATTTTTTTGTAGTTATTTGAATTTTAAAGAACTTGTGGCTGTACTTTGAGCCTAAATTCACACTTAAGGCTCCAACAGCTGACAATTCTACAGCAATATTTGCCTTTGGGGAATTTCAGTGAGTACTTGCTAGGTGGTTCTGATGGTCTTTCCTTTATTTGCCTTGTTGCTTGAGAGTCTCCATTACTAACTGCATAGCTTTCTGAAGAAAAATTATAATATACCTTGCTTTTCCATGTTGGATAACAAAATTTCCTTTCATAAGCCACTTTCCTTCTTATTGTAGGTAAGTCTACTGAGGGTCTGGATTTGGTTGGCAGATGATCTGTCCAGACTTTTCAGTGCCTTAGCAGAAGTAAGAGCAGGTGAGTTGGGGCAGGTCACAAAGCATGAATTTACCCATCCAATGTGACTCTTTTAAGCACTGAAGCACGCAAATGTCTGCAGGTGAAATGTGTATCTACAAGAACATCTGTTATTGCACATTTTTGTTTTAATAACAGTTGCAGTTACCAAGATGAAATATATTGGCAGAAATAATTTTTTTTGGTGTGTATGCCCTGTAATTTATATTAGAAATGTTCACCTGTTTTTAGCCTTCTGGGGTTGAAGGTCTAGTGAGTTTTTTTATGTGTAATTCATTTTTCCAATTATGTTGCTTTTATTTCCTGTAACTAAATTTGAGGCTTCTTAAAGTAGCGATTTGAAAAACTTAGGGAAAAAAAAAGTAAGTAACACAAATGGGAAATAAACAGATATTTCTGTCAGCATGTGAATAACTTGATTTACATGAAATTACAAATGTTTATGTAGCAAACATTTGGTCCACATATTGTATGCTAAATCCATGTGACTAAAACCTTTGTCTGAATTTTTGCTTTTGAACACAATATGGTCAAAGTGAACAATAGTTCTTAGCTGGTTTTTTTTGGTGACGTTTGCCAGGCTGACCAAATATCCTTGAATATCTATTACTATAAAGATTATATTGTTCTCTATTTCCTCACAGTTATGAAATAATAAAACTCAACCAGCACTGGGTAGTTGCTGTTCAGAGGTATAAAGAGAGGAAAATTAGCTCTTCCTAGTAATGTACTGTGGCTAAAAGCAAACATATTTAGTGGTTTGCTTTGTTAAAGTTATGCAACTACATAAAAAGGTATTTGAAAATTGAACAATTTTCTCCTCCTTTTTAGATACCTCCCACATTACCAAATATGAGAACTGTACTATTAGTCTCTAGCTTTAGGAAGTAATTTTTTAAACGATCCATGAGCGCTTACAGACTTGTGTTCTAAATTTGTTTTTTTCTCGGATTTGGGTAAAATGCAATATTTGAGGAACTTATCTGTTCGCATTGAGTTTATTTTGGGGACTATAGCCATATTTTATAAAAGAAGCTATGAGGTCATAAGACTTTTATGAAATAGGCCATTGATGGAAAACACTTAGGATGAAGCAGCATTCATGTAGGCAGTGTCAGAAGTGGATTTTGGCACAGAAGCAGCACCCACAGCAACTGTGAAGATCAGCGCGTCTCCCATTCCGCTATCTTGGAGCATGGCTTGGTAAGGAGATATCAGCTGGCAGTAATCAGGTATTGACACTTCTAAGATTCATAGATTTTTGGTACTGAGAGCTTAAAAAGCATATGCTTTAGTTCTTGTCTTCCGTAAAGAGGGGTCTTATTAGAAGGTGTTAAATTGTTCTCTCATGTTCTTTATTCTTTGTTTCTGTTAGCAGTATTAATATTTATTTATTGAATACAGTCTGACTACAGCAAATGATGATTTTAAAAGACTCACACAGTTGTCTAGCACTAGTGTCAGTCATGCAAGAAATGACTGGTGAAAGGGCATCAGGACATATTCTAAACATCCTGTATTCGTGTTTTGAGGGGTATACTGGCTTGTACTGAGGACTGTCTGGTTGCACTGCAGTTGGATACCTGTTATCTGAGACACAGGACTATAATTAATCTCTTCAATATTGGGCCATTTAGGGGGAGGAGAATTAAAAAAAAGGTAAGAATTTGAGATAATTGCTTTAAGATACTCTTTGCTTGCTTATATACAAGTCCTTTTTTGGATTTAAATTTTACTGGCAGTTTAACTTTCTCCCCTTGCCTGACCTTTCTTCCTCCATCTCTCCATCTGCTTTGGTTAATATGAAAGCAGTTTTTTCCTATCTTGTAGTTCTCCTAAAAAGCCTTAGTGGAGTTGAGTCTGTCCTTGCCAAAATCATTCTGTATTACTTACTCAGTTGCTCTCTATTTTTAGATTTCTTCCTGCTCTGTGGGAGATGCAACAAGCAGAACCCTCATTTCTATGCAGAATCATAAATTCTGTAGCATTTCCAGTGCATATGCTCCAAGTCAGGCAGAACAGGGAATTCTACCTTTGCTTGCTACATCCAAGCTGAAAGCTGGGCTCAGCGGGACACAGACATATACTTTCCTTATTTCCCACGGCCACCTTTGGACTTCAGTGTTGGATGGATACAACCTGCTTTAGAGTCTGAGAATTGTGGGGACTTAGTTGTCTTCTGTGCACTTCCCTCAGAACTGAGGCTACCTTAGAGAGAAGTTTTAGGTTTTTTGGATCCTAAGAGGGCTAGAAATTATTGGTATGTAGGAGGCCTTGCAAACTTTGACAAGGGAAAACTGAAATGCCCTGGAGACTTGAGCAGTAACAGGGCAAGAATCTGCACTGAAATGTGGACAAAGTGTTTAGTGTGATTAGATACTTTTAAGCCTCTGCAAATCTGGTTTTCCCTGTAAATGAATTTATTAAGTAGCCTGTGGTGATGAATAGAAGCATGGATAAGATTCCCATGCATAGAGTGAATGCAGTACTGAATACTGCTAAATTTCTCAGGAAAGAGACTTAGCGCTTTGTTATGTAGCACTTAGCCCAGGAAATCATGGTCTTGATTAGAGTTTTGTGGCAGTCCCATAGAACAAATATAGAATAATAACTCTCAACCAAAGAGGAATTGTAATAGATGCTTTCCAGACCACTGGAGAAAGTGATATCCCAGAATGGAGAAATTCTGGTCATTTCAGTAGAAGCCGTTTATTGGCAATGTCTGAGAATTGCAGACTTACAGCTTCTTTGAATCAAACTGCATAAATACAGTTATAATTTGCACTAATGGGAACTGCTTGGAACCAAGCACCTGTTAAACTGTTGAACACCAAATTATTTTTTGGTTCTTCTTGGGGCTAATAAAATGAGTAGCCACTTAAGCTTCCAGAATATTCATCAGTCTTGAACCTGTGAGCTATAAGTTTTGAAGGACCCAAATAATTAAGGAACTAACATTCATTGCTGTGAAACATCCTTCATATCACAAGTAATTCACAAATTTGAACAGTAGCTTAATCCTTTGAAGAACTGGGTTTGGTTCTCTCAGCTGGTGTTGTCCTTAGGAATTAAAATGGTGCATGATTCAGATCCAGAATTCTAAAATAAAATTGTGTTCTCAATTACTATATAACTTGTTCCTAAGGGGGGAATCCCTGGAAACTTGCGCCATGAAAAGTTACACTATGTAGGTTTATATTTCAGGCACTTGCGATAAATGTTGTACGAGTGTCTGATGGCATGAATTCACAGCTGGAGGTACATGTTTTTGTGGTGTCACTTGGTCATATCCAGGTAAGTCTTCAGTGCTTATGATTATGTCTTTCTTGTATCTTTTCCATTATTAACAATCCAGCCTAGGTAGATGGTGATAATTTGAAAAAGAGTTCTAGGTTTGATTTTGCTGGTATTGTAGTGATAAAGCTTTTGTTAGCACCTGCCTGCTATTAGTTAGATTGGTTCTAGACTTTTGTTTGCTTCTCTTTTATACAAGTAACCAAAACTAGAGCAAGAGTAATGCTTGCTAGAAGCAGAAGGTAATTCTGTAATTTCTTGAAAAAGTAAGATTGGTTTGGTGCTCTGTATGATGTTCTGTCTATGGAAAATCTATAAAACATGTTCAAAGAGAATCAGGAATATTTTTGAGATTTTTTTCCCTCATATTCTTTTCGATTGATCATTTAATTTGGAAGATAGCTCTATAGCAAGTTATGTGAAGTTCATTTTCGGACTATTCTGCTTCGTAGTCCTGTTTCAGTTTAAAATTTGAATTGAAGGAAGAGCTGTATTTTTCTCAGTGTCCCTGTGTTAATTCAAGCAACTGTTTAAAGATGCAGTTTCACAGCACAAAAGGACTTTTTGGTGGAAAGGCTGAATAAGCAAACCTGAATTTATCTGCAGTAATAATTGTGATCAATTTCTGTGCCTCCTAAAGTGACAAAGGATAAATAACAATTGGGTTCTGCCTCAAATCGTGGCTTTGCAACAGGGCTTAGGAATATGTGTGTCTGCCTGTCTGTCTGTCACACTATTTGATACATGTCAAGCTCTTGCATAATCTTTTCATTGAATAAATAGGGCTCTTCAAAATGTGTCAGAGAAAATAGCTGCTCTACATACAGGCAGAATGATCGACTTGATGGTTTATTAGCCTATTCGCTTTGCTCTTTTTATTAGACTATGATTTGCCATATAGCTTTACTATCAAAATAAGCCACTATAAAATGCTGGTCTAAGAAAAATTATTTACAAGAGAAGAAGACCTTTTATATCTATCTGCATTTCAACAAATACCATTATAAAATACTGATATTTGCTTTTGCAACTTTTTTTGTTTCTCAGGTACTAGATTATGTTTCCATTTCTTAAAATATTTTCATCCTTTTTGAACAATAATTCACCTTCTAAATTTCTATTGTTGTAATTCATGTGCAATTAAAGTTGCATGATTTAGTAATATCCCTGTACAAAAGCTCTTTTTATTCCCTGATCCATAAAAGAGAGATTGAAACTGTTTTCTTACATATAACAATGCTTCCAGTTCACTTTAACACATGTTGAGTTTTAAACAAGTTTCTGTTTGCAGATGTCATGATGCTTCAGTCCTGTGAACAGTTTTGCTGGATACAAAGTCCACTGAAGATTGGTTGCTTAAGGCCCTTTTCACTCTACAAGTCACATCCCTTTTTGTAAGCTTCATTGCAGATCAATTCATTCAAGAGAACCAGTAACAAACCTGCAGCTCCTAATTATAGTTCTATCAGCCAAAGGGATGATTTTTGAGAAGAGCAGGATGCAAGTGATGGATCCTATTGTGTGCAGAGCCAGCATCACTTGCAAAATTTTGTTTGTGCAATTGTAGCATTTGTATATTTGTGTATCTGCATGCAGAAATAGATCAGTTGCATTTTCTGTTGTTTTTTTTAGATACATTGCTCAACATGAATAATATTTTATGGATAAAGTTCATTTGCATTAGGTTTAATTTTTTGTTCATTTACCTACAATTATCATTGCAATTTCATGAAAATTACAGTTTAGTCAAGAGGGTCTTCAGGATGAATAATAAAGGGGTGATTCAGCACGTATGTTACAGTTCCAGCCATCTGCTATATGTTTATCTTGGGAGTTTCTACTCCGATTGAATTAGTATTGTCAACTTCATGATCCCATAGAGTCTCTGACTACAGAAGTACAGAGAGAAATTATGCTTTTACATATATCTATGCTTTTTGGGGTTAGGTAGCTCTGTTTGGTGTCAAGTGGTATACCAGTCTGAGCTCCAAGGTTACCCTACATGTGTTATGTCTGTCTTTTAGTGAGGACATTTTCTTTTAAATGAGCTCTTCAAATTTCAGTCATGATTCATCTTCTTTTAAAGGTTTGACAGTGGGCTACTGTGCCCTTCAAAAAAAGAAATGTCTTGATATAATAGAGAAGAAACAGGCTTTGAACCCTCTGCCTGTTCAGGACACACTAGTAAACTGCTATCTGTCCTGAGGCTCCTCAGTTTGGTGGGAGGAAATGTCTTATAGCTGGACAAAATATGGAATCGCTTATGAATGCCATATTTGCTGCAGTAGTAGCACACATTTTTGAAAGGAATAATTGCTAGGGAGCACTTTGGTTAGCAACATTATGTCCACAGATTCTTTTTTTACTCTGTTGGGGTTTTGCAGAAACTGAACTTGCACATCAGAGTTGAGGTGAAAGTCTGGTCTCCTGCAAACAGCTTCTGTCCCTCAAGGGGCCAGGAAGAAATTCAACCATAACAGCATTATTCTAAGGGATAAATGGGAAGTTCTCAAAACCAGGAAGCCTATAAATATACCTAAAAGTATGTAAATATTGATTATTTCAAGTCAGAGCCAGAAATTATGTAATTATGCTTTGGATTGTAAGCTCATCTCTAAACTTAGTTGTGTAGCCACCATGTACTTAAAGTTGATAATTTTCCTGTCACATTCACTGAGAATTGTGCTTTGTAATTTTATTTTTTCTTTAGTGTAGCAAATATTTAGATGCGACAAATAAAGTGAAGCTGAGTTCACAAATCACAATAGTGGAGCATTTTACTGATTACTGTTATGGCTTTCCCAGTTTTATGCTGTGTAGAATTTACTCATTTCTTCTCATGAGAGCTTTTCTTTTCTCCCAAATTATTCATATTTTCTTAATATAGTTCAGTGTTTGCAAAGTCATGTAATGGAATTCTTTTGTAATAGGAAATTACAGAATCACAGAATATTCTGAGTTGGAAGGGACCCACAAGGATCAATTTCAGCTGTTAAGTGAATGGCCCATACAGGGATCAAATCCACCACTTTGGTGTTATTAGCACCATGGTCTAACCAACTGAGCTAATTATGTTCTTGGTCTTCCACTGTATCTGATTTTTCACTTCTATATTTCTTAATGTAATAATTCAGTCTTAATGGATTGTCACTATTTGCTAAAATTTAATCTACTTTAATGGCTTTTTTTTCAAATTCTTGTTCATTTATGTAGTTCGCCCTGTAGTGAAGCACTTCTTAGACTTGTCCTATTTCAAATATTCTGCTGGTGAAGTAAAAGTGCAGAGTAATAATTCAAACACGTCAAGAATGGCTGAGCCATGTTAAGAATAACTGATTCTCATGATAGCTAAATTATTTTCTTTTAGCATGCTCACAAATGAGGGTACTATCATAGCTTCAAGGACAGCTGCATTAGTTTAAGTATAGAGCTATGTACTATTATAAAATTCAGAAACTTTTAATTAATTTCCTAGTATGGAGAGAATTCTTTAATCAGCAGAAATACATGCTGAGATATGCACATATGCCTTCTCCTTAGCCCAATTTTTCATGTATGGCTTCTCTTTAGCCCACTTTCCTGAATTTTGCCTTACGGGTTCCATTTCATGCAGACTAAACATTTCTTGGCAGAAACATCTTTTCTATGCAAAAACTTCTTTTCTGAGTGGCTCCTTGGCAGCTTTTCTAAAATATAGATATATTTATATATATTTATTATTTATTTATTTTTAAATATATAAATTAAAAAACCCTAAGGGGAAAATAAGACAAAGCCTCAGAAAAGTGATTAGTGCATGAATAGCATGCAGTAATATAGCATGCACCTATGGGAGCATGATGTTAAAGAAACCAAGCAGATGTGTAATGTATCTGGAGGGGAGTTGTATTTCTTGCTTTAGCCTATCTCCTGTTTGATCTCTTCAAACTCTTGAAACTGTAGACCAGAAAAGACCCTGGTTCTAGCAGAGGTTGAGCTGGTGGCAGCAGGAACCCCTTGTAATCACTGTCTTCCTCATCAGCTTCAGTCTTGTAGCCTATTACCATGCTGTTCTCAGTGAATCAGTGCACTATTTTGTTCTGCAGGTGCAGGTTAAAAACTGGGAAATCTGGTGCACGAATGGTAAATTTGGTAGGTGGGGTGGGAGGGTTTGCACTGCTGTTCTAGGCTTTAAAGAAGAACTTGGGAGTTGCATCTTTTCCTTGTGACTTCAGCAGTGAGGCTGTTAGCACTCCTTTCTCATGTTTATTTGAGAACAGAGAATTACTGTTCTGCCTGGCAAGTCTGAAGAACAGAGGTAACTCGGCGGTGTGTTCTATCAAACATGTCCTCAGGTTACTGACTTGCAGTCAGACAAAAAACTCTTCTGTCCACTTTCTGTAGTCATTTGCCTTTGTCACTTGATCAGCATCCTCTTACCAGCTGAGGAAATTTTAGTAACGCCTTCTGGATGACAAGAAACAGCAACATGTCATCCTGGGAGTGCCATGTCATTACTGCTCTCTTCACCACCATGCTTTCATACCATATGCATACATACCACCATGCACACATACACCTTTGCACATGTATTTTTGAGTATAGATGTTGAAAGCTATCTCAGATTTGTGTCCTTTCCCCCAGACAGATAGTCTGTTATGAAGAGATGTTAACACTTTCTACAGCTCTTTCAGGTAATCTTCCTTTCTACAAATGAATCTTCTTGTATTGTAAGATTTGGGTTTATTTGTCCAAGACACTTGTAGATTTATCACAATTATTTTTGTGGAGATTTTGCATTCCCAAAATAAGCAGCAATGCCTTCGCTTTGTGAGAGCCTCAGAGCTCCACTGGTGAGAGCAGTGTCTGGGCTCATGCTAGTTTGTGTCATGGCACAGAAATGCAGTTGCTTTCCTGCTTAGCATCCCACAAATCTGTGCTCATGTTTACAGACTTCTGAAAGTATGAATACTTTACAGTATTTCATACCAACGTCAGGTTAAAACTGAGTTTCATTTAGGTTTTTCAATGTAAAATAAATTTTTAAAGAAATATAAAAATATTAAAAGCAATAGAAAAAATCTGTGTTAACATGCATGCTTACTTTTTATATTCTGTTGCTTAATACTGTAGTTCTTGAATGGGTGAGGCTAATACAATTGCAGCACTTATTTTTGCTTCTAACAGGGTAATTTTGGATGCTACAGCTTTTTCCTATTTTTCATCCTCAGTGGTATCAGTAAGTAGTCGGATATGCTTTATTTAAGCCTGTAAGAGTTCTGTGATTGCTTAACATGAAGTTGTGGGTATTCATATAAAAGCAGTGTTTTCCCTAGAGCTATGCCATTTTTCAATAAGTTTCTAATTTTTAAGGTATTAAACCTCAGAGTGTTACAACTTAGAATCATAGAATCAACTGGCTTGGAAAAGACCTTCAAGATCATTAAGTCCAACCCTTGATCCAACACTGCCGTGGTTACTAGACCATATGCAAGTTCTTAATGTTTTAAAGCAACGGTCATGCAGTGGGCATTATAGATATATGAAATTCAGAAGAATGTGGAAGTTTGTTTGCACCCTTATTTTCAGCTGATTTTTGGGTCTGTTAC
Organism: Pseudopipra pipra; assembly: GCF_036250125.1. NCBI lineage: Eukaryota > Metazoa > Chordata > Aves > Passeriformes > Pipridae > Pseudopipra > Pseudopipra pipra. Next base: position 37,015,314 of record NC_087553.1, on the reverse strand, counting down.
TTTTCATGCCCCATATCCCATGTGAACTGTAAAAGGAGTCCTCCCAAAGCACCACCTACCATTTCTCCTTCCTACAAATACATGTGCATGTCCTACTACATATGTAGTGACTTCTTTTCCTGAATGACAGATCAATCAATTCTGACAATAGTTGCTGCTTATGGTTATTTATAAAAGTATAAGAAATAAGTCCTCTATATGCTTAATTATATAGAAGTAAAACATTGAAAAGTGTGTTTTTTCAAGTTGTAGTTTGGAGTTGATGTGTATAGTTGGTGAGGAAATACAGTAACAGCTAAAAGGAATGTGTTATTAATAAATCTAAAGATCTGTAAAGAAGTTCTTGCAGACAAATCAAGTTCTGTAGTGAATTTTGGTTTTGTTTTTGTTCTTGGATTCTTTCTAATAGAAATCATGTGAAAATGTGCTGGTTTGCCCCAGTATGAAAACAGCTCTGTGTATATAAATGCAGTTTTATGCTTATCTGAAATGAAAAGAAGAACTTAGCATTATGCTCAGATAGTTCACTGCACAATTAATATGAATTTTTAAAGTATTAGTTTTGTACGAATACAAACAGATATTCTTCTCCTTTGGAGAATAATCTCTTTATCAATTTGTAGGATAATGCCATTGTTCACTTCATTATGTAGTATATGTTTCTTGATTCCTGAGTAAGCTGTCACAGGCTTCTCTATGCCTGTTACATGGATATATGTTATGAGAAGACACGACTCTATCCTGACAACACAACTTCATTGCTGGAAGTGATTTTCTGAATGTCTGTGTCAATACAGAGCTTTTTCTTTGTTTTCTTTGTTATTTTTATTTGAGAAGGTTCTGATAGTAGTAGTGTGTCCTTTATACTTTATATCACTGGAACTGGTGAAGAATGAACTGCTCTATTATAGTATTCTCAAATGCATAAACATCTGAGGTGCTGTATCACGTACAACTTTTATTGCAAATAATTTTCTTTAATTTATTCATACTTCCCCAGTGGAGATGGGAGAGGAGGAGGAGAGAGGGAAACTATCCAGATTGAAATGCAAGTCTCAGTGTAGGCTTTTAATTAATTTCCCAAGAGAATGATATTACAAAAAGGTTGGAAGAGAAATGCTGCTAATGGTCCTAGTTGTGACACAGGGGAATGTAGTGATGAACTGATAACCTTCAAACAAAATGGTGACCTTTTGTGAGGGATGAGCTACTTTTTGGTAGTTGAATTTTGTGTTTTCTAAAGCCAAGATTCCAAATGGACAAACTCTCCTCACTCCAGCCTGGGGCTAGCTACTCTATCAAAAGAAAAGATTAACTTCGTACTCAGTGCAGCTAGGGGCCAAGCAATAGAGATTTTGCACATTGTGAGAAGTGGCTCCTGATTCATCAGTGTAGTTATGTGACTGGTGCTGGTAGCAGTGAGCAGTCCTTGGATGCCCTCATGGGGAGAGGAAAGTGGAGACGGTCTTGGACATGCTGAGTTGTGTCAGGTCGACAGCTGAGCTTTTGCCACCTATGGTCATGTGAGAGGGTATGATTTTCTGTTTTTCTCTTTGTTTTGGGGTTTTCACAATTGCAGGAATAAAAATGTTAAAACAATTTGTTTCAGCTTGGCACATAACTGCACTTAAGAGAGATGCTACAAGTCACGTGTGAGGACTAAACAATACCAGTCCTTCAGGCTCTATGTTGTGCATTGAGCTGCTTAATATTTCAGCTATGTAAATACTTCAGTTACTTCCTGCTAAAATGGCTATTTTTCCTTCCTTCTGTGACCTTAACATTCATAATCAAATTAAGTTTTCCAGGATGGTTTTGTCAAATTAACCTAGATGTTGGTGTCCCTGGGATGTTTATCTTAAGCAGGCTGTTTGGGAAAACACTACTTGTTGTAATGTCTAATACTAAACACTTCGAGAACAGTCATTAAAAACACTAGAAGTTTCCAAGAAGGAAAAGTATAAATATGCCATAGTCCAAGTTGGCAGCATGGGCTTTGAATGACAGAAGCTGTGGGGACAGTATGGAAAGACACGTCAGTGTGAGCTAGTCACCTCACACAGAACCTTGGAAGTATAGGGTGGATGTGTATGCTCTTGTGTAGCAGAGCTTAGGCTGAGCTTTGAAGGACTTTCTGATAAGGGTCATCATCAACTGAAATCAAAGTAGTTTCACATCTTTTCCTAAAGAATGCTGTTGGCTGTATCAAGGAAAAATATATCACTGTGACAAGAAAATATATGGGGTACTGGAAGAAACACTTCTCTTTTTCTATGGGTACTTGTTTCCAGAAAAAATCATTCTGCTGAGATGGGCTCTAGTTGTCTCTTCTCAGGACACAAATGAGGACTGCAAGAAGCTCTACCAGATGTGAGATGTTCTTCTGTTTCCTGAAGCATGAGGAGACACAGACAGGTCATCACTGACTAACTCCAGATGTACTGTGGCAGTAGCACTGTGTGCTTGAGTGTACAAATCCCATGCTATTAAGTAGTGGCAGTAGTAGTGTAGTGATGTGGAAAGAAATTTGTGTGTGTCAAAATTATCAGTCCTGTATAATATACAGTATGACCTGTTAAACTGATATAATGCATTTCAAGCAGTAACTCAAACTAAAAACTGATGGGTGAAGATTTTGGCCTTTTTCTTCTGAACATTTCTTGGATGGTGTCCTGTCCTCAGCTGTATGCATTGACACAGGCAAATAGAGTGATGAGTCTTTAGACATGTTAGGCCTGCTAACATGTTTATGGATATTAAACAAGCATAACTGCATGATGAAAATAAAATGGCTTACAAGAAAGTTAGAGGGCACTAGAGACTTAGAGGATCAAGAAGAAAAGCTGGAAAAAGAATCTATTCTGCACAGGTGAATAGGCCCCGGTGATGAAATGATGCAGAAATATGGATGTCGTGGTTTGACTCAGGCCCAATTTTAAAACTCCCATAAATTTGCTAAAGGGTGAGAGAGGTTTCATACAGGCAAAAGAGACTCGATGTGGGGAAATAATATCAAAATTTATTGCTAACAGAATAAAAACTATAGAATAATATATATAACAATTCTAACTGCTCTTTCCTATGATGACAAACCTATGTATTTACAAAACCACCCCTTCTCCCCTCATGTCAGTCCAGGAGGAGAAGTCTCTCCTTCACTCTCAGGGCTACAGCTCCGATTCGCCGTAGCTGGAAAATCTCTCTCTCTCTCTCTCTTCTATGGGGTGTGGGATCTCTGACCACCTCCTCCAACCGCTCAGCTACGCTACTGAGGGTTCATCCATGGGCTTTGAGGGGAAACTTGTTTCACCATGTCTTCACCATGTGTTACAGGGAATTAAAACTCTGAGTCTTTTTCCCTACTACGTGTGGGGTCCCTTCCCAGTGAAGCAAGCTCTCAAGGGAGCCTCTCTCCAAGGAGGATCCACCCCTCCCCGGGTCGCAGGTTTCTTGGGGTTTGGCTCAGTCCATACCCAAGTCGTTCCAGTGTGGCTTTTCTCTCTCTGCTCCATTGCAAGTTCTCTCCGCAGGGCGCCCCCGCGTCTCTCGGTCCAGCTCCAGCTGGCCACTTGTACCATCTGGGCCACTCCAGGGCTGCTCTGCTCTGTGCTGTACGTTGCTGCTGCTTCGGGCCCGCTCCGCTCCTCAGCAGGGCCTCTCTGCTCGCTCCGAGCTGCTGCAGCTCCCGCCACTTCTTCGCAAGGCCTGGCCAGGCTGCTTATTGCACCTCCCCTGTGTTGGGGGGAGGCGGCAAGGCCGGCTGGGAAACTCCTGGAAGAGTTTCTCTCTTGCTCTCTGGCTGCTGCATATTCCGGCCAGGAGCCTAGCTTGGCCTGGCCGCTCCAATGCTGCACCGGGCCACTGCTGCCACTCTGGCGTCATCTGCCGCCCCCACTCGCAGTGGCGGAAACGCCCCAGCCCTTGGCCACAGCACCCGGTCCGGTTCTAACACCGGGCTGGGCCCCCCATGGTCCCGACCGGTGGGGGAGGGGGGCCTGGCCCCCCCATGGGGCCCGCCAGCCCCTCTCCACCTCATGGCTCTAATTCCTACTGCGCAATAAGTTTCTCTTCTGGTCTATCAAATATGTCATTTCGCAGTGGCGTTACCAAGCTTTTGATTGGCTGTGTGCATCGGAAACCCACCTGGAGCTACCCATCTTTCAGCTCCAGGGGGACAGGGCTAGTCAAACCACGACAATGGAGCAGAGGACAGAATGGAAAAACTTGTTTACCAGAGAAGGACTGCAGCTCAGGAAGTCAGGGTTGATTAGTTTTCATGCTGCAATAAATGGGAATGTCAAGTTATCCTAACAGTGTATTTCTCACCTTTTCTGATGAAGCAAAATTTGAGAATGAGGCAAAGTATATTTAATAAATACATTTATATGATTTTATGTGCAGCATGGGATTCTGAATTTGTGATAGAAGACACTAGTCAAAAATTGCAGGCTTACAGTGTCTCTATTTCCTTAATTTTGTATGTTTTGGTGCACTCATTACTTCACTGTCAGAAGCTGCATTATCTTCTCTTCAGTGTTTTTTGTTTCTATAGGCCAACTTTAGATGTTAACTCTTCTGCCAGTTCTGTTTACTTTGTTTTCTTTAGAGCTGAAAATTTAGTAATCCAGAGAGAGAGGATATTATTAATTAATATAGTCTTTTTCAAGATGACCTATAGAATCTATACTTAAAGCAAGCCTGCTGGTCATAGATGTACTAAGTATTTTAAACCTAATTCTGGTAATTCTTGCTTCCATTCTAACTCAGACTCGTGGTTTTCTGCTAGGAGGAACTTTATAATAACTCAGCAAATGATTGATCAGTTCATTTAGTGGAAACCAAGGGCAGTTATGTTAAAAAGTTATTTTTAAAGGTAGTAGAGCAAGGGATGCCCAGTAGTAAAGAGCTGGAACTTTGGGGATTGGGTATGGTTTTTTTTTTCTCTTAATTTCTTCCTTCCTTCCTTCCTTCCTTTCTTTCTTCCTTCCTTTCTTTCTTCCTTTCTTTCTTCCTTTCTTTCTTACTTTCTTTCTTTCTTTCTGTGAGATTTACATAACCACTCCCTCGCTCCTCCCATGCCAAGCCGTGCTTCTTTTCTTCCTTAAAAGGCGATATAATCTTCTTCTTGCAGTCCGCTGGTTGTTTTAACCAACCTATCAGGTTGTTTCCCTGCCCCAGCCGCATGGTCCCCTGGCAGTGAGCCCAGACTGGTCTTACTGCCTTAGGTACTTTCCGGCTGGCCTTCACACCGGAACTGTAAGCAACAGTAAGTAACTGTAAGCAGCCCACCAGTCCTCGACCACAAAATGGCTCCCCAGCTCTTCAAACAAAATGGCTTCTAGCAGAAGGTACCCATGGAAACCCTGCTTGTAATAGAACTGCCTTATTTGTTTCCTGCATTTCTTTCTTTCTTTCCTTTTTTTTTTCTTTCTTTCTTCTTTCTTTCTATTTCTTTCTTTCTTTTTCTTTCTTTATCTCTCTTTCTTTCTTTCTCCCTTTCTTTCTCTTGTTACTGGATGGCTCTGTTCTTGTTCTTCTATTTCTGCTGGTACAGTTTGTTTGCTTATTTTTCTTGTGAAGTGTCCGATGTACTGAAGTTTTATTTAGCCATTGCAGTCTGCTTTGGTGCACTTCTTCAACATTCTATTAGATATTTAAACAGTTCCAGTCTTAAACAGCTTGTCTTGTCTATTTTCACTACAGAGTACGCCAAAATAATCCACTGCAAGTATATTGACAGTTATGCTACCTTATGTATGTAGTCAGAGATTAGTGGGTTTTATGTTTCATTCTTCCTATTATCATAATTAAAAATGACTCATATATTCTCAGTCACCAATACTCAGTTTATTTATCCCTAAACTAGTCATTACAATCCATGACCTAAAGAATCATAGTACCAAAAGACTTCTACCTGGTAATAAATGCAGAACATTATGTAGCACAGTATAGTGTAGCACAGCACAGTGTAGCTTTATGTAGCATAGCTGCAAGTCCAATTCTGCTCTGCTTCCCAGAGCTCTATCTTATCTCCAGCCAGGACACAATTTGGAAAGAAACTTTCACAGGATGGAACTTCTGGCTAGACTATGCTTGCGTTTTCCCATTCCTCAGCTGATAATTCTTTGAATTGCACACAGCTGAGTGTAAATGAAAAGAATCTCTGGACTGCTTTAATTTTCAGTAAGGATCTGTTGCGGCCAGTGCAATGAGCGTGAATGTGACTCTTACACCTTTTCCTCTGCTTATGGAAGATTTAGGGATGCCAGAATTCTGAGCATCTGTTTTGAACTGACCACAGTGTTGAAAGAGCTGTTTTCAGTATTGTGAACTAGTTAACATGGTTGGGATATTTTCAGCCAATTTTTGAACTTTCAGTGTAACTCCAGATTGTGAAGTACCATGGTGCTACTGAGTGAATATAGAAACAAGTTAAGCCAACTATTATGGTGCTTAGAAAACATCTGCTAAAGAAAGTCAATGGTAAAGATAAAACAACTGAGTTCTCTTTTCAGTTGTTCACCCAACTGTTAAAGAGTGAATTGTCCATCAGTAGCCAATTTATGAACCTTTCAGAAAAGCAATTTTCTGAGGCTTTAGTAATAAGTTTCAGACAGCTTTCTGATCTCCCTTTTCTTATTAATTTTCCTGCAAATATTATGTTATAAAATTTGTCTGACATTTGATGACCTGGTTGGAGTGCAGGAGTGTGTCACACAGATTTTGTCCCTGTGGTTGTTTCAAGAGGTAAAACTAAGTGGAATGTAAACCTTATAGGTCTGCCTCTACAGTTTGCATCTTTCATCATCAAAGGGCAGATTGAATGTCAACAGATAATATGGAAGAAGGCATAATAAATATGTTACCTCACTGTCAGTGATGGATCTGGAGATTTTGATGCAGAGGATGGTAAAGTCTCTCTCAGTAGTTCACAGCAGTCTGAAATATAGTTGTGTTCTCCTTAAGCAGTATAACAAAATATAGGCATTCTGAAATTTGTTCAGTTAAAGAAACCCACAAAACCAACAACAACAAAACTCCCCAACACCTTAGGGTTGTGAGATTTGTGAGTTTGCTAATATCATATATTGTGTATTAGAAATGTAACATGGTAAGGAAAAGAACTTCTAGAAGAGAAAGAAGCTGTAAACAAAGGTGATGAATAGGCACTGTGTTAGTTCATTTGTTTTCATGGTTCATGAGAAAACTGTAGAGATGGTTTGAGTCATCTAATCCCTTGTTTTATTATTGTAGTATAGTACAGTGGAAGCTGGTAAAATTCACCCTGGAAGGTAAAACCGTAGAAGCTAAGTTTGATTAGGCCATGAATAGATTAGTTGACTCACATATTCAGGAAATAAATTGCATTTGTCTGATGAGATCATTAAATGAAGCAGTGTGAGGGAGTTTGGTGGCAAAGCAAGGGAAGGCTAAACTGAGATGAAACCAAAGAAGCCGGCATTGAAAGAAAATAACTATGTATCTGTGCATATTTGTTCATTTAGCTGCTACTTTCTAGATTTGGAAACCTCTCTTCAGATTGTGAATGAAGTTTCTCTCGGTTGTGTCTTTTTTTGTTAAATTTTGGGTTTGGTGAAAGAAGAGGAAGGCAGCATAATATCCGGTTGGTGCACTACTTTATATGCGTGGCTTTTTTGTCACTTGATGTGATTGAATGCAGCAATACTGAGATACCAGGATACCGAGATAAAGATACTGTCTTGATCCAAAGACCACTGAGCTAAATAGGGAAGAAAACAGGGAATTATGAGCTTTTGGTCAGTCCAGAAAACTGCCCCTTTTAAGCTTGAAACCCAGATATTTTTCCACTGAACTAATGCTAATAGATCTATCATTACAATATCTCGACTCCAATTACAGGGGTTGTTGGAGGTATTATTGCCCTGTTTCTCTGCATGTGTTATTATCTTATGACAATTGTAGTGTAATCCCCATCCTCATGCATCATCTAGTAAACCGTGGTGATCTATGTGATGTGGGTTAATTGAAGGGAAAGGAAGTCCTGTGAATCAGTGGTAGTAGGCATCAGCAGATTATAATGTTTTATTAGCTCCTCATTACACAGGCTTTGAAATCTGAGGAAGACTTCCTTCCAAAGATGTGGGGGCTGGGAAGGAGGATCTGCATTTCATATCAGCTGCCATACCAAGCTACCCTCAGGCTAGCGTATTTAGTCTTTCATTTTTGTTTTGCGTTTTTGTGTTGGATATCTCTCTGTCTTGAAAGCTGGTTAATTTCTTTTTGTGTTGTAGCACTATTAATTTTTGCCTTTTGGGATAGTTTGAGTGCCATGTGTGTTAAAATAAGGCAGTAAGAACCTGATTTTATTTTGGGCAAGAGCTCTTACCTTTGGGGGATGCTGAAGAAAAGACATCATGTAAAACAGTTAGGATGCATCGGTTTTAGTGACTGACATGTATCTTAATAACCCTTTGCTCTAATTGGCATTTTAATTAAAGATGACATTTTAATTGGTTATTTTACCAATTTAGATTGGTTATTAGCATCAGCTACTCCTTTCAGTACTGATAATTCATCTATGCAATCTCAATACTCATACTAGATATTTTCAAATGGTGTTTTACTGTTCTAAGTCTGAAGTCCTTTTCTGTTGCTCCTCTATTGTACTTCCTAGTGCTTGTGCTAGAGTCTATGGTGTTTGCCATTTAATCTATCAGTGGATTTAATCTATCATAATATTGCAGATAAACAAGAAGAAATATCTTAATAGCAAATAACTATAAATTAATTATCATTGTTGGTATATTAAGCCTTTTAAATGCAAACAGTGCAATATTACTTACAGTCTACCTGCAGGGTATTGTCTAGCTATACATTTTTCAGACATTTGAAATATAGTCTTATAATTGTTTCCTGAAGTATTATTATTCCATCCTGGTTTTGTGTACGATCTTAATTTCATATTTTGAATTTTACATGAAGAAAACTAGAAAACATACTGTTAAGTCTGAGATGTAGTAATAGAATATCCTTCTAGAAAGTAGGAGAATGCAAAATATTCACAGGGAACAAAGAAAACATAAGTACTGTACAGAAGCTTAAACACACAGCCTCCTCCCCCAAATAACCAAAAAACCCAAGGATTGGGCAAAGGTGTGTGCTGAACAGGGTTTAATAAAACTGAGATTTTTGTTTCTCTTTGAAAAAAGATCCTTGGGTTGATTAGGAAAGCTAGAACTTCAAAGAAGCCCACAGGAGCTCAGCTGGGGCCTTGAACAGGGCTTTGAAAATCCGAGCTTAAGAAAATCTACCCTCAGCAGCATTAGGTTTTCCATTATTATATTTTGCTTTTTAGGAAGCTGTCATGTTGTCACCACATTGTGCCACAGAGGATACAAGTGTGGATGAAATGATTGTCTATTCTTTAAATATGTCTTTTGAGAGCTAATTAATATAAAGCACTTGAAAATTGTCTGGCAAAGGGCATGATATAAATGGAATATATGAGCAAAGTTTTATATCATGAAAACAGGAAACTATTTTTAAAAACTTGTGCAAGAGAACCAAGGGCTCTTCTGAGGTACCAGATTGACAGCACTGCCTGATCCTGTACCCACAGAACATATGCACTGTGGGCAGCAGTACGACAAGTTAACCTGCCTGTGCTTCTGCCCTGTCCTAGATGGCCTGCCTCCAGCTTCCAGCTTGCCTCTTGGCTCTGCTAAAACTGACAGTTAATACCTGCTTTTGTGACCATAGCTTTTTTTTCCTATGACTGGTTGCTGGCTGTGAACAGGATGGAGACTACCTTTTCTCCATTTTGTTTTTCATTCTGTACTAATGAAGGACACAGCGTTAAACGGTTTATCCAGCTCAACAACAATTTTTATATAAAGGAAAGAGAACTCACAAAACAAGGTGATGAAATGTGGATCTCATGGTCATTGTGGTTAATTTTTTCACCATTTCATGTGGAGATAGAAAATTGTGTTCTTCTAAGTGCAAGTGGCTGCTAAGATGCTTCTTAGCCTGATTATAGGAGCTAGAACAGGAAGTGGTTTGCTTATAAAACATTGGTATTGTTTTGATTATGTTTTGTTCTCAAAAATATTATGCAGAGAAATGTCACTATAAGTACTTAATAAAACCAATTTCAAATAATAGATTATAATATGGGTCTCAGTGTTTTGACTGCGTTACACTACTAACATCTGTTGTAAACTGCACAGATAAGGTATCTTTATTACAACTCCAATTTTTATGAGGCAGTCATGAAAATGGGCTGTGTTTATTTACCTCATTTTTAAAGAGGTAAGAAGAAAAAGGGATAAGGGAGGGGAGGTATGACTTTTTTCTTTGCTCTTACAAATTAGTAGTATGTTCAAGGTAAATAAGTACATTCATAATATAGAGACCCTAGAAGTTTAACCAGAGTTTTAAAATTGCTTTAAACATGAGGGTTTTTTTAATACCTCTGAATAACAGTTGCTTTTATAGCTCATCACAAGAGAGTCTGATATTGCTCTCGGTGATTTTTTTCTTCATGTATTAGTTGAGATACAGTTAAAGCACAAGATAACTGTTCCAGTTTAAGGTATTGATGTTTAGTGGGGGTGCCGAGCACTGCAATGGAGCGCTAATAAACTTTGAATGAATTAATGCTGATCTTAGAGCAATAAGAATAAGTTCCTCCAGATTTTAAATATTAGACTACATTTTGAACTTACTGAGAAGTTATTCATAGAGGTATCTAGCTGAGACAGTTATAGATAGCTTTTTTTTCTTTTTGTTAATATCTGTTTACAGTATAGTTGAGTATATGTTTCATTGCTTACAAAACTTGCTTACCCATCCCTATCTCAAACTCTTATGGAGCACACAGCCTTTTGCTATTTTCAGTTACATTGAATCACCAGGTGATGAATTTTCATGATGATTCTTGTCTGAAAGTCTGTGTTCTGCTTCCTATTATCTAGGAATGTTGTTTGCATAAATGCTTACTTGCTGAGTTAGGCTGGTTTTCTCTCTGCTCTTATTTAGGAGAAAGCTTATTCAAGTGCTTCTATAACTTCAAATATTTCACAGCTTTCCCTTTTGTCTCTGTACTCAAGGATTCAATATTAGAGATTCACTTTCTGTTGGAGGACATCTGCGCAAAATAGTCTTGCAACCAATCAATACTGCTCCTAATCTGGCAGGATAAAGCCTTGTGTTCCTTCCACTCCAGGGGACTGCCTTCACTGCCTGTGCAACTCCTCACTGCCTGCCAAGAAAAGACTGAACTTGGCTTGGTGATACAGTGGTATGGAGAATTAGGCAGTGGGCTGCCAGGCTAGTAAAGGCAAACAGGTCCAAATTAAACAGAGGTGTTCTCGATTTGTGTTGCTGAGAAATATAGAAAGGTCTCTTTATCTGAACTGCAGTATCTGAGCTAGCTTGATAGGCTGCGTGGTAATACTTGTCTCTGATGACAGCAGGCATCTAACATGCCGTAGGTTTAACGCTCTCAGGCAGACGCTTTCCTCCTTGTATTTGTTTCTGGTAAGGATGTGCTGTCACCACTCTTGATGTGTGTAGAGAACAGAGGTCTCCTGAGATAAGGCTGTTCATTATGCTTCCTGAGGAACCATTAAATTTCTCTCAGTGCAACGTGATCCGCTCCTTGGGTAAAGACATTATTTTCTGAACCTTTTCTTCTATCCTAACCTCCACTCCTATGTTATTTATTTTTTTAAATCTACAAACAGTGAGAATATGGAAATATAGAAGTACTACTAATTCAACATTTTCGTGCAGAATCTCACAGGGACATGATGAAAAATCATGCATTCTTACTGCATCATCTGGTATGTTTAAGCTTTTACAAAATGAGACATCATATCATGCTGCTTTGTATAAATTTGCTGGATTTTGGATGCAGTGCTCTATTTTTAAAAATAGATCAATACTGTACCAGTATTTCAAGGTGGTTGTTAGTATTATATAGTAATGATTGTAACAATCTTTATTTTGGTTGAGGTCATTTAGGCTGCTTCATCTAAATCATTAACAGAAAAAGTTAGGTTTAGTTACAGGAAAGTAATTGAGGTACAATATAAACATCGAGATTTTGTATCTGTCTGAGATCTGTGTGTGTACTATTTAATGGCTGTCAATGAATTTTTGTGTAAAAAAAGTGTGGAGTTTTTTTGTGCATAATAATAATAATATTTTGTGTATATTGGCTACATTTTTAGATGCAGTAATATGTTCAGAATTACCATTTTACTATGAAATGTTATTGTCTGTCAAAAATTAACAGGACTGGGAAGTATTTTTAGGGTGAGACTTTTTAATATTTTACACAATTACATAATGCAATTAATTACAGAAAGTTCTTCAGGTAGATATTGTTTCTGTGATAGAGTATGTAGCACATTTTACAGAACTGTTTCAATCTTTTTTTTGCCAGTCTGAGCATCTGACGATGAACAAATTATTTACATTTGAGTTTATAATTTGAGAAACCAGATTTTCCTAAAATACGTACTCAGCCCAGCTGCTAAATCTCTCTTTTGGAGTTATTTCACACATGGTTTGTGATTAATAGTAATGCTAATGGTAAATTCAGATTATTACACAGATGAGATGCAGATATGATGCAGCTAAACACTATTCACAGTATGTATGTGTTTGATCACATGAAGTAATTGTGCTTATTTTGTCAGTGTGGATGATCTCTGACCTTTATATTTGTTTATCTTTTGAATGCTGCATGTTCTGTGTGGTGATTACCAATAGTGTCTGGGAGACTGACAATATTTAGACATAAATACAGCAGTGCACATTTCTGATCTAATTCAGCAGTGTGTTTCTGATATGAGTCATGTTTTAATAATTGTGAGGGCAAATTACATGACAGCTGTCTCAATAGAGAAAATAATAATTGTTTGCATTGATAATTAGCATTTCTTTTTTCTTTAATTATTGCACATTTCGAACATACTTAGTTATTTTTTGGCACTTTTTGAAGGGCTGGAGCATTTGTTTGTTTAAAAAGTGGAACAAAACCTCTGATAGCTCACCTTGGGTGAGTTGTAGATCAGTGTTATTTCTGTAGCCATTGTGCTATCAAGAGGAAAGGGAGAGATAGGTATTGTTCTCTGAGTCATTGGACTCCTTGAGAAAAGACTGCTTATGGTATTTTTAAGGGAGGATTGAAACATTATTCCTAAAATGATGAACATTAGCAAAGCCAACGGGTAGTCTAAAATAGCCGGACTATAGACTGTGTAAGTGTATTTCTTGAAATCAGAAGTAATGCCCAGGTTTCATCAGACTTGTACTGTTTAGAGTTTATGGTCAAGCTAAAGTTCTTATCAGTGATATGGAAGTCTTCTGCTACTCTTTTTTGACAGAGAGAATTTCACCCTAAAATAATCTCTAATGTAAATGAAAATGGTTGCATTAGTGAGGCAAGAAACAGTGTCATTTTTAGAGCTCTAGCTTTTAAGGACAGTCTAAAAATTTTCTGTTTCAAGTTTGGCCATATACTTTTCAGAGACAAAAAGTTGGGAAAATAATATTTTCTAAAAAATAGATCCTATACTTAACTTGGATGAAGGTGGATTAACAACGAGCAGCAATTCAGTGTTACAGCTTTGCTTTCAGAATCTGAAGAAAATCTGTAGTACTATGTGTTTGGATGATGTTAAAAATTGAAATAAATAAAATGAGAAATAAAATCAAAAGTGCTACAGACAATGTAAATGTAATTTATGCAGTAAATAGTAAAAGATATTACAATTGGTATTATAAAACATGCTGCAAATGGAGGCTTTGATTTAAATTTCTTTAATCTCACTGTGTAACAAAGAATCCCAGAATTTCTAAGTATAAACACAGGATATGGGTGAGGAGGTAACTTCTAACTAGGTCAGAGATCAGTATTACTGAGATGTAAGCTTCTTACATCTGGTATTTACACAGGTAGAAGTCATAAGATTGTCCCAGTTATTTTTATTTTTTCAGGGCAAGTAACTTGTATGATGCAAAAAGGAGATCTTTGCAGTGTTATATTACAGAAATAGGGCAAGCTAAGTCTACCAAGAAGACTGTGTCAGAAAAAATGTTCTGGATATTAAGAGGCAAAACAACTCTCAAAGCTATTTCAAAGATTTAAAAGAAAATACTGAAAAGCCTGCTTTTTGCCTCACAAGTGTCCTAGTTTTGGCCATGACAGAGTTAATTTTTTTCAATAGCTGAGAGGGTGTGACTAGGAAGTTATTCTGTAACACCTCACATCTTTGTCAGGGCAGGGGAAAGGGACTCTAGCTTCCAAGGAGAAGGGCATTCCTTCCAGTGGGGGGAAAATGTGACAGGGAAAAGCCGATCAGTATTTGTTTATTGTTGTGGGCTTTCTGTGTAAATCGATTCTTTGTCTTATGCTTTTTGTTATTAATATTCTTTAGGTCATGATTCATCTTTAGGTCATGATTCATCTGAGCTACTTTGGATGAGAAGAATTCCATTCTAAAAATGCCTATTTATTATCTCAAACTACAGAGAGGCCACTGAGCCATTAGTTTAGACTTATGCAACTGTGCTTGTTCAGATGAATCCCACCCAAGATTGTCTCACAGACACTGAGCAATTTGTGGTACCTAGAGATGCAAATCTCTTTACAAGTGGAGTATGACATTGTACTTTAAGTACTTTACTGTCTTGAGACATATTTTAGTCATTCAAGTGTGGACATGTTCTCTAAGTAGACACAAAGACATATACTTCCCATTATTTATTATTTCCTATATGTTACCTCAAACCCTTTTTAGTTCTACACTTTCAATAAAGCTTAGGACTGTATAGATATTCCTGTATTTCTAGTCTATGTTATTGTTAGTTAAAGCTCTTTTAATGTAACCTTTGAATGGTTTTCCATCTTTGAGATTCTTGGGAACAACTGAGAAAGTGCTTTGACATCTTGAATTGCAGTTGTATATTTGGTACTCTCAAGGTCTATTTGAGTTTTACTTGAATGGATCAAGACCCAGATAAGTAAAAAATCAGTTTCCTTAGATAGTCACATTAATAGAAAAGGATTTTGAATGTGTTCAAAATTGTGAGAATACAATCAGTATGTAAAAGTATATGGAGTGAGCAATTACCTGTGCTGGCAAAGATTGATAGAAATTGCATGAAGAATGTAAAATTCAGCTTAAAATTTAACTCAATATACCTAACCTTTGAGAAACTTCCTACATCATTCATCTCTATTGGGCTGAGAAGCACTGTAAGCTGGGTCACTTGGGAATTTAGAGTAATACCATAATAAAGCATTAGAAAACACACTGTAGTAATTTATTCTGCCTTGAGATCAGGAAATGACTTACCTAGGTCTTTCCCAACTCAAATTTAAACAAGTTTGGGATGCTCTGATTGTGAAGACTAATAAACTTCTACCATCAAAGATTATCTTTTTAGTTCATGGTTAAGATGGCACCACCTACTTCTGCTTTTTGTCTTCAAATATTTGAATATATTTTTTGTTGCTTCACTCTTTCTGTAAGAAAACCCTTATAATCCCTTTGCATCTCCTTTTTCTCCCCCTCTCTTTCTTCCCTCCCCACCCAAACTGCAACCTTGTAGGGGTAGAATTGATATGGGGAGCATAGAATGGGGTTAGAGAGTTGATAATCTTTGTAGCTTCTGTGTTAAGGGTAAAGGAATGAAATGCTGCTGCTTCTAAATCTACTTCTGCTATATAACTACTTATAAAACTTAGAAAAATCAAAAAACTAAAAGGACCTTAAGGCATCATTAGTCAGTTCTCTCTGCTCTGCAGTCTCTAGGAACTGTTGTTTCAGACACATATTTGTTTGAATCAATCAAATTAATTGCAAGAGACTAGACTGGGCATGGATTGAATACTGAGGCACCAGGTGTAGTGGATTGCTTGCAATGTTTGATCAGCACCTATATGTAATTTCTTGGGGTAAGCATGGAGTTCACTAGAAAAGGCTAAAAGTACTAAAAGAATAAATTGGCAACTTTTGAAGCATCTGTGGAATGGTCAGAGACATGTTCTGTGAGGATAGGTAAGATTTTTTACTATATCACTTGTAACAGGCATTGAGTTAAAATGTTCTGAAAATGCAGTTGGCTTTTTGATCCAATGGAGTTATTTAGCAAGTCATCGTAGATCAAGAGAAGCTGTGTGATTTAATGGCATTCTAAGTTTTATCAAAGTGGGGAGTTAAGTTCTCATTTCCAGTAACGTAGGGAAAGTGGATTTAACTGTTTCATGTAAGAGTAACTGGTGAACCCTCAGTATGTTGGTTTTGTGTTCGAATATATAAATGCTCAATATATGTGAAATTTTAGTCTGTGTTCCTGCTTCTCATATTCATAGCCTACAAACCAGAGAGAAAACACCTCCTCTTGGGTGCCATTGCCATTTGTGGAGTGGTAGCATGTGTGAGGTATTGTAAAATACAATATATATTAGTCTCCATAGAGGTACCATATATCTAGGTATTTCCCAAAGCCCAGGGCCTTTTTCTTCCTGTAAATTTTGTAAAGTGCACAAAAATAAGTATTTGATAATTTGTCTGAGATTTCTGGTGTCTTGGCAATCTGGTTAGAGCAATATCGGTAGATGACTGGAACTCCCAGAAGAATGGCCACTGCTCAGACAAAGATGAGCTGCATCTTTTTTCAGCATGCCAATCAAAACTTAAAAGCAACAGAAATGAAGGCTTAATAGCTCCCTAGGAAACAAAATTTCAAAGGTATGCGAGCTCTTTACTATTTTTGATTAGCCTTTCTCTTTGTCATGAGCCTCATAAATAGTTTTTTCTTGCATAAGGAGGCTGTTTCAGTTAATGGGTCAGAACAATTTAAGATCCATAGAGATGTACTTGCAGTTTTTGATTGAATTGTATTTTCTTCCTTATTCTTTCCATTGCATACCTAGAATACAGAATATGCTTTCTATTTTGCCCTTCATTTTCACCTCAGTGCTGTCTTTTTTTCTCATATCCCATCCAGGTTTTTAGTCGGTTTTGGAGAATATGTATCCATCTTGTTTTTCAAGGTAGTTTTTTTGTTATATATTCAGAGTTATAAATAATTATACAAGTATGGTGAAGTATTTAGCATGTAAATAAATAAGGAATATTCATTCTTCCTATTGTTTCCCAAACATTATAAATGTAAAAGCTACACCATGCTGTTTTCATCTATTTCGACAGTGCAGAGGAACATTCAAAATAAGTTTGGATAGAAATGGAAAAATATTCCACTGAAACTAAAGGTGGAATTGATATAACTATTTAAGCTGGAATTTGTGCTTTAAAGCATGTCTGCAGAAGTGCCATAAGGCACACTGAAATACAGACGTTTTATGTATCGCTTAAGAGATTGCATATGTAGCAGGGCAGATAACCAAATTCCATTTAAGTCTGATGTTTAGGTTTGTATTCTGTGCATGCAACAAAACTGTCATCCCTCACATCAGATCTTTAGGAAACACTGCATTAAAAGGCTAGACTGGACTATCTGTTAAAATATTTTTTGTATTCCCTTTCTTATGCTGCTTTATCTCTGATACTCAGTGACAAAAGAATTGTATGATGGAGGAAAGAAGGCATCCCTGTCTTGTACTGGTTCCAAGCTTGAAATAAAATTGACACGTAATAGCAGCTCTAAATTCTGTGTATAGAATTCAGACTGTTTGATGGAGGTTGCTATGAAAGATAAAAAGGATTTGAGAAAACTAAAAGGATTTGAGTTGCTTTACCAGTTATAGCAATAGTTTCTGAGAATATTAGAATTTAGAATAATCTCCTTTTATATATTTATTTATTTATTATTACTTATATTTTTTTTGCTACGTCATTATGTGCACCAGTGTTAACTTGAGCATTCAAAATGATGATTTAGAGGCAATTGGCATCCTGCTTTGCAGAAAAGGATTGCAAGAATATAAATATTAGATGGCCCTTTTTTTTTTTCTTTAATCTGTACAAGTCTGAAAATAAATGTTTTAATTTGCATTGACTGGAGCCAGGAACAAAGCAAACAATTGTAATTCTCTGCTCACAGATCATGTGATGGCTCCAACATAGCATTCTGTACTGAAGAGGAGTTTTGCCCTGTGAAGAAATGCAGAGGATAGGATGACACCACTTACAGAAATAATGCAAAATGTTTCAGCCACACATGTGCTTAACAAAGGAAATCATCTCTGGACTTTGCCTTATGTGGTCACTTTTATCTGAGTAAGCACTAGTGTGTTGTTTAGAAAGAGCTGTAAACGCTGCAGCTTTTTGTATTGCCATGAATCAGGAGTGTGTTTGGAGCAGAATTAATTTTGTATCAGAAGAAATAATTCTGCAGGCAAGCCTCAGTGCTTAGAGATATTTTTTGGCTTACCAGCTGCCTTCTCAGACTGCTTTTATCTGGCGCAGACAAGCCTTTCTATGGCACTTCTATCATATGTGTTTGCAGAGAACAGATATTGACTTCTTATTCTGAATGCTGGCTAAAAGAAGTGTTCTCTGGCATTGCTCTCAAATCCTGCAAGAGTCAACATCATCTTCTTTTCCTGATAACTCTTTGTGTGCCTGATCGCTATGTCTGCAGTTAGACCCATACTGAGACCCTAAATGCTTTCTCCCTGTGGGAAAAGGCTACAAAGAAAGATAAGAAGCTTTCATGATTAGAGGTAAGCTTTTTTAAGGCCATTGTGAAGCTATTGCTGTGGGTAAATTAGAGCCATACTGGGGTGCCACATCTGCTAGAGGTTCCATAGGAGCATATCAAGGCTGGAAATTATATCCATGGTATCTTTGACCTGCCTATCTTCAGTGTGGAGCTGAATAACTTGTTAGTGGTGAGCCTCATTTTTATTGCATGAAGAATCAACCCCAGGGACAGTGGGGGAGAGAATACCATGCATAAGATGTGCCCCATTGCTAGTCTCAAGGGAATCATGGCATCTTGATACTCTCCCACCTCTTCTCTCAGCCATGCTGCCATCCCTGGAAACACTGATGAGCAAGAACAAAGGCTCATTTGTATCTTGGTTTTGCTTAGCTGTATACCGAGATTTACAGATGGCACTTGCTTTTGGTCCTGACATAGACACTATCATGTTTGAAAGAGGTAAATGGGTATTATGTTCAACTTCTCCTACCTCCCAGCCCACAAATTCCACATCACTATTATAACTGCACATAAAGTAGAATCTCCATTTTGATAATGAGGTATTAGTCCTGAAAATTGCTGTGCTTTCCCTCTAAAATTTGCACAGCCTTTCCTATCAGCATACCCAGAAAATAATTTCTCTATCTAGATTTCCAGAAATGCCTTAATAAAAACATAACTCTCAAATGTTCTTAATCATAAAGTATCAGTGATACTTTATGCATAAAGCACTGATAATCATAAATTATCAGTGCAGCTGATAATATCCAAGATGCAGTTCAGTAGACTTACCCTGTATACAAAAAAGAAAATTTGAAAGGTGCAGTTTCATACCTGCACTTGCCTCAAGATGACTGCAAGGTTGCTTTATTTGTATGGCAAAAGTTGAGAATGTCCATGTGGACACAATAGGATTTTGATAAAGAAAGTAATCTGTAAGGTCTCTAATGTACCCCAAGTCCTCATCCTTGCCCATGATAACAATCGTAGAGCAGTGTTTTGGTGTGCAGGCTCCTAGGTAGCCATCAGAATACACCTTATGAAGTCATGGAGTTTTAATATATCAGTAGACCTCATTATCTAAATTTTTCCTAAGATTGTACAGCAACTTTTTCTTTGTAGACTTCATAGAACCATTAAAACTGACCAAAACACAGTAGTTGCTTACTGCTCACCCTCCCTGACCCTGCTCCCCAACCAGGCTGTTGCATCATCCAGACTCTCTAAAGATATTCGTGTTAACTTCCACCAAATGCTTAAAGAATGTGCTACTTCAGGGAAAATAGTAGTAGTATTAGTGATAATAATAGTAAACAATACACATAAGAGGCCTGCAGAGAGCTTGAGGATGTTCATTGCTTTCTGAAAATCCTGTCACTGTAAAGTTTTCAAGAACCATCTGTGTTGATAATAAAGGCAGTATAGAAAGGGTAATTCTGGTTAATTCTCAGCATATATTCTGGGATTGTTCCCCACTAGTCTATCAGTAACCTGTTGTTCATAGTGAAGTAAAACAAAAAGTTCTTGCAGGCACATTTCACCTGAATAAAGTCCACCTGAATTTAGACAAGTATTAGAGGTACTTAAACCAGAAGCTTCATCACCCTGAATGCTTTCCATAGTGTGCTTCTAGAGGAGGAAGTTACTAACCCCCAGCCAGAAATACTTCTGCAAAACACTTTCCTCATTGTATTCTTTAAAAAGAAAGTCTAAGGATAGTCCTGGCTTGAATAGCTTGCTCCATTTTCTTTAGGCCTGTGTTTGCAATGTTAAATGCATCTGCAAGACTATTTTACTAGGAGTATCTGTAAATGATTAGAAATTATTATTAAATTACTTTTACGTGTTTGTTAAGGGAATAAAATTTTAAAAAAGCTCTAATTCATCTTGACTTTTACATTTGTAAATGATAGTAAAATCTCGTAAAAATCTGTTATTTAATATGTGATCATTAGGCTATCTAGGACTCTAGATATTTTATTCTGTGATTGTGTGTATGTTAAATATTAGTGTAAAATAGCGAATAACAAACTGTGTTCCACTGTAAAAAAAAAAAAAAAAGACATCCAAGAGCATTTAATTACAGCTGTTTATGTTGAAAAGGCTGAAGACCATGGAACAATGTGCTGAATGGAATGAGCAAGAATTGCCACCCTGTGCTTTGCATGTTAAAATTAATGAGGGCAGTCCAAACAAAATTATTTGCATTCTATCCAGCTTTGGCTTGAAAACACCATACAGTTCCACAGGATAGCTTAATTGCCTAGCAAAATAATTGCCAGGCATGGGGAGTAATATAATTTATATGTCTGACCATGAAATGAACCAGGGAAACTGCTGTTTTTTAACAGCTTGTTTTTGATTTATCTTGGCTTTATAATTGTTATAAGTATAAATCCAGATGTTGATCCCTGCATGTTGATCTCATGTTTCATCTTCCTGCATCCTGGCATTATGGATTTGTGCATTCTGTGGGTCTGTGAAACTGTCAAATGGGGGAAGTCACAGGTGGGGGTGGGAATGGTCTGCACCTGAGAGTGATGTCTGGTTCTGTCCTGCTGTGCTTCAGATTCTGTGGAAACAAGATGAGAAAAGCTGGTTGTGCTTGGGAAGGTTACAGCATACTACTGAATCTGATCTGCTTCTTAATCCAATAAAATGCTAAGTTTATGGAAGTTTTAAACATGTAGTTTTAATGACTACTTCCTATTTTCTGGGCAGTTAATGCCTTACAGTCTTGTTTTTTCTTTCACTGACTTCCCCAGGATGCTCTAAGTAATGAATAGGAAAATGCTCTTGAAGCATTTGAGTCCACTTTGGTCAGTGTATTTGTAATTCTCGGCTTATCTGCAAAAGGAGATGATTCTCAAAAGTTAGAATAGGAAGCAAAATTCATTATATGCTTAGGTAAGAGGTGTCATGCTAAAGCTGTTTTTGGAAAACAAGCTATCTGGGTATGAGTTCTCTCATGTAGTAGCTTAGTGTACAATTGCTTATATTCCTGTGATTTCCCAAGGCACCTTCTCTTTGTTTCTAAGTATTTTTGGAAAGCACTTGTCCTTATTGCATGATTATTCCTTTAATGATATCATGTTCAAGTGTATGTGAAGATAAATATGGCTAAGAATAGGTGCCTCAAATTGTAGTTTTGAGAATAACTACAATTCTATTTCTTGTTGGAACACACTTTAGCCCGGAGGAGAAATTGTATCTCACAGGGTACGTTGCTGTCAATGTTTCTCTGTATCAATATTAAGCTCTTGTTTTTGTCTCCTTGTTCGGTTTATCCCACCGGTATGTCTTTCTCCTGTTTGTAACTGAATCAAAATAAGAAAGCTTGAGATTTTAGTGGTGGGACTAAGCATCTTCAGGAGGGAATTTTTTTGTCTGTTTATATTTCAGTATTTTCATCTGTGCTTCCTTTAGCCAAATAGTCTATTCTCTTTCCTTTCCTTTAACTTTTCCTTTACATTGGTACCTGGAATTCACTAGCTGTTCTCAGTGAATACTTGGTGTGCCCGTGGTGATGTAAAGGGGAATGAGTGGGATCATGCATTGCTTCATCCTGCTGAGTATTAAGTGAAACTCCAGTATTAATTACTTAGCAAAAAAACCCTAAAAAACCAAACCCAAACCACCAGGACAAAACCCACACAAAATCCCCCCTCACACCTAGTGCAGACAGATAATGAGTTACAAAGAGTGACAGCAAATTACAAATCAATCTTGATGATGTTTTTTTTTCTTCTACAGGTCCGCAGTCAGGATGTAATCTCCTATAAAATGGAAACCTATGAAGAAAGATACAGATAGCAGTTGGAGTTAAAAGTAGTGGACAAATATTCCTCTTCTTAAGCATCAGCTATTTAAAACGCTATGGTCATTTGGAAAGTCCCAAGAGTGAACTGCAAAGTTTTCCTCAGCTCAGTTGATGGGTTTCTTAGTCATTTCTCCAAGTCATTGATGTTCAGAGACGGTGTGTGATGGAAAAAAAGCACCATGTCTCTGTGTTCATAGCTCCTGTTTTTTGGATTAGTTTGCTGCATTGCTGAATCGATTTCATTTTGAAGGGCAAGGAGTGAATGTGATGGATTTATCTTCAGAGATGAACAAACATGGAAGGAATCCAGTAAGTCATAAACTAGAAGATCAAAAGAAGGTAAGATTATTTTTAATTATACTCAATTATATTTGAATCACTTACAAACTCTTTGATGATTTTCAGTAAACTGGAAATTAATGTGCTTTTGAGGACAAAGTAGTCTGCTATGCTTGCACAATATTGCAGTACAGAGAACTCCCTGAATTTGTCTAGCAAACTGTTTGTCCAAACCTGTACTTGCCGGCCTGCTGATCTGAAGTAAAAAATCTGACATCATCCTGAGACTCTGTGAGATCTTTGTTTTTTACAGTGAATGTGTGGATAGACCCTTCTCATTCTATCCTACCAGTAGTTCTATATAATTTGTTTTTGTTTCACTTTTATCCTTCAGTATCCAAGGTAGTTTAAGCTTGTCAATTCATGCTTCTACAATATGAGAAGTTCTTTCAGAAATCCCACTTCTGCAATAGACTGTCCTAAAAGTCCCAGTCCATCTCCTTTACTTACTTATACTACGATCTGGAAATGTTTCTAATACTTATTACATAAACCTCAGTTGATGCTTTTTAACATTTTTTGGAAAACAGAAGAAAGACCCACGCTTTATTGCTCTTTTGGTATTACATTAATAGACTTTTCCTGAAAAAAAGTTTTTTAGTTGCTTAGTTTTGTGGGGGTTTTAATCTATAGTTTATTAAAAGGGTAAAACTCTCTAATTATCTTTGTGCCTGGGCTCTAACATAAGGCCTGCACTGAATGGCAGCCAGCAGAGAAGGATGTGTTCTGGTGTAGCAGCTGTGGCTATGGTGTGCTTCATGCAAGGCTATAAAGTGAAATTCAATATGAATTCCAATATGAATTATTGCATATTGGAATACTGCATTATTCCACTGGTTTACAGTGGGACTGTCCAAATCATGCATTGAAGTGCAGGTTATGGACTTCATTATTACACAGACTGATAATAAATGCTGCTGAGTTGGATCTTTTTTTTTTTATTATTTTTTTGGTATGAATATCGCTGTCTAATGTTTTAAATAATTTTGATCTTGTTTGGGAAATTGGGATAGTTTATAGGCAACCTAAATGGAACAATTTTAAGACCTGTAAAGTCAAATACTTGGCTTTAGTGCTTCTGAGATTTCTATATGTTAATCTAAGTCATTCAGTCATAGCCAATAGCCCTTTAAAGTGCAGCAAATTGTGGGAAATATACGATGATAACACACATAATGAAATTATTGTGGAAAATATATTCAGCCTTTGAGCATTTTTTGTGTAATGGAGAAGAGGGTGAGATATATGATAAAAGATAACTCGTTTACAGCATGGGACTTTCTCTAATTCATAATTCTTACCCTTCTGTGGCACAAAAGAGAAGCTCAGAAACATTGGTATTTATCTCACTATCCAGTGAACTGTTTTCTGAACCATTATGTGATCTGGAACAGAGTATGCTTGATTCCCCTTTTCCAACAACCCCCCTCTACTTCAAAAAGATTTTTTTTCCCTTCATGTCTAATACCTGCAGATTCACTTCTAGAGCCTAACTCTTCAGATTGCTTAGGAGGAGAAGGTTTGTTTCAAAGAGGATCTGTTGTACCTCAAGGTCAAATCTTTTCTTTGAGTCAGTCTGTGGATATTTTATCCAGCTGTAGAACTACAAAATGACCACCAAAGTCTCTGCAGCTGCTAATTGACTGCTTCTGTACTGTGGTTAATGCTGAAGAAGTAAATGTGATGATAAGAAACAGGAGTCTTGTTAGTTTTCATTTCATTCAGGGATCTTTACTAGTAATTGAATATCATTTATGTGCTAGTATCATTATAAAAGGCTAATATTTTAATAAAAGAAGGGCTTAAAAGTGATGGGGAAACATAAGAAGTAGTCGTAATTTGTCTCTCTCTTTATGTTGCACTGGCTCTAAAGCAAATTTTTAAATAAATGGACTGCTTTCATCAGGTCCCTGCCACGTGTTTTCCCACTGGCCTTGGCTGGGCTGTGGGCGGTAGCGATGTGTTTCACTTCGCTCTCTCCGATTCGGTGGTCCCAGCACTGGCAGGGGTTCTGGCACGGGCAGCGGTTCCACGTGGCGAGCGGGCGCTCCCGCGGCGCTCCAGCGGCGGTCCGGCGGCAGGCGGGACTGTGGCGGCGCAGTGGCTGGGGTGGAGGTGACCCCTGAGCTGCTTCGATTTCAGCACATCAGCGCATCGAGTTGGCAGCTCCCAGCTTGGCTGCTGTGCTGGAGAGGCAGGGACGGTTTCCGTCGGTGGCTGAGACCCCGGAACAACTTTTAGCAGTGGCAAGCCCTGGCCCCCACAACTTCCCACACCAGGTGGGGTGGTGCCCCCTCTTCAGATGATGTAATGTTATGAATATTCATCGCTATAGGTCCCTTTCCTGGCTTGTGACCATAACAGAGGCTGATGGTGTAGAAGGGACTGGAGAGGGTGAAGGGA
Source organism: Pseudopipra pipra (assembly GCF_036250125.1). Taxonomy (NCBI): domain Eukaryota; kingdom Metazoa; phylum Chordata; class Aves; order Passeriformes; family Pipridae; genus Pseudopipra; species Pseudopipra pipra. Next base: position 36,990,083 of record NC_087553.1, on the reverse strand, counting down.
AGGGAAAGCTCAGTTAGAGCAGCGCCAGAGAGAAAAATAAAATGGGAAATATCAACTTTGGTTGGTTGAAAGTGAAGGAAAGTTTTTAGCACTTCACCACTACCACCCCAAATATATGCTTTGGAATTAAATATGAGAAAGTGCAAGGATCTCAGTTGTTTTCAGAACAAATGGCATTGTTTCCTTCAGTCTTTCTTTTTATAGGCAGATGAACCACTGTACTCAGAGGGGTTTTTAAATGGACACCAACACTCTATTACTGGACACTAATTAAATATAATTAATTAGAAGGAATACCAAACAAGTCTTGTCTACTGTTAGATGTTTTGCTCATCTCCCTGGTAGCCATTTCGTGATTAGCTAGAAGTCCAATAATCAGTCAGTTTTTGCTTGATAGGGTAATCAAAAGCATCAGGCAGTCTTGATATGAAATCCTTTACTAAATCAACTCAAGAGAGAACGTTTAGAAGGAACAGATATAATAGGAATAATGAACATGTACATCATACTGTTTCTCCATCCCCTGCCTGCTTTGTCTTGGTCGATATTCATTGCACGGAACAACATTTCAGGAAAATCAGATGTCGTCACCACAGGGCAGTTGGGCCAGAAGCATAATTTGTTCTCATGAACATGCTCATACTGCTGTGTCTGTGCTCCCCATTTTCATGCCTCAGTTCTCCTTTTTATGACTAATTCTGTAGTCACCCAACAACTTTTTTTAAAAATAATGACATGAAATCTTGGGCTGGCCACAGTTGTTGCTATTCTTGTTTAGTAGCTCATTGTCATTTGAAGACCTAGGATCTCAATGATGTTGCTTTGTTATATGAACAAAAAAGTTGATTTTTCCCATTTTGTTTTTATTTCTCTCTCTGGCACTGCTCTAACTGAGCTTTCTCTCCCTTCCCTTCACCCTCTCCAGTCCCTTCTACGCCTATATACATGTATGTTCTGTGCAATTTTTGTCCATCTGCACATCTGTGTCTCTGTCAGGGGATGCTTTGCAAACAACTGGAGGTCTGCAGATCTGGTAAAAAGTCAGAGACTCATTAAGCTCAATGTTCACTATTATCCCTTACTGCACAATGGCTGGCAGGGGGTTTGTGTTTTATTTTTTCCGGGACATATATTAAGTGTTTTAACCAAAAATACTAAAGCAAGGGTGTAGTATGCAATGGTGAGGGATCTTCACGGCTGAGGGAAGATATTATTTTGGTTTTTTTCTTTGATACTATAGAATTAGGCAGAGACAGGAAGAGCCAACTGAGCTGATAAAAAGAAATGGTCTGTGGGAATAAAACTATAGTTGCTTTTCTGTATCAACTTGTCATATATTACTGCTGTCATTCCTTTCCTTGAGCTGTTTCCCTCAATACTCCCTGCATTTTCTGTTTTAAAAGTTTTGCTAGAAAGACTTGAATTATCTCCCTGTCTGCCAAACCTCCCTGGGGCCCCCCCACCTGACTCCTCTCACTTTCTGAAATTGTTCTGTGCACTCTGCTAGGGCAGTTCAAATTGAAAAAGAAACCAACCACCACACAACCTTTACAGGCTCAATAAATGGAGTTAAATATCATTTTATGATATATGAAGCCCACATTTAATAATTTATAAAGTAAATTCATGTCCTCTGCTGCATATAATAGGGCTTTTCCTTCCTATTAGAGAACCATGATGTAAATAAAGTAGTACATATTTCTGTTTTATACTTTTTCATTGCCTTCTCAAAGCCACTATCTGTGACAAGGACTTGATTACAGAGAAGTATTTTGTCCTAGTGCTGCACTAAAACAGCTAAGAAATTAAATACTGATTAAATTAATTCTTTCCGTAAAAAGACACTGGTTGGCAGTTTTTTGGCAGATAGCTGAAATGAATACTGCTCTGTATGTATGTATACAACAGGGTTTTAGATATGCACTACAGAGTCAAGTGATAGGAAAAAGGTGGTTTTTCATTTGGGTTGATTACTTCCCTCCCCTCTCCCCCCAAACAAACAAACAGACTATTACTTACTGGCCTTGGTCTTCACTTACTGCTAAAGGCCCAGTTTCCAATTTCTAGCAATTACATTTCTAGTAGTAAATATGCAAAGCATCTTGTGTCAAAAGGTCTTCTCTAATTTGGAATAACATACAATGGCTAAGAAGCAGAAAAGAGTAAATTAGTGGAAATAATATCTCTGATGCTCAGGACACCTTGATGGTTACAAACTGCTTGCAAGGTTTTAATTTGTTAAGTATAAAAGGGAAAAAAAGACTAACGGACTTTCCACTGTCCAGGGGGTAGTTATTCGTAAGTACAGTGGAGGCATTTTACCCATAAAAGAGGATTAGGGGGAAGCTATCAAAAACTTGTTGTTGTTTTAAGTTGCCTGATGTAAACCCACCAAAGCCACTCTATCACTCCCCTCTGCAACTGGACAGGGCAGAGAAAATGAATCAAAAGGCTCATGAGTTAAGGACAGTGAGAGGTCACTCATCAATTACCATCATGGGCAAAACAAACTTAGCTTGGGGAAATTAGTTGAATTTATTACAAATCAAAATCAGAGCAGATAATGAGAAGTAAAATAAATCTTAAAAACACCTTCCCCCCATCCCTCCTTCCTGGGCTCTATCTCCTCCCCTTCAGCAGTGCAGGGAGACAGGGAATGGAGGCTGGGGTCAGCTCATGACAGGTCGTTTCTGCTGCTGCTCAATGAGAGGAGACCTTCCTCTGCTCCAGTTCTGCACAAACTTCTCCAACGTGAGTCCATCCCACAGGCTACAGTTCTTCACTAACTGCTCCAGTGTGGGTCCCTTTCCACAGAGTGCAGTCCTTCTGACACAGCCTGCTCCAGTGTGGGTCCACCACTGGGTCACAAGTCCTAGCAGAAACCTGCTTTATCGTGGGCTTCTCTCTCCATGGGCTCCTCTCTCCTGCCTGGAGCCCTCTCCAGCATGGGCTTTCCATGGGATCACAGCCTTCTTTCAGGCATGCACCAGCTACAACATGGATCACCTCCATGGGCTGCAGGTGGATCTCTGCACCCCCTTCACCTCCATGGACTGCAGGGGTACAGCTGCTCCACCATGATCTGCACCTGGGGCCACAGGGGAAACTTGGCTCTAGCACCTGAAGCACCTCCTTCCCCTCCTTCTTCACCGACCTCGGTGTCTGCTCAGTTGTTCTGCTCACATATTCTTACTCGGCTCTTCTCTCAGTGCGATAACTTTTTATCCTTCTTAAATATGTTATCACAGAGACGCTCCCACCTTCTCTAATTGGTTTGGCCTTGGCCAGCGGTGCTGTGGGTCATGTTCAAAGCTTCTGGCAGCTTCTCACAGAAGTCACTCTTGTAGGCCTCCCTCTCCCCCTCTACCAAACCTGGCCACACAAACCCAATACAAGGTAGTAGATCAGTATTAAAGTCAAAATTCTGGAAGGGGGTTATTTAGTTTGCCAGAACCTACTCTATAATTTGAATGGAGCAGTAACAGCTTTGTGAAACACCATCTCTATCTGTAAGTGTTATGCAATAGCTTATTAGTAATATAAATATGCCTATCGCTTTATGATAGTTGCTGCTGTATGACTTTTAAGGATGATGTAACTTAAAAGTTCTGACAAGAGGCTTAAGGTCTATTTCTCTTCTACCTTGTCAATTTTCTTTGTGCTCTCAGGGAATTTGCTTAAACTCAGTTTTATCCATCTGTAAAATTAAAAGATCTTCTGAATCATTAATCATTGAGTTCTCTCAGAGCATCAAGATCCTCAGATTTTTGGTCAAATATATTTGCCTAGTGTTTAAAATAAATACGCTGCACTCATGGCTATTTATTTGCATTGTGGCAGAGAACAGGAGTCTCAGTCATGAATCAGGATACAGTTCTGCTGCTGCTGTAGGAATACAGTAAAAATGGCTGATTTGAAGACCTTAGAGTTGGCTTGTAATTTCCCTAATTCTGCTCTTGTATTTAGTCCCTAAGAGTTGAATGTGTCTTTTTTTTGGTAGAGTGTGATCTCCTGTACAAAAACACACATTATTTAGGAATATGTGTGAGAGAGGAGGTAGAAGTCTGTGTACACAAAAGAAAGAATACACAGGCTTTTTCTTTCTCATGCTCACCAGAAACTTAGAATGTCTAAGCTGTTACTGCATTGTATCTGTTTTTATTCCTGATTTCCCAATAGTAATCTAAATATGCTCCCAGGACTACAGCAGCCTGTTTGGCTGTGCATTAGATAGGGGAATGCATTCCTAATTGGTTCCATTTAGGTGGTAGCTAAAGTAGATGGCACTTCCTTGTCATTGTCAACTGCTGTTTTCAATGCCACTTTTCTTTCTATGTATTTCCAAATGGTCAGTTAAAGAAATCATTTCAAGAGGAGCCAGTAGATTAGTCAGAGAAATGGAAGATAGAGATAACAGAAGAAAATTACAGGATTTTCCTAATGTTTTCCTATGCCAGTTTAGACAACTGGGATTTTCTTCTCTTCTGAAAGCAGATGGAGCTGGTTACAATTTGCTCTGGAGTAGCATCAGTCCTGCTGTAAAATGAGATTTCTGGCTCAAAATCCAGAGGAGGTCTGTTCTTAAAAAATGTACCGGTAATGCAAGCTGATTTTCAGAATTGACACACATACAAAAAAATAATAAAATTATGCATGAAAGTGACATCCCTGAGCCAAAGCTGTCTTTTAGGAGTTAACATTACAACAAGATTTAATTTGCATCTCTTTCAGAAAAGGAGTTCAATATTCCATGCTATCCCATGCTCAACAGTAATGAGCTAAAATTGTATTTAAACATTATAAATAAAGATGATCCCAAGAGCTAAATTCCTAAGTCGATCTGTAATTCAAAAGTGCCAAAGAGTGATTATGGAGATCTCAGAATTGATTTTAGTCCATCCTAAGCAGGAATAGTGCATATCTGCTTTGCCTCCCCCGTCTGTCCCCTAGTGGTTTTGTTCACTTTTGGTTAATATTGCTATAAACAAACTATTAAGCAGTAAGAGATACAAAATACCTTTAATAGTAGTTAGTCTTTTTCTTGCTCTTTACTTACCTGTATATGTCCATCAAATGATTAAAGCAAACAAAGTAATTCCTCCATAACATGTTTCTAATAATTGTGGCCAATCCAAATTTGATTTGTCAAAAATCTTATTGTTTTATCTTGGTATGTCAGTTCACGGCACAGCTAGAAAGAAAGGCGCAGTTGTCATTCTGCTAATGTGGAACAGCTGGTATAACAGACTTCAAGTTGTGTTCTCCAGGAATTAATTTTTTACCAAGGTAAGTTGAATCGCAGATTTTAAACTGTTAAATTTTCAGCTCAGGCTGTGCTGCTCGCCTGGGTAACAATAGAATTTCAGAGGAGATAGAAGGGAAACCGTGGAACATATGTTTAGGGGGTGCTGGTCTTAATTTTTATTTTCCTCCTCTGTAAAGGAGATTTCTCTGACTGAAATTGATTGCTCTGACAGCTGCTCAGGGAAACCAGAGACTCTCTTGTGTGGAAGTCAGCACACATATGCTATATGTTTTTTTTTTCTTTTGTATCTTTTTTTTTTCTCTTAGGAGTATTTTTAGTTGTAAAATAGGAACTGAAGCCTCACTAAAAGGGAAAATTAATCCATTGCTGCTACTTAGTAATTTCATAAAGTACTTATTTCTTCCTATCATGGGGTATTTGTTATCAACGTATTTTGAGTAGGCTGAACTCCTTTTCTTCCTTCCTTCTTTGCTGCAGCACACATTAAGGAATGCTGTGCACACAATATTTCTAAAAGTACATCACTTGAATCATGAGGGTTCAAATAAAGAAAAAGAATAAAGGGTTGCAAGTTCTCTATGCCAAAAAAACCTTTTTAGACTTAAATATTTATTTGTCTGTGTGTTTTTAATGCTGTTTAAAATTTTTGCCCTTTAATAACACACATGGTGATTGCAGGGGCAGGTATCTACCAATACGTTCTGGTAAGTGCTCCAGGCATGTGCCATGAGTGTTTCTAACATCATGTTTCTCAAAATCAAATCAGTAGCTGCACATGAATTTTTTAAAGACTAGTAGTATTGATGGCAATCTCATGGTTAAGGCTGTGTTTGGATTTGCATTAAAATATTTCACAGTTATACTCTAAAGGTGTAATTACCCAGACCTCTTAGATGACAGTGGGAATCTTTCTAGTGATTTTTGGCAGGTTTTTTGTAAAGCCTTTCAATTTTTGAAGGAACATTTTTTTTTTAAGAGAAGGCAAATAATATTGGTTTATTTTCTTTCTATTTTTTTTCCTGTTTATAAAAGCCACCAAACAAGCCAAAACCAAAAAAAGCAACAAACCCAAATGTGTGTACTTGCAGCAGGTGAGAGTTACAATGCCCATCAGTTACTAGTCCATGTGTCTGTGTGCAGATTGTGACAGAACTTGGGCCCTGGGGTCTCATTTAAGAAGTTAGATATCTATAGCTGTTGACCTTGTTGAGAACAACCTAGAGTCAGTTTATCAGGCAAAGGCTTATCAACCTGCCAAAGCCATTGCAGACACGTCGAAGTCCATGCTCTGTTGTGTCACCTCTTGGAGAACATTAGTTACCTAGAGTTGAAAAACAGAAGTCCTAATAACAAATCAAAAAATTAAATCATCCAAAAACTAGAATAGGGTGTTCCTTAATAGCTTTGTTTTTAAGGCAACAATGTGCATTGCTTTTAAAGACTGAAACTCTTCCAAATCCTGTTTTGTCTGAATGAGACCTTTAAATGAGACTGACTCTTTAGACAGTCTAAATTGGTTGAATTGCCTCTAATGTTGTTTGGAACAAACACTCACTGTCTCCTTTAGAGGAAACATTTTTAATGTCCTTTAAAATTCTTCATTGAATGTAGCTTGATTTATTTGACGGAAGGCCCAGAAAACAGAACTCAAGCTAGTACCTAAACCACAAGATGATACTTGGATTTTACTTAAGCATTGTTTCTCATAGTCACTTTGCTGCTGGAAATTTGACAGATTTCTCAGATCTACTGGCTGTTATCTTTCCAGAGCTTCCCACCTTATGACTTAGAGTGCACGGTTTCCACATGCAGTACATCCAAACTGCCTTGACAGAAAAGAACAACCCGTTAGTTAAACTGAAGGGGCTGACTTAGCTCTGGGTGTTATCAACATTCTTCCAGTGGTGATAGCTGGGGAAAGAGACTGCTTGCAAGATGTCTGTGCTCTGTATTATCTGGGGTGCACCTGTCAGTCCCACAACACAACTATCTGGTCCTATGTCTTGGTGAGTAAAGAGTAAAGTCTTTTTAAGAAGGAAAAGAGTGCAGATGACAGCAGGATGAGGCACTTTTCCAGTAATTCCTCCTCTTGTACACTCCACCTTTTTTTTTGATTGTCAAAGGTAGCCTTGCTATTGGGTGGAGAATGAAGGAGATGGAAGGAGAAATTTATGCAGATGAGGTTTTTTAATTTGTTTTTAGAATTTATGTGGAGAGACCGTTGCAAAAGTGCTTATACAAAGTTCAGGGTAGCATAATGAGACTTGTTTCCTTAGCGACTCATAATCATTCGATATTTTCTCAATATCAGATCAAACTTTTTGTCCAATATTTTTATTTGGTTCACACTCTGATGCTTGAATTATTGGGCTTGTTTTATATCACATTTACTACCTTTTATTAAAAATGTGAGTTTAGCAGTGTAGAAACTCACTTTCTGAGTGGTATTGAAATTACCTTGAAACAGTTCATGCCACCAATATAGAATCAGCTGCTGCCATATTTTTCACATAGCTTTGAAAACCCATCAGATCATTCTCTTCATGAAAATACATTGCCAGATTAATATTTCTGGCAGTTTAAGATACAAGCAAATTTCAGGTTAAATTTTCTACTTTCATAGAATGTATTAGGGGGTTTCGATGAGTCGTAAGTGTCCAGATTTCCATTCATATAGAAATAAATGGAGAAGATGAGAATATCTGTTCTATACTTTCATGAGGCTGACTCTTCAGATAGTGTGGGTATAAAGGCCACTGAAAAGAAAATCAAGGAGTAAATTATCAAAGAAAAAGAACACATTTTATTCCTTAAATTAAAATCTAAAGAAACTATCATTTAACATGCATTTCATGTCTTTATCTACAGCCTGGAATTTTCAAATGAGCTTTTATGCTGCTTTTTTTTTTAAATTTTGTTTTATATTCTTTACAGAAATAAAGAAGCATTGGATTATCTGCTTTGAGTAGAGTCATTTGTGAAAAGAAAATTTGGTGTATTAAGAGGCAATGGATACTTGCTTTTCCTTGCAGTTTACTATTTTTTAGAATCACAGATGCCTATAAATGATCTTGCAGTACTAATTTTAATAAGTAATGCTTATATTGTCTTACATTATTTATGTGGTATCCAGTAACTCCTTAGTACAGAATTTTGACTGATTATTTGACAAATAAAAAGTTTGGTCTTCATAGATGATAGGAAAAGATATATAAGAGGGAGAAAAAGACTATCTACTTGTAGAATCAAGGAATGAAAATTGGAATACTAGGAATAAAAGTGGCACCTCTGAGTTTATGCAGCACAGTACCTTGCGTGGCTGAGAAAACTGACAAAATGAGGAAAACTAGCAATGCCTGTATGCTTCTACCATAGCACAAATTGAAATTGCTGAAATTATGGTAACAATTGTGAGCTAACTTGACAAATGTTCAGCTGACTATTGCTCAGCTCAAGAGTATTAGTCTTTTTTTGTTACTACGTTGTTTTGTTTGCCTGTTTTTTCATTAATCATTTTTCCTCTTAACCCCCCTTCCTGTGGTATTTTATCCCAAACTGAAGGTACAAGCTCTTTAGGGCAGTGACTTTCTTTTTACAGTATGTCTGTGTAGTGCTTGGTTAAACTAAGTCTTCAAGCTAATGTTTCTCTTTTAGGTTAGCTATCTTAAAGTTTAGAAAATATGACTTATTTATTTTTATGCTGTTAAGAGAATAAAGATGGATCTGACTCAGTCATTACTATAGCACAGAGTGGAAATCCATCTGAATTATGTCATTTTGCAGGTAGACACTTGCTGGATGTTTGTGTGCCACATGTCTTTGACTTGGCCTTGACAGCAGTTGTCCAAAGGAAGAATAAGTAATTAATGATGTTATTGTTACTTCATAATAATTTATATTCAGGAAGCCTTTTGGAGTTATAGTCAAGGCCAGGAAGTCCCATGGTGGTAGATATTCCTTGTATATGTACAAATCATAGGTTGAATTGAAAAATTGGCAGTCTAAAGCAGCATAAGACAGACAAGCAGCATATTTTGAGTAGCTAGTCTGTTTTAAGAGGTTTCCAATATCAGACACCTTTATTTTAACTTGAAATTATGCATACTCCCACTATACATAGATACATGAGCTCGTAAATGTACTGAATAAAATGTATTATTTGGAGGCTATAAATCTACCCATAAAGTGGATATGTTCTGATATATTTTAAGTGTAGCACAATTTGACAATTAGAATTATGTTAGAAATATAGAATGCTACAGAACAACATAATTAGGTGGTGTTTGCTAATGAACGAGAAGCTGTACTTTCATTTAGAGGCATGGTCAAAGTAATGTAGTAGAAAATAATGTAGTAGCTTTCTTGGGACCAGATAAGGTGCTGTGTTCGAGAATTACACTAACTACACAGATTTTCACTGATATGGTTATTCCAAAGGCTTGCCTCAATATTTTTAGCATTTTTTCTACTTTGTTTTATAAAATAAAACAATTAGCTTAATCAAAATGTCAGTTAATGTATCCTTCCTTCCTTCCTTCCTTCCTTCCTTCCTCTCTTTCCTTTATGTTGCAGAAATATTTGATAGCATTTCATCTGAGGGTTCAACATTAGCCCTTTCAATCACAGGTAGATTTTGTTTGTTTGTTTGTTTGTTTTTTTCCAAGAAATACATGTATGTAGAAAGTATTTATTTAAATGAGAATGATGCTTTTCGTATTTCAAATAGTGCTGTCAATGAATGCTAAGATGCCATGGAAATATATTTTCTCTTCTTTTTTCCCTGATTTAAACAAGAGTATGTGGTGATGACAATTAGACAGGAATAGACCTTTTGAAGGAGCAAATGGTAATATGCAGAAAGTCCTAATTACCTTTTCGTGGTTTTGCATTACTCCTGCAGTGTTTGTGTTACAGTAATATCTACCAGACCCAATCTAAAACTATACCACATCGTGCTTGCCACCTTACAAAATTATATGGAGAAATAATTTCTGCACTGGAGTCAGTGCAGGCCAAAATCTATGTGAACAGGTTGGGAATTTATAATTAACATCTATAACTCTGCAATAACTTAGCATGTTTTTCAGTGAATGGATTGTCTCAATTATGATGGAAAGGGGTGGTTGTGGTTGTAGTCTGTCTGAGAAATGAAAATGCAGAGGACTTTAGGCATTGTTGACTTTAAAACTGGTGACCATGGGGTGCTTGAACTAGCAGGGAGGGGAAGAGGGGACAAAAGCTTTCTGCTTTTGTGAATGGACAGCATATTTGAATCTACTGAAAAGGACCTTGTCATTTATCCGCTGGTTTGATGGCTGTGCTGTATTCTCTTGACATTTTGCCACAATTAAAATGGCATCTGCCAGAATGTCAACAGGTTTGATGAACTTCTTCCTGCATGAATATGCACCTCCTGTGTCTGAAGGGAGATGACCCTGAATTAAAAGCACATATAGAAATTTCTTGAGAAATTCAAGTGAAGCACAAATAAAATGTAGTATGTTGTTATGTGTTCTCATCTAGATAGCAAGAGAAAATCATCTTGAGATGAATTATCATCTTCTAGGTTTTTCTAACAAAGGTTTCTTATTCCTCTTGTGGTTCACTTACTGAGCATGTTGTCTCAAATGCCTTAATTCAGTTTTCTTTCCTTAAAAGGAAGTATTTCTGTGGCTTGGGACGCACATAGCAAATTCTGTCAATAAATGTTTCTTACATCATTCTTACTGGTTTTTTTTCTCAGAAGAAGGCTGAGAAACAAAGTCGTGATGTTGAATGACAGGTCATATAAAGCTGAATTTGGACGAGGTCAGCATTGATAAGAATGAAAAAAGCTTCTGTAGGTTAACCCACAGTACAATTGTTAGGGTCAACTGCTTTAATGTTTTGGCTTAAACATTATTATAGAGTATAATTAAGAACCAATGTACTCTGTAGAATTTTTGGTACTGCTTTGAGAAAACTTTGGCTTTAGCTAAATCTGTGCAGTTCCACTGGAAGCCTGTTGTCTGAGAGCAGCTGAAGTCAAAATGTAAAGATCTTTAAGTCACGCATAAGCTACTGAGAGTAAAACTTGATTGGCAGGAGTTATTTTCTGCAGTTGGTATTACACAAGCTGAAAGCAAAAAAATGCTTGATTATCAGTTTCAAGGTGGGGTGTAAAGCTTCCCTCCCTGCCCTAACTCTGAGTACAATTGATCTGGATATCCTGGGTGAAGTCCAAAATATTTTACGTTTTGCTTTCAAAAGTGTCAGTAAGCACTGTCATTGAATGCAGCCATGGAAACATGCAGTATTTAGTGTTTCTAGTCCTTCCAGCGTAGGGGGTCAGCTACTTTACACTGCCACTGTTAAGTGCACACATTAATGATTTTAGAGAGCAGTTTTGAATAACCTTTTTGGTGGTTCTATGCTTTTCATGTTGTCTTTCCCCTCTTCCCTCTTCCACAGTCAGGAAGATATACGCACATATATGTATATACAAAGATTATTTACTATAACTTGTCTAAATGATTACTGAATTAAAATATATGTACTTTTTATAATTCTCCTATCATCCCAAGAAAGGAGAGAATATGAAGGAAATAACCTTTAAACACTCTTTTAGGCCCCTAATACTTACAGTACTGTTTTATGACCTTTAAGCAAAAGAATTGGAGTATTGATATGTATGTACACTCAGCTATTTTAATAGGATTTACTTCTGATCTAATTAAAGTTTTGAAATACCAGTGAGAGTGGGCTCCATACATTCATAAAGAAAGTTTACTTGGTATTTTTGAGCTGCAGCTGCTTTTTTCATCTTCCTTCACAAAAAGGAGTCTCCTGATTTAGAAGAGTTTTATGATCTTGTGGGGGTTTTGTTTGTTTGTTTGTTTAGTTGGGGGGGGGGTTGTATGGGGGTTTTTTGTAGTTTTTTTTTAGTTTTTTTTTTTTCCCCTGGAGCTTGATAGATAAGTCCAAATTGTCCTTTATTAAATTGATTTAACTATCAATTTTCAATTTACCATGCTTTACACTATATTTGTAACTCATCTATATTTTCAATGAGCATTAATCTGGAATATTGCTTTTGAGCAAAGATATGATGTTAACAATCTCCTTGCTGTACTCCTAATCCAGTTATGTATGGCTGGAGTCTCAATGAAAAAAAAGTCTCTTTTTCTATTTTTAGTTTTTGCTGATAGCCTTTTTGATCTAATACTTTAGACTTTACTATTGGCTGAAAAGTGTGATAAACATGGAAATAGACATTAAAATTTCTGCCATATAAATATTAATTTAATCTTTCTGGAAAATTAATTTATAGCTTTAAAAATGCTTTGTAAATGCACTAATTTCTACAGTAATGGCCAAATAATTAATTAAAATTATTATAAGAATATCAATTGAACATTAGCAGGCTTGTGATAACCATTTGTCATCTTATTCTGTTTGTGTGTGTATGTGTAAGTCTGTGTAATATTTTTTTCTTTAATACTGCAGTAAGATATAGAAGTCAGTCACAGTCTTTCAGCATAACTGTGCTTCCATTGGTAGTGGTGGGTGTGCTTAATACTGTACAAGTTTTTTATATAAATGTACTCTTTGGAAACATTTCTAGCATCAGACCTGGAAAATAAATAAATGCATGTAAAGAACAAGACTTGACAGGAAATAGTAATTTGGAAGGCACCGAAGGAGAATGACTCAATTTGCTTGTGCATTACTACTATTGTGATCTTGCGTTATTTGAAACAATTTTCAAGCAAGTAACAGATACAGGGGGAAATTAATACAGGGGTATCACATTAGGCCTATTCACAATGTATTCATACAATTCATAAATATGATAAGACTCCAGAATTATGCCATTCAGATAGAATACTGTATTTTAATAGATATGCAAATAGGATTAGAGATGTTCAGGATCATTCCTATTTAATGTCTGTGAGCCACTGTAAATAGCAGGAGTGTCCCTGGCTGTTATGAGGTTGTCAGACTGTCTACTGCTGCCTCAAGTCAGGTGGAGAAAGGCTGTACTGGAATGAACTGCAGCATTGTCTGTGATTCTCCTCTGACTGTCTCTGTGATGGAATAAAGATAGGGGATCCCAGGTACTAAAACACCTGTAATTTATCTTACTGTGTACTAGAAGAAACTGGGCAATTTCTTCCACCCAAAAAAGCTGTCTCTTTGAAATATTTATGGTGATGCTTTTGTATGAGTGGGCATAGAAGGCTAGGAGGAGAACGCCCTGCAGGTTTTATCGCTTTGGCAGCGATAGAAAAGAGTAGTGTTGACTAAGATGTTTCTGAGAAAGTCATAACAATTTTGTAGTTATTTTAAGTGTTTGGCTGACATGTTTTTGTTTTGATCTTCTAAGCTGCAGGTGCTTATGTTCAGGCGCACCATTCAGACACAAATTCAGTGGCTTGTCTCATTGAACAATCCACAGCTGGAACAAAAAAAAAAAAAAAAAAAAAAGACAATGGTAAATGGGTCCACTGTGCAACACAGATGTGACACATCAGTTTTGCCCTCTCGTCACAGGGATTATACTATAAAGAAACCCATCTTGCAACCTGTCCTGAAGGGCAGCAATCAAATCGGACACAATGGATCCAGTAAAGGGCTAGAATATATAGCTGTTGGGTTTGAAAGTTCTGCAGAGACTTTACTTACTTTTTAACGGAGAGATGTTCAGTTTTGGCAGTATAGATTAGGAAGCGAATTAGAAAGGGGCTGAGGAGCCTTAGCACTAAAGAATCTTTGTAGCTAATTATTGTGTCTTCAAACTTCAGATATGAAGCCTTGCTTTTCAAATAATTGTAAGTACTGTAGAAAATGAATTGTGTCAATGTAGCATGCTTTCTGGACCATAGTGGCTTTTTTCTGAAAATAGAATGTTGCAATTAAAGAGCAAGAGGTAAAAATCAAAACTGTTTTTAACTGAGCACTCAGTGTCCAAGGAAGATCTAATCAAACCAACACAGAAGTGCTGTGCTTTCTAGAAGAGCTGATATAGTACTGTTGGGTACTGAATCTTTTCTGAGGCTGGGAAAAAAATTTCTCTAGTATTAGTTGCTCTATTTAATACTGGTTTACTTTTTTTTTTCCCCAAATAATTTTCAGTAGTGAATGAATGTTCATATAAATTTATTCTAAATGAGAGTTTGGCACTTGTCTTCCAATGGACTAAGAGGTTACATTGGGCAGTGTAGTTAAATCCTAGGTTTGCTGTTAAAATACTAAAAAACCCTATTTTTTCATTATCAAGTGCCAAATATGCATGCAAGCCTATGAAGTGGTGCAAAATGTGTCCCTTATCTGGAAAAATATATGATTTTGTGTAACTGCTTTCAGCACAGTCAGCTTATAAGATCATGATTTCTAAATCAGGATTCTGAGATTTGAGTTACTTTTGACCTCTCTAATGTTTCTAAAAGTTTATTTTTGATTACATTGTTCTTTCAATTAATCTTGTCTCATATTTGTTCCTCTTACTTAGGTAGAAGTTCTCACATTTGTGACTTATTTTTCTTTCTTCCTGCATCTATGCCACTGTATTTTAATGTTTGTACTGGAAGAAGTTCATCATTTGGGCCAGACCTTTTGTTATTGGTGTTGCTGTAGCAAGGCATTACAGTTTTCTTTCAGCGCTGTCCACCAGAACAAAACCAAAACCTTTTCATATTCAAATTTCAAGATCTTCAGCTGTTAAAGACAGTGTCATCCATAGATGGTGGCAGCTCATTGATGTCTAGAGCCATGCATGCTGTTGTGTTGTGGTCAGGAGCACAGCTTCCCTGTGTTGGTTTTTGCAGTCGGCTTCCTGAAGGCATAGCTACGTTTTTGGGTTTTTTTTTTTTACACTTTATTCTGGCAAGATACAGCTCTGGATTAGCATGACACTGTGCTTCTGTGATTGTATCCTGCAGGTATGAGTTGTCTCCTGAATGCCATCTGACAGTACTAAGAGGCCAAATTATATTAGAACATCCAGACAATGAAATGCAAAAGGTTTCATAGTAACCTTGCTTCACTTGGTTTTGTGGGCCTTGTATGCAGAGGGCAAACGGATAGTAATGCTTATTCATGTTGGACAAATAAGGGCATGGTGAGCTGCTTAGCCAGCTGATGTAACCTTTAGCTTTTCTCAATTCTGCAGTGATATTAATAATTTAATGTTGCAGTTACACTGATTTATGAATTTAATTCCTAATTATATTTTTAAAGTACTGCCTGCCTGAAGACCTAAAACCTCATCTCTCAACTGAAGCTTGTATGTTAAGATTCATCTAAAACCTGAGCCATGGCATGTGCTTTTTGAAGTCTTTGAACTGAATATAGCTTTAGTTTGAGTTCTGTCTACTTCAGAGGGAAAGGAAACACTTTCCTATTCTGCTCACAGACAGCCTGTGCTGGAGGGCTGCTGCCTTTCTTCTCACAATGACTGCAGCAGCTAATCATGTGTAATCCCTGTGTAACTGCTCACAAAGAAAATCCGTGTCATTGGAAAAGCATAAATTGGTGGATATACACATTTTACATGGGTAGATGCTTATATTTTATTTTAAAAGCCATATCCTTTTGGATCTGCTGTTACTCTCCTTTTTATGTGGCAGATGTCAAGATTTTGTTTGTACCACTTTGCTATTGTGTGTTCCTAAAACCTATAACTTGTAATTCTTGATGATATATTATGCTTTTTTTTCCCCTCTCTGTAATGAGATGCAAATCAAGGGGGAGAACTGGAAGGAAGAGTTTTTACTTTCATTCTTTAAGATAAAATGCTGAGGTGTTATAAACAGTTTAATAAAAATAGAGATGTTGTGTGTTTGGGTCTTTTTTCTTGCTTTTCCCCTTATGTTCCTAGATATCTCTTTGCTGAGCTGCCAAAAATCTTGAAACTTTGGACAAATAGCCATTGCAAATAGATGAACTGATTTTCTGTTGCAGTGAGTCCAACACAGCAGAATTTGTCAGAGTTGCTGTATATGAGTTACACAATGCATGTTTCCAGTCTCGTATCCAGAATTTGCCAGACAGAATTTTGAGTTCTACTGAGTGTGTTTGATTGTACTTTAACTTATAATATTCAGATATGGGTGGTTTTATGCTCCTAAGCAAATGTGAGTGCAATTTTTCAGCGTTTTCAGATTGTGATTTAGATGAGATTGCTTGTTTCCGTAATTGTATTGCAAACTGGGCTGAGCACAATTATTATTTTTTCTTACTGATGACTTGATAATTTAGGTCACTGATGGTATTGAAATGCTAGCTACAAGTTGGCATTTAGGCATACACCCCTCCTCCCTGTAGAACGTTATGGAACAGGTTTTCTGTTAATGATGAAGGGGGCATAATTTTGGGGGTATTAGTTTTGTGATTTTTTTTCCTTTTATTTTTTTCACTGATTCATTCTGGTATTGGGTTTTAACAAGGGGTAGCAGAATGGTGATTAAATGTTTCTATTATTTTGAAAGAGTTAAAAATTGATGACTTTTCTGTTCTACAAGCACTCGTGCCAGTTCAGGATTTAATTTTTCACCTCTTCTAATGACAACACTAGGTCAAGCATGTTTCTGCCTTATGATTATATCTGTACAACAGTTCTTGCAAGGATTTGGGTTACAGCTGATAGTCTGTTTGAGTCCAAAGTTCCTTTTGCCAAAAGCAGACTTTGCTGAATATGGGGTTTCTATTATCTACATAAAATTAAGGCAGAGGTGAAGATTTTTTCAACTTTAGTCTAAATCATGTAGAAGAATTTTTAACCTGTGAATCATGTATTTGTAAATGACAGTAAAGTTTGATCTGAAA
This sequence comes from Pseudopipra pipra, assembly GCF_036250125.1. NCBI lineage: Eukaryota > Metazoa > Chordata > Aves > Passeriformes > Pipridae > Pseudopipra > Pseudopipra pipra. The sequence goes on along the minus strand of NC_087553.1, from coordinate 36,973,012 downwards.
GATGTGTCCTAAACACTTTCAATAAACTGAGAAATTTGTAAGCCTTGATGATTACTCCCCATATATTTTTCTAAAATAGGTGCTTAAAATATATCCTTAATTGTACCTTATCTGTTAGGATGACCTTTTCTTCCAGATCATGTCTCATACAGATCTGTGCTCTGCAGATAATATAGCTGATAATTCATTTACAGCCTTTAGAATCTCTTAGTAAAAGAGAGAAATCAGGTCTTCAGAGATTCATTGTAACAGCAAATAAAACTACTGAAAAGAAAATAAAATGAGAACATTTGGTATGTATTTATTTACAATTGAGTCTGCTATTCTGGGTAATAAATGAGGTGGGATAAGGAAGATAAAGCAAACCCATAAATTTGAAACATATGTAAAATAACTGCAAGACCATTCTGTACACAGTTTATATTTAAACATGAAATGAAGATATGGAATGAGGTTAAAAATGAAAAGGAAAAAGTTCAGGGTCTTTTCTGCATCTGTTGTGGTTAGTCTGAAACCTGGATAGTTTTTCCATGAGTAATTGAAAATTGACTATATTTCACATCTGTTTTGGCTTAACTAAAATATACCGACTAATACTTGCACTCAGACACAAGTTATTTGTATCTTATTCAAAGGTGTCCTTTACCTGTGCCATATTTGTTACATTTTTTCATATTGAAGCCAAGGCCCATATTCTTCTTCTTTTTCTTTAGCTGTAATGGATAACCAAAATGATTGTTTAACTGCTGTCTTTGATCCATATTTTTTTTTTTAATTCTATAGTTCTAGTATATACTACTATACTAAAGTACTATACTAAAGTACTATACTAAAGTACTATACTAAAGGTACTAAAGGAACTCCATCTCTCCTAACAAGGCCATCTTTCCAGTACAAAGAGACTGTTGCAAACACCGGTAAGGAAATCTGATCATCTTTAGTTTGCATTATGAGGCAAACTGTGTGAGTTCATTTTATTAATTTACTTCTGTCTTTTAAAATCAGTGATTCCCTCTTGTTCTTTATATACTGCAAATAATGGAAGACTGAAAGGTTAATTATCCTAAAGATTTAGACTAGGATGTTTTTTGTTATATTCTTGATGTGATCTAATTAGATTTGTTCTTTTCAGATGCTTCATAGTCACAATAAAGTGTGTTATTGTTTGCTGTTCAGCCAATATGTACTCTCTTTGTGATACAAAACTCAAGCTGTTCTGTAGATACTCTTCAGAATATATAAACATCAGACTAAAGAAATAATTCATTTTAGGGGATATTTTAGTGTCAGTTTCAGTTTTATTTTAGAAAGAGACTTATGCTTTATGTGAAGCTTCATAATTTGCAGAAAAGGAGCAATCCTCAAGTTGAGTTCTGCTCACAGTGCTATGGGGATAAGTGTGGTGCTACGTTTTGCCGTGCGAGTGCTGTCCTGAGGAAAGATTGTGAAGGAGGTGAAGGAATCATTGACTGCTTAGGGGATGATATCATGGATTTCCAGCTGCTGAGGCCTATTAAAACTGTCATGACTCTACTTAACTATTTCTTTCTGAGATGGTTGTCTTTTTATGTGTATTAATCAATTGTAGTATTTAACTATATTCATGACTTTTCTGAACTTTGATATAATTATCTGGTATTCTGCAATTTGTAAAATCCTCTTTGCTTACTGAACATCATTTGTTAGAAACAGTCCGATCTCTACTTGCTAGGGGAAATGGCTATGCAAATGTACATATCTGTGATTTCAATGATTTCAAGCTAACTCTGTGGGGAAACATGAGGGAGCTGTTTAAATTAATCATCTCATAGCAACTATTGTATCAGACAGGTGAAATGTTTCTGAAAAGGTCTGGAGAAGGAGATGGGGGGAGATTCCAACACTAATTACCTTTTCTATGTCTTTAAATAAGGTGCAAAATCTGCATCTTTACTTCAAATCCACTTCAAAGAATAGAAGGCTACTGCTGTTTTAAGTAGTTTAGAAGCAAAAATCAAGAGAAGGTGGGTGACGGCTTGTTTTGCTCTCAATTTTTTGTGCTCTCAGACTGAACACAGCCAGACCCACCATGCCCAGAACATGTACCTTCTTCTCCAGGAACTTTGTATCCTGGGCAGGGCTCAGGAGCCCTGGGGCAGTGGAGGCAGCTTTCCAAAGAATGGCACCTGGACAGTCTGGCTGTATCACAGACTGAAATCTGTGGTGGGGCAAGACAGAGGAGAGCTAAAGACCTTGTTCTTTTCCACCACCTTTGCAACATGACAAGATTCTCTGGGAGAATGAAATGTGCAGTCCTGTGGTCACAGAAATGCAACAGTTCCATTCTCATTTTTGGTCCCTGTTCAGCCTCATTCCCTCCCTGTTATAACTGTGCCATCCCTCATCACTGGGATCTCTGAAGTGTACACTTCAGTGTACACTGTGTACACTTCCATTATAATCCAGACCTTTGTTCAAAAGTACATAGGGAAGAGAAGATGAAGATAGAGGCAGGTTTCAGCATCTCTCTGCATGTGTAAAATATTAGGAACTCTCAGACATAAATAGCTGTGCCACAGTTTGAATTTCTGCAGAATGCAGAAATCATCACCACCAGGTGTGAAAACTGTTTTAATGTTAAAGCTCTTCATGGATCAGAACAATGTAAATAAAAAGACCTCTCACAACTTTAGTTCTTCATTTTTACTCTTGATACCAGATTATGGCTTTTGATTTCAGTCTGACTTCACTGGAATTATAACTGTACCTCTGTTATGTTATATGTAGAACTTAGGTGAAGCCTTATAGGGAGACAGCCCTGCTTTTTGTAACAGTGATAAAACAGTGTTTTAATTCTGTCCCAAAAAACAATACTATAAAAAACTATTAAATTTCTTCACTGGTTACCAGGAAACCACAACATTGGCAAATGATCTTTACACTTACAGACATTAAGACTTTTTTAATAGAAGCTTAAAATCCATAGAAATTATTGTTCTGCACATTGCTTAATCCATACGATCTTGGGCAAAGGCTATGGAGCTGCTATTTTCAAACTCTAGAATTAAATCTAGACAGCTTAACAACTCTGACTTTAGGAAGTGCCACTTAAATAATTGATTAGTTTTTGATTGGAAAGATAGTATGATTCTATGAAAATGAATATTTTTTAATTGGACAGTCTAAATTTAGTGGCTATTTTTCCATGCTTTTGGAGGTACTATTTTCCCCACATGCAGATCTCTTTTCTGAAAGGTTCACTCACAAGTCCATAGATGAAGAAGTATTAATCTTCAGAATTTGAAAACAGTTTTTCACTTTTATTTAAAAATAGCCCATTTTGTTTGTCCATATAGTTGGTAGTTATTTCCAAATGAAGCTTTTGTGAAAGTTATGTTGGGGGCCTTTCTGATGGAAAGAAGCATCAGTCCTTTTGAATGGGTGGGTATATGTCCAGCCATATACCCTATATAAGCAGAAAAAAAATGTAAGGAAACATGAATTTCCCCAAGGTGCTTTCTTCCATTCAGCAGTAAATTTTGATGGCAAGATATACAGATGAAGCTGACTACTCCAGTGCTTGTGAAACTCACACTATTTGGAAACTTGGACATAACACCAGTGCAAATATCAATGCAAGTGTGCTGTGATTCATCCAGCTCTGTATGCAGTACTGACACTAGCACTACAAATATGATTTATTTTTAGCTAAAATTGCTCTGACTGATGAGAATGAAACTATTTATTTATTTATTTTCTTCAAGGCTCCTTGCCTATTGAGATTAGATGCTCAGGGAAATTGGTTTTAGCTTTCTTAATACCACAGGAAACAGTTTTTTGGAAAGTCAAGGTTATTCACAGTCCTGGAACTTGCAAGGAGAAATTGGACCACAACACCAGCTGAAATTGCACAAGAGAAAGTGCCATTTTGCAAGTGACAGCTGGAAGAAATCCAGGATGCACAGTCAACAGCTGTCTGCGGTTGTCCCAGTACTGTATTTCATTACTGGTTCACAGTGAGAATTGTGATTTTTACCAGTCTCTTAGTTTGGGAGAAAATTACTATTTGCAGGAATGCTGTAACTGGATGATTATGGGTCCTAGGAAAAACCATAAAGGGAGGGTAGATTTTTGGCAAGGCATTTGATGCTCTCTCACACAACATTCTTGTGTGAAGGTGTTTGAAGTCTGGTTTGTGGTCTGATGAACAACAAAGGGGTTTGGATCATTGGTCCCAGAGAGTGAGTTTAATGGGTCATACTGTGCCTGGAGACTAGTAGCAAGAGGAGTACTACAGGGGTCATTCTAGTTGTATTCAATATCTTAATCTGTGACTTGGAGGAGGGAACAAAGTGCTGCTCTTGGTATCCTTGCCCCCATGAAGGAACAATTCCCCACAAAGACACAAGCTTATGTCTTCCAGTCTGTGGAGTAGCTCTGTGGAAAAAGCACTGGGGCCATAGTAGGTAGAAAAGCAGGCATGGGCCAGCAGTATCTGCTTGGCAGCATGGGCAGCCAACAGCCTCCTCAACTGTGTGAACAAACACATATCCTGATATCAAGTGATTATCCCCTTTACTCAGCATTCCTTATAACCCATCTAAATTACTCCTTATGGTTTTGGACTCCTCTGAACAAGAAGGGTATCAACATGCTGTAGTGAGTTCATCAAGAGTGCTACCTGTGATGAGAAGCCAAGCAGCAGGGGCTTGTTAAGTCTGGAGAAGAGATGACTGAACAGGAATCCATCAGCACCTACCAGGAGGTCATCAAGGAGATAGTGCCAGGCCTTTTGTTTCTTGTTTTCCCACCATGTTCAACAAGAGTAAATTGAAAAAGAGGAGCTGTACTGATGAAAGAGAACGGTTTTCCACTGTGAGGACAGGACAGGTACTAGAAGAGATGGCAACTGTGCAGGCAGTCTTTGGGAATTTTCCAGACCCATCTGGGAACACCCCTAAGCAAGCTGATCTGAGCAGACTCTACTTGGAAGAGATTGGAGTAGAGTTCTCTTGAGGTCTCTTCCAGCCTGTATTATTCTATGATTATCCAGAGGGGGCACTTTATGGAACAAATGGAACAGCTGTGTCCTGGTCTCACAATTAAAAGGAAAAAAATATAAACAGCCCACAAAAATCCATCAACACCACCTCCCCAGAAAACCCCCCACAAACAAAAAAGCCCCCAAAACATCCCCTGTGGAAAGGGAGGGGCATGAGTAGACCTATACATTGGCAGAACAGAATGAAGTGGCCATTCCCCCTCAAGGGTGATTTTCCATCCTGTTGCCAGCCATGAAAAATGAGAAACAAACCTAGAAGAGTTCTGTATGTAACATCTGAAGAAACTTTGGAGAGAGGCTTCTCCTGCACCCCACTAACTATTCCACAGGCATATCCCTTGCTTTGCATGGTTTTTTTTTTTTTCTCCTCTTTGGTTTGGACTTCTGGGGTTTTTTTTGTCATTGTTGGTTTGTTTGGTTTATTTTTTTTTTAATAACTTTGATCACTACCATTTGATCTGACAAGAGATCCCCCCAGGGCCTTTTCCAGAACCATGACAATGTATTAATGTCAGCCTTAAGGAAGAAGGAAACTAGTATGAGTATGTAGGTATGTATTTCCTGACTGGAGCTCTGCAAATGAGGGGACAAAGAACAGCATGTAGTGACTGCAGAGTCCTGCATCTGTGAAGAAAATAGACACAGAAAGCCAGGGGTCAGTCGCAGGTACTAGGATGTATTTTCAATCTCATTGCAAAAGAATGTTGAATGAAGATGACCATAAGAGAAGACAAGTGATACCACAGAAAACAAGATCCAGCTCTTGTGAAGCATACTGGGAATGCTGATCTCATATGCAGTCACGTCTTACTGAACCAGTGTTCCCATGCAGCCCTCTCTTCTACCCCTTGCCCAGCTTAAAGCATTGGCTGTGTTGGCAAGGTCACGGTCCCTTCATCTGCACTTGTGGACTGGTAATGCAAATTCAGGAGCTCCATTCATTAATGGTGAGGAAAAATAATTTGTCTGTCACAAGTCAACTGTGCATAGTGGAGCTGGGGTGATAAAGGGGATAAAGAACTTCTGTTGCAGAGGCAGAGCACCAGTTAAAGAGAGAGCAAAGTGTGCAGTGATTTCTGCAATGGGGAGCAGTCAATTTAAGAGATGCATTCTTGTCCTGGTGATGACAGTTAAGAGACATGAACACTAGTAATGTGGAAGGGGTATCATCAGGTTGTCCAAATGACAATCCAAAAAAAAAAGAACCCAAATACTTCTTATCTGCATAGAACTAAATTCCTTATCAAAATGCTTTGTTCATCAGCTATTTGTTGGACACCAGTACCTCGCCAGTGTATTGCAATGGAATGTGCTCCTGGAATTTTCCTTATTTCATGAGAAGTAATTTTTGTAGTTTCTTGCCATATGACAGTAGAGTACCTTGTGACCTTCTCCAGCAATCAGTCCTGAGAATACAAAATGACTGATAATTTCTCATGATGTTGCTTTCAGTTTCTTCCTATTGCCACATACATTTTTCTGCTTATGTGCATTTTCCACTAATCCACAGTATACAGAAGCATACAAATCATGCTTTTCACATTCCTGGAGAGAGCTGCTATTGCAGAACACATTTAAAACAAAATGACTACTGTTTCACAAAACCTAAAAAGAAATTAACCACTGAGATTATTTTATTCCTTGCCTTGAAGCAACATCTGACTTCCCCCTGGAAGTCTGACTTCCTTTAGTGTGAAAGCCCAAATGGCTGTGTTTTTTACAGTACAATATTAAAATAAGCAAAGAACAAATATAATGTTATCTGCCAGATATTTCTGTGGTATCTATCTCAATTCCAGCTTTCCAGTCTCACAGAGAACAACCTTTGCACCTATATTATTTTTCTCCCTACCTTATTCTGGAGACAGATGTGATGATAGTATTCATCTATTGCAACTGCTCTGTGACAACAGTGTCTCTAGTCAGTTGAGGTTGTCCAACTGGGAATTTTTCCCAGGTTAGCTCCAATGTTATGTCATCAGTTTAATAAAGTAGATCCTGCCATAGACAAAAATTGCTTCCCAAGATAAATTCAATGCAAGGTTTTTTTGTTAGCTGTGAATCCTCTTTATAGTAGTAGTGTCAATACTGAAGTGAAAAGGTCAGGTCTCTGGTTCTTAGCCACTCACATAAATTCATCAAAACCTCATATATGTCCCCTGATGCTGATCCCTATGCACTGGTTGTGGCAGACACCCATTCTGTTCCTTATTACTGACATTTTGGGTATCTCATTTAGAATCTAATTTTGTCTTCCAATTGAGAAGTTCACAGCTATTCAAGTCCTGTTGTAACACTTCTCTAGACCGTATCATCGTCTAGAGAATAGGTGTGTTGTATTTGAATTCACCTCTCTGAGTAGTCAAGCCCACAGATACAACCCACTTCTGTAACAAAATCTTTATTAAGTGCTGATACCCAACTAATTAGATTGTTGGTTAATCAAATTAGTTTTGTATTCTTCATCAGGAGAGAATTCTCTGAAATAGATTACTGTGGACTAGTATTTTCCAAACAGTGAAAAAAATCTTTCAACTGAAAGGTAATATATATTCATCAAGTCATTCCTATTTGCCATTGACAGACTGATTCCTGTCCCCAAGGCTCAGGGAGACCAGTGTGTTCTCTATAATTTATGTCCAAATTTTATAGCTTGAAGAAAGAATTTTCAAGTATTCACAAACAAATAGTATCATTCTGTCTGTATGTAAACCTCAAAAATCTCTGCTTTATTAAAAAAAAAAAAAAAAGCAACACCAACAACCAAAGATTTTTTTTTTACTGCTTTCACATTATTTTTAAAATTATGAATATTTTTTGTATTTCTCTTGATTGCTGTTGTATTTGCCTTACAAAAATATCATTATCCATAAACTCTTAATCAGAACATGAAAGGATCATTTTATCTCCTGTACTAGTTTTTGTGCTCAATTTCCCAAGACTTCTATTGATTTTTTTTAAAATGCAAATAACTTAAAAGGATTTAATTTCAGTTGTTGCAAAGCAATTACTTTTAGTTAGAGCAAATTTAATAGTGATTTTCCTTGAATGCTGTATTGGAATTTCTTCTAGTAGTAGTTAGTGATGTTTCTATGCTTTAAATGAATTAGTTATGTGTGCTTAAAAATACTAAAAGATTTTTATTTGATTTTTTTAAACAAAATATTATTAGAGTTATACTAGGACTGTGTGAAGACTCCCAAACTGTCAACTGCTTTCTGAAGAAATTTTTAACAGATGTTTAATTTTTTTTTTTTATTACAGCCTTCCACAAACTGTCTTGTGAACAAATTTATTGGTAAAAATTGCAGTTAGCGTTAGGTAGTCTGAGGATAAAGGCTATGAATGTATGTTTAATGATATGGGAATGTGGTGTTTATAAATCTTTTTTTTTAGATGTATCAATTTTCATAGACTTCCGAGACAACTGGTTATATCCTGCAGCCATATGGAGAAGCGTGCAGCGCTTGAATTGCAGGGTGATGTTTTATAACTACTGATGTAACTGGTTGTAATTGTATGAATAAATTTTAAAGTTTAGTGGAAAGCTTTCATTGCTCCTGCATGAGGGTCACATTTCTTAACCAATTTATGTTCCAGCAACTCTGGAATGTTTTCACATGAGCACTCTCCTTTGTCTTTTCAGCTAGATCTACTTTTCTCAAATTGTTCTTCAGAACCATCATTCCTACAGAGTAAGAAAGCATGGACTTCATGTAGGACACCAGAGAGATTTTATGTTTGCACAGTCTGAATATTCTATATTTTAGGTATTTCATGTTTTTCTGGGTGATTTCCCTCTAAAAAAAATATCATAGTAGGTTATATCAATGCAATGTATTCTGCTATATTGAGAATATACTTATAGGGCTTGTTTCTTCTCATATACCTAAGTCACATATTGACACCCCTGTCTAGTGTTGAGAGGCTCTCAGTCTGGTACAGGCTAAGGAAACATGGTGATTACTGGAAGAGGCAGGATGAAGCCATGTGGTATGCAGGCAGGATGACTATTTGTGTAGACAGCTGAAGGTGCAATTACGGCTGTGCTGTTGAATGGGCAGCACAAGCAGAACCCATAGCAACAATGGCCTGTCATCAACTGCTGCTGTTCACAGTCAGTGTCAGCTCTCCAGAGTCTGACCACTGGACTGGGGAACAGGCAGCTTGACTGTGAACCCATGGGCTGTGCTCTGCTGCCCCAGGAAGAACGAGGGTTTGCTGACGTGCTGTGTCCCAAACAACGATCTTCATGACAAGAACCAAATGCATAGCATGTATGGGATTTACGTACTCCTACAGAGCGGGACCACATCCCTCAAATGAATAATCTCCTTCGCTACTCCTTCCTACAAGGAAAGGCTGAAAATTCAACTCTCTTCAGCTTGTTACATAATTTTTCTTCTACTAAGTACAGTGTACTACTGAGAAACTTTAAGAGCTTAAATAGCTTTGCAGCTGACCTCTTGATCCCGACAGGCTTTCCCCCCCCCCCCCATACTTCTTATCTTTGATTATTGCATGAAAATGAAATGCAGTTATAGTAGCACAATCTCAAAGCTTATATGGAACTTCTGAGATGCACAGGCTTAGTGCAGATATTTGCTTTTGTTTTGCTTTTATGTTCACCATAATGTTTGTGCTCTATGAAATATGGTACTTAGTAGATTTTTTTAAAGTTGTGTGCATGTGTCAGTATCAGCATTTTCAACTCCTGTTGCATCTTCCTTTGTGTGTAATGATAATGATGTCATGGAGAGAGAATAACAGGTTCTCTCCTTCTTTTCTGTAGTCTTGTTGACTCTAATGCAGCAGTAGAAATTACTTTTCCCACCTTTTGTCCTTCAGTATCTCTACTGATAGTAGTTAACTTTTTCTTTGTAACTCATGAGATTCAATTTTCAAACAATACACTTGCTGGAATATAGGTATGCTGTGGGTATATGCTTGCTCTATGCACATTTGTCTGCCTCTGTCTATGATAAATACTCTAACTTAAACTCATTGAGGTTTTGTTTGTTGCGTAAGTACACGAGTGTGTAAAAGTCTCAACTGTGGTTGCTGCACACATCTGTACAAGATATTTAAGTAAAACTGAAGAATAAGTGCATTTGGCATTACTCAATGATTTAAATTTCTTTTCTCAAGAGTTAAGACATTATATCATATGAACATGGGATTTTCAGAAGTGCTTACATTGGCGTAAACTTTGTTCCTGTCAAAATTCTAGCTATGGATTCAAAAACTGTCCATGTTGTTCAATATTGATTAATGGTTTAAACTTCAGAAAAAAAAATCAGAGGGGTAATTTCAGCAAAGTTTGCATTAGAAAAGAACAGATTTTTGATTCTTGCATCAATAATATCCAGTTTCTGCCAAAGGAGAAACAATTCCATAGAAAGTAGGGTATGTTTCTGCTAACTTTTAAGCCCATTTAACTCCAACAAAAATTTGTTAACATAAATGTTTCCCACTACACTACACCAAAGATCAAAAATTAGTTGTCCCTGAATGGTGGCACTTCCTATACTGCCCTCTCTGCTTTTCACATTTAAATAGACACTTACAACATCTTTAGAGGTGAGTATCTTCTGATAGCCTAGAAGAAACTGGGTGGGGCACTGGGAGGAATCGAGACATTTGTCAGTGTGTGCTAGTTTTAGCAACTGTTGCGAAAGTTAGGACTTAATGTTCTTTGGTTTCTATCACAAATGCCTTGTTTTCAGACAGATGGCTTAAGTCAGCCCTGATTCAAACCCCATTGAGGTGAAATGAAAAAAAAAAGTTTTTTTAGAACATCAGAACAGCTAATCAGATTATATAAAGAAATCAAAGAAAAACTTTTTGAATCTCTAGTCACCTGTGTAGTCTGAGGTCGTCTAAAGATGGAATTTTGGATTAGACATGGGCATGCACTGCTTTTCTTTTAAATGAGCATGAGAAGACCACGTGGAGTCCATTTGATTTATGCCAGTTACGGGAGGACAGACCATATCTGGTTTGTTATAAACCCTGCTAGTACAAAGCTGTAAGTTCACACTGAATTTTCACAAGTATCAGTGGCTATATGAAAAAGGGAATTTCAAGATAACACAGACACTAATCTGTTTTTGGAGACCCTCTTCACTTCCCTTCTTCCTGTAAGTGAAGTCCTGACCATTTTGCATAATTATTTTTTCTTTCACAGTGCAAATCCTGTTCAAAGAAATAAAATGCACAAAAATTTACTGTGACACTGACACTAAATTTGGTCAGAATTCTCTGAAGTTGAAGTTGATTAATAATTTTTATATGTAACTATACCATCACTTTCTAGACAACTGTGCTCTTTAAATGGAAGTTTTTCTTTTTCAAAAAATAAAATAGTTAATGAAGATTTATGAAGAAAGTAAGTTCTTAAATAGTTTGCTTACAATTTATGAGCAGCAGAAAATACAGTATAAAAACCTTTCTCTGTGTAAATAAATATACTTCTCTGCTTTTAACAGTAAGATTGCTATCAGTGATTTTTCTCTTAAATTAAGTGTTTAGATAATTGCATTTATGCAGGCTGTCAGGATTTGATAGATAGCAGCTGTATCATAGTTTCTCAAAAGTGTAATAGAAGGTCTCTCCGAGCTGGGATGTTTGCTTTGGAAATAAGTTTTGGGAGATCACTGTGAAGAGGGATTTTATAAATTATGTGTGAGTAAGTGTGCTTTTTGTGAAACTCTTTGGACTTGCTCTATGGTTTAGTAAAATCATTTATGTGAGAAAAATATGTATTTGTACAATTAAATAAAAAAACCCCACAACAACCGATTCTATTTTCTACCACTGGTCACGTGTTGGAATGCAGAAAGCATGAAGACTTTATGAGCTGGTAACTAATTTAAGACCATTGCTTTCAGAGCGGTAAATGTGAATTTACCTAATCTCTGAAAGATTAGAATATAATAGTTTTGCCATTTTTCATAGAAGTACTGAGATAAAGCTATCTTCAATTTAATAAATGGAATGAAGTGTAGTATATAGCCCTACACTGAGAGATGATTATATTGAGGTAGAAACAGGGGATTCTACAACTTTATTTTAATTTATTTCTTGCTCATCTATAAAACGTTGATTATATTCCACATTAGAATTCAACTCATATCCTCTGCCTTTCTGAGTGGCTGTGGTTTTATCATTAAATACACAGAAAATTAGCAACCAACTACTGTAATTTGCCTGAGGAAGGATTCTTCAATGAAGAGTGTTTAGACCCAAAAACTGTGCCTCCCACATCATGGGAATTGCAGTCTAGGCTAGAAAATGCCACTGATCACAGGGTCATGTAATAGAGATTACTGATGTGAAATGTAGTCCTAAAATCTCCTTAACTCCCCAACCAGCTTTAGAACTGCAATTACATTATTTTGCTTAAAAATCTGAAGAAAAAAGATTTCCTACAAGCCTGAAAATGAAAGTTTTGGATGTGAAAAAAAGAACAGCTGCAACTATGCTCTACTCAGTAAACCAAACAAGTCCTGGTTAGATGGAAAATCATCTTCGAATATACAGATGTGCATATACAGAATCAGCTCAATAGTTAACTGAATATTGCAAAAAGTAGGAGAATGACTACCCGTTCATGTTTCTGATTTGTTTGATTACTTGTCTTTTTTTTCTTTTCTCCAGACTCTCAAGATACAGACAATAAAACTAATTTCTCCTTCTCCCATACCCCATGCTTACCAACATCCACAGCTTACACTATCTAGATACTTACTATTTTATGAAAATATATAAATAATATAATAGTGCACTAAAATAAGTTTGTTCTAACTGTTCTTATTTTACAGTGCTGGACAGAGCAGTCTTACTCATTCTGTGGTAGTTCCTTGTTCTCATTCCTTTTAATATTGGTTATCACTCAAATGTTTTCCTTGTTTCTTCAGACTCTCCTGAGTTTCATCAACATTTTTCAGAATGCTGATGATACTATGGGACAGGAATTCTCAATTCAGTCTCTAGGGACTGTTTTAAGAGTGGGAGTCTCTAAAGACAGAAAAGCAATTCCATGTACACTTCATGGCCTAAACACCTGTGAGAGGCAGATCTGCTTCTTGGTGTATCAGTGTCTCTAGTTAGGTCAGGACTGCACTGAGTCTCAACTTTAAATGTCTGTCTTCGGATTTGTGCCATCCTTAAACTCCTGGGAATAAGGAAATTTAGCATATAATCACGTTGACTTGTAACTTTAAAGATGTGCTATGTGTTCAAGTTTTGAATACTTTGATTATAGGCTCTTCAAAAATTATTTGAATAATCACCACTGAATTTTCTGTTCAGACAGAAGGCAGGTTGCACCACTATACCTATTTAAGCTGTAAGATATACCACATATTGGTCACTGGCACTTTCAGAGGATGACAGTCTGTTCTTTCAAGCTATTTGAGATAAAAATGGGATCTGCTGTATTCAGCAGCCATGAAAATAGGAATAGTTTCAAATTAACTTCTCATATGTTGAACATATATATATTTTTCCTTAGCATATTAACTTAAAACAAGTATTGCAGCTTCTAATTATGCATGGAATAAATAAAATAAAATATAACAGAGATCATAAAATCATGACTTTTGCAATATTTAATTTTCGAATATTGATCCAGGTGTATTCTGCTTGTGTCTGTCCCTTTAGATACAAGAGATGTTATTAGGACAGTCTGACCTTCGCAGAAGGGAAACAAAATGCACAAAGGGTTTTGGCAATAACACTGATTGCATTTTGCTACAATACAGAATATTATCTGTTACAACCCTAATGAGAAAGGTCAATGTTGTATGTTCTTTATCACTGTTTGGGCTTCGTAATATTAAGGTCATCTTGATTTCAGATTGAAAGCAACGTTGAGACAGGGTTTTTTCACCCTCTGAATTTCATGTGATGCAGCGTACTGTTGAACTTAGGACTGTAGTTTCCTAATGTCATTATAATATTGTTAATGTTTGCAAATACCTAAGTCTTATGGGCTTTGCTCAGTGACGTATTCTGACTCACTTTTAGTATAAGATTAGGTAATACTCACTTTGCTTGGTTTTTATTCTACCTTTGTAGAAAGTCACAAATCCATTCATTATCTGAACTAAAACATTGAGAAGATATCGTACAAAAAAGGCAAAAATGCCATTTGCTTGGTGATAATTACTAGTGTTCATTTTCTCACTTAAATGATAGGGCACATCGCACTGTTGCCATAGCAACCTCAATTCTGTCCCATTAGCTGCCTAATGTGAATTTATGAATGCAAGTTTCAACGTGTGGAAAGCAGCTCAAAATAGGGAGTGATTCATCATGTACAGCACAGACAGCTGAGTTGCAGGCAAAGTCAGGCTTGTCGGATTTGGTTTTCAGTGTTAAAAGGCTATGCTGTGATGCAGGTATCCAATTTTGATATTTAGTGAGATTTGAAATGATAGTTGAATAGCTGTTTTAATTTTTGAGATGTTCTGTGCTGCATCACAGCACCAAAAAAAAATTTTTTTTTTTTTCTTTTAGTGATACTGGTGAAGTTAATGACTCTTTCACAGTGATTTGTTTGAGATTTGAGATATTTCAAAGGTGTACCCATTTCAAGTTAGCTTGCTAATGCTGAATCTGATCCTCGATACAATGTTGTAATGGATTTATCCCATACTTTAATTATCCCATTAAAGTGTAACTTTCTTCAAGTTACACTTGAAGAAAACAAATCTGTAACTAAAGAAGTGGAGAGATCTCTGTGTTCAAATCTTGGCTGTCCCATAGAGTTCCCTGATTTTGAGGTAAATGTTTAAGTCTGTGCATGCTTTACTCCCATAAAATAAGAGAAAAAAAATCCAGGAAAAAAAATCCACTCCTTACTTTTTCTTCTCTATGTCATAGAATCATAGAATCCTTAAGGTTGAAAAGAACCTCTGAGATAATTGAATCCAACCGTTAACCCAGCTCTGCCAAGTCCACAACTAGACTATGTCCTTAAACCATGTCATAGCTGTTTAGCCTCCAATCTTGTGCCTATTTGCAGTTTTCACACTTGTGAAAAGTCTAGTAAATGCATCAGCATTTAATGGAGTAGTCTTCTATCTGAAATAGAAAATATGTCTCTACTTACAGTCTGTCTACTCAGTGGTCAATGTGCTGTGCCCATACCATTCATTAGCTGAGTTCAGTTCTGAGGGCTGCTATGAAATGGACAGGATTGAATGCAGTAAAACTGTGTTAAGGAAATGATATCATGAATATGAAGCTAATCATGTGGAGATGGAATTAACGTAGTTCATGCAATTTTATTTTGCATTTGTGCATCTGCATGTCGGTACAATCCTTTATTACATTATTATGTACTATTTTTAACATGTTGTTTGGAGTTACAGAAGTGCTGTAAGTCTTTCTCTGAAAAGCATGTTAGTCTATTCATGGGGATAATAATAAGTGTTTAAAGTTTACTTGGGATAAAAGAAATACACTTCCTTTTACAATGCCTATGTTTTGGAATTAGATTCATATTATGGGACTATATACTCAACCTTTTACAAATAGCATAGAAGTGGAGTCAGACTCTAGACTTCATTTTCATGCTTTACTTTTCTGTGTATTATTACATTAAATGGAACCATTCAGTTCCAGATTAAGATTTCTACTTTATTGTAGTTGATAAGTTTGCCTTTCAGGGTTGTTCTGTATGGAAGTGACAGTCACATTATCTCTGCTGTCATGTCACTAATACATATGGTCAAACACGACTTGTTCCCTTTCTCTTGCTGTTTTTCATGGTGAAGTATTGTTGTTCCTCTCCTCCTGTGTGCACCTGCTCAGCTCTTCCAACCACTACTGGCAACACCATCTGGCAAGGATGATCCCCACAACATTACTCATCTTCCAGGCAGAAAGGCCAATTTTGCTTATAAATCCTTAAACACAAACTTTCAACTATGTAGGAAAGGTCTTGTTTTCTTTAATTCGTGAACAAGAAATTACAGCGCTTTGAAACCTTTTGCTGTCAGGATATGCACTGAAAGTGTGGCAGTGCTTAAAGGATTAAAAAGTTGAGTAGTCTTAGGTGGCTGTTCAGATTTTCTGATAGCAGAATCACAGCATGGTAAGGATGGAAGGGACCACAGTGGGTCACCTGGTCCAACTGCCCTACTCAGGGTCACCCTGGTGAGAATTAGGAGAGTTATTTATATCTTTGGTGACTTGTTGCACAAACCCCGTGATATTACTGGAGTACAAACATGTATGGCATGTTTAAGCATGTACATTTACATGTGTAGTCATGTATGTACATGATTGCTGATATGAGTGATCTATGCTCATAATTTTTAACAAAGAAAAGGCAACGAATTTATGTCAATTTATTGGCTTCTTAGAAGGATGCCCACTATTTAGACTAAGAAAATGTCACCCTTTGCTGCTAGCTGGGTGGCCTTCTGCAATGTGTTGACCTCATATCTAACATCTTAGCTGCAGATAGTTTACAATGCAGCAATACAAGGAATTGTTGAAAGTATATCAGAGTTGAAAAGCTGAGAGGGGAAGGAAGTAGGGCACTTTGTAAGAAATGCCAGAGAATTTCCTACATTTCAGTTAATGGAAATGTTGTAGGGTTGGTTAACAAGAGTGTCTGCTAAGGATATGTGCTTGATGTGGCTTTTATTTATTTTTAATTATTGGAATTGACATCAAGATAAAGGAAGTTTATAAGTTTAAAGACTGGCAATTGAATTAATAAGTTTTAAAGAGTACATTTTCTACTATATGCTGCTGTATACATATATGCAATGTGAAAGCTCATGAAAGATATTGCAGTTGACTAATAAAAATTTAGAAAATAATTTATGGCATATTGAAAAATTGACAGGAGGTTTCTACATGACTTGCATGATTCAGAATATGAAGATTGATGTTTGGGGCCCAGAATTACTTAAGCCTCAATTAAGCCTCAATTGCTTAATGAAATCTAAAAATATTTTAAAACTTAATGGTGTCTTAAATACTGAGTTTCTAAGTATTCTGCTTATCAAGATTGTAATAATTTTTGTTAATTGTTACCAAATTTATCTTAGAAACAGACATGTTAAAAGAAAAAACAATTTTTCTTTTTTTTTTTTTTTGGGTGGAAAATCACACCTGTGCTTACAGCTTCTTGTACTAGAATATTAACTATAAGGGTATAATATATATGTATATAATATAATAAGGGTTCTGCCCATTCCAAATTCATAGGTTGAACTGGGTTTTATAGCATATCTTTTGCAGAAAAATAATGTTTGCTGTACATGCTTGCTCTTTGAAAAGATGAGCATTTATAAGTGTTTCTATTTAATATTGTGATTTTAAATCAATAAATCAATACTTAATTCTGTATCTTTAAAAAAGATTTAAGAAAAAGTAAACATGGGCATATTTTGTTCCCCATACTCTTAATGGTAGAATGACACATATCCCTATCTTTTCCTATTAAATTATCTTACTGAAATCTAGTAAATCCTTTACACAGAATTTTTATTTTTATTTTCTTACTCATTCTTCTTCATAGCATAGACTTTTTTTTTCAGTAGGAGCTAAACAAGATTCTTCCATGAACAAGCACAGTAAAAACCATGACCACTTCTGAAGACTGTTCTGGAAGGTCAGTGTATTCAGTGGATTTACATCAACTTCAGAAAACAGTAACATTGCCTTTCAAAATGGGAGCTGTTTTTTAGGAAAATTATTCAAATTCTTGTCTTAATGTGTGTCAAGAACATTTGAAACTTTCAGCAATTTCACATGGAGTGTTTCTCTGTAGTTTTTTCAATAGCACATTGTTCCTCTCCTGCTCTTGAACAAGGTACTTTTTATTGTCCATAGAAACGACTGAAGATACCCTAAGCATTTCAAAACTATCTGTTGTAAATGGTCCACTTGCTGGTATGTATTGGAGTGAGGAGAGCAGGTGAGTAGAAGCAAGACAGGAAAATACAGAGATTGAGATGGGAAGTTGAAATAAAACATCAAGGAACTGGATGTTTGCTCCTTGTGAAATTCAAAACGGTCTGTTTACACCCCAACCAGTACCTCCTTGAGGAATGCTAAAACTAAAATCTAAGACTTGGTGAACCTGAGGCTGCAAAGGAGGAAAGTGGCAAATGATTATTAGCACTGAAGCTGTGAAAATGTATGAACTCCAGCAACAAGCTTTCACAGTTCTTCTCTGGCTGCATTTTCCACTTGCATCTGCATTTAGAGCTACCTGCTTAAGGGGAATACTTGATTTTGAAAACAAACTCATTTCTGAGCTCAGTTGTCACTAAAAGTATTGGAGAGTTCTAGGAGAATTGCTTGGGAGGTCATGCTATAATACTTGGATGGATCTCAGTGCTTGCAGAGACCAGGAATATGGATCAGATTTTGTCTCCAAAGAAGCTAAGTTACATCTAGACAAGATGTGGTCAAAAGTGTTGCCAAATACTCCTAAATTGTCCCCACACAGATGCCAATGCAACAATTTTTCAACTATTTATCCACTTTTAAGAAACAAAGAAATCAGTGTTCATTGGTTCTAAATTTCCTAACTCTATTTCATGAATTAATATTCTACCTTCTATTGGTTATGGGTTTCTCACTTTCTGTACTAATTAGTCAATATTTTTAGTCTTTCTAGTATCTTTTTCTTCTGGTAGGGACTTTCCATCACGTATATGAGTCTTTGTTAATCTTCTTCTTTGTCTGCTGGTTTCTGCAAAATGTCCTTGTTGTCCAAAAATTCTGCATTCCAGATGTATAACTTCAGCAAGACATCTTTCTCTCCCAGGCTTTGTTCATTGAAGCATATTGAGGTTAGCTTAACAAAACTTACAGTTTCAGTACCTTTCCCAAACTTTTCTCTCAAAAAAGTAGCTTATGACAACATTTTGCTAAATGCTGGCTAAAAGTGTTTTAAGGCCTAGCATACCACCTATGATTAATTAAAACTATTAATTAAAAGGTTAATTACAACCATTAAAACAATTAGAAAAGTTACATCTTTTCCAACAAAAGGGCATATATATGGGTCATCTCCATATTCAGTGTATGCTACAGGGCTATACTGAGCAAGTCCACAGGGCTATACTGAGCAAGTCCACAGCTGTTCGATTGTGTTCATGTCTTCCACTGCCTTTTCTGTAAACCTTTGATGCTAATAGGATGCTGTTATGAGAAATTTGTGTGGCAACAGAAGTCCCTTATTTTCAGGTTCAAACTGAAACTTGTGAGGAGCCCGTAATTTTTAAAGAAATCCATGTACTAGGAAGTAGCCACATTACAGATAATTATTTTTCTTGAAGAGACTGTACACCAATTTTTAAATTAAAATTAGTAAATAAAAGGTTTTCACAAATAGTGGATTTCCTTTGAAACCAAAGAGAACCTTTGTCTTGCTGCTTTTTCAGCTTTTGCCAATTGTATTTGTGTAGTATAGTGTAACAGAGACTAGGTCTCCTTAGGGGTTTATTCAACTAGTGACCGCTAATTGAAAAACTAATTTCAAATAATCCCTGTGAGTGAAATTAATCTCTTGGTTTCAATGAAGTCATATGTGACCAATTTCATTAAGAAATGGACTGGTAATATTTTAAATATCTTTTTAAATGTCAGGTTTGGATACTTGTTTTTTCATTAGCTATTATGACATTTACATTCTTGGTAATTTAAAAAAGATTACTAGTATTGCTTCTATAAGATAAAAGCAGAATATTATTCTTTATGCCCTTATTTGCATCACAAACTTTGCAAAGGCTGTAACTGCCCTTTCTAATTTACTATTCCAGCAAAACTGTTCTTGAAACAGATTGACATAGTTCTCAATCTGTTTTAATCTCAATGTGCATTACATTTTTCCACTAATAAATATTTAGAACTTAATCTAGAGAGGCACCTTCAACAATTCCAACATAAGATAGAGTAGGGTACCTATGAGGACCCTTTTAAAATCTGTAGGGAGAACTGGTGACCTGAAGCAGTTCAATGCCATGTAATTATTTAATAAAAATGAACAGCAGTGCTTTCTTCTTCTTCTGACTTGTTTTTAAACATTAATTCCTGAACTTTATGCATAGTTTTAGTATCCAGTGTGATTTTACATGACTGCTTTTTGGTTCCTTGCAGGTGAGAGGCCAACAAAATTTGCTGTTTCAGAACTACATATTATACATAAACCAGTATCATTCCAGTTGCCGTACAATTTTTATATAAAATCATATGTTTACACATATGTAGTCATATTAAAAGAGCATTGTCAAAATAGCATTATCAAATAATCAGACACTAAAAAAGATAACAGTTTAAGGTGCTCATTCCTCTGAAGTTCATTGCCTAGGCTTCTGTGGTCTCTGAGAGCTCTTCACACTTAATGCAGAAACTGGTAAGGAAATTTTCAAGCCAAACAGCTGAATTTTGGCAAAAGTACACACTATTAAAATATAGACTTTGTAACAAAATTCAGGTAACATTAATATGCTATGCTGCTGTTCCTGTGGAATGTATCAAGTTCAATCTCAGCCACAAGCTTTCATCAGCACGATTATATAATAATAAAGAATGAATGAAGCCAGTTTGGGTAACTTTAACCTTACATTATACTGGCATAAGTGTCATGCTGTGCCCTTTGAATCAGAGGTCTAAGGACCAATTCTCAGTCAGATCCTTACTAGTGGATGCTGCCACCTGCACAGAAGTATCTGGATATGACCCCCTTGCAAAGAAGACTTGGACCAGAGGAAAGAGGAAAATTTAGTAAAATATTATCAAATAGGTAGATTACTGTTGCCAGTGATATATACCTGACTTGCCTTCAGTAACTTCAAGGCTTGTAAAAATGTCAAACTGAAGTTATGACCCTTCATGAATGAACAGATGAAGTGATCAAGATACTTATAATTTTTTTGGTTATGTGGTGAGTAAGGAAGATATCTCATTTCCTTTCAGTGCCAAAGGTTGTAGCATTCCCAGCTTGCTAGTGCTGAGAAGACAGCATAGGCCCCTAGTCAGTAAACCTAATTAGAGAGCTGTTCTGCTCCCCTATCAACTTCAGCTGCAAGAGGCAATCTCATTAGTGTGACCTGCTGAATGCAGGCAATGTTTGTGTCTTTTCAAGCTGGAATGCATTTTTCGCTGATAACACATTCTTAGCAATTATCCTTTTCTCCATCAATATTGTGGATGTCTAGGACTTCGGAATATTAGGTCTTCTTTATGTCTGTCACTGTTGAAAACATCTGAAAAAAAATAGCATGTGTACCTTTGGCTCATATGCAGCTGATGGCAAATTCATTGTCACCACCTAATACATTTGTGCTGGCAATACAAATGCTCCTACATTGATAAATACAGTGTAGGTGTGTGCAAAGGCTTTTCAGCATTGAGGATCAAATTCAAATGTTTTGATCACACTCCTACAGTTTGGTTTGGTTTTGGATACCTGAAGAAGATGTACAGTCTTAGAATCGTGGTGCACCTGTGATTGCCATTGAATATTTTTACATTTATTTCTAATTTTGATTTCAGAAACAACAGCTAGCATTCACTAAAAGCACCTTATTTCTTAAAAAAACCTCTTGCAGCCACAACAACAAAATGACCAATAAAAAGCCAAAACCAACCAAAGACCACTAGAAAAATAATTGTTTGATACACTTTTTAAATTTTCTTTAGTATTAGCAGAGTGATTTTTTTTTAAATTGAACAATATTGTTGACACAGCAAGAATATGCTTGCAAAATGAAAAAAAGAAGATAGAAATTCCTCTATTCTAAGCTCATCTCTGTGTGAATATTATAAAGAAGTTTTTTTGTAACAGAGATGATTTGTCAAAATTCTTTTCTTTCTATTATTTGATTTAACGGGTCCTTTCCTGAAGTGACAGAAAATGGTATTTACAGAGCTAATTCAATTAAATAATAAGTTATTCATAGTGGATTAAAGAAAGACACAAATTTGAGGATTTCAGATGGAAAAAAAAATAAAATGTGATTATTGACATAAGTAATACATAAACCAAAGGCAATCTTATGATAATTGTTTATGTAACTATAAGAGTCATATGTAATTTCCCTACAAGCAGCAGAAGTCATAGTTTCTTGTTTTGAAGACTGTTTTTATAGTTTGCAGTAGTTCATTTCTGTGAACTAATAGAGGATGAGCTTTGATAAGAAAGTGTTCCCAGAGATTCCCCCCAGTAGGATATAATACTGCAGGTGTGCTAAATTTGACCTCATTTTTCTCAGATGGTAGAAATTTCTTTGTAACTTAAAACAGGCACTATAAAGAATACACTTTTACCTGTAAATGCTTCCCTCTGATATGTTATTTTTTATTATTATTATTATTATTAAGAATTTTTTCCAAATACATTAACGACAATCATGGCTGGGCTTCACGAATGAAGATTTGGGAAGGGCTCTACCCACGTTTGTTACAAGTGCGCTGGTGGCTAAAAAGGCCAATACAAGATAGACATGTCCGGTTGCAAAAGGCACAGCAGAAGGACTCCTTAGGTGGTACATTCTTCAAGACACAATTCTTTCTGCATTGTCTTTTCTCTTTGAGAGTGATCCTGCGTGCTTTCTCAAAAGCATCACCAGTGTTAAAGATGGTGTGTCTCCAGACCTCCCCATTGGAGGCCAGAGTAGACCAGTTATGTTGATCAATATGGCCAAGGCTGAGATGTTGTTTCAGGGAGTCCTTGTATCTTCTCTTTGGGGCTCCCCTCTTGCAGTGGTCGGTGGCAAGTTCACCATAAAGCAAGATCTTAGGGTGGCAGTGGTCCTTCATCCTTGAGACATGTCCTGCCCAGTGCAGCTGTGTTCTCAGCAACATGGCCTCAATACTCCTAACTGCTGCTTATTCTAGAACAAATGTATTAGTCACATAATCTGACCAGTGGATGTTTAGGAATGTACGGAGGCAGCATTGATGGAAGCGTTCTAGGAATCGTAGGTGGTGGCGGTAGATGACCCATGATTCAGATCCATGTAAGAGAGTAGACAGCACTATGGCTCTGTAAACACTGATCTTTGTACTTTTCTTCAAGTGTTTATTTTGCCAAACTCTTTCATGGAATTTTCCAAAAGTACTATATGCCCTTGCTAACCTGTTGTCTATCTCTCTGGTGCTTTCCTTTCTCTCCCAGCTGGCCCCGCCACACCGCCGAGGGGGCTTTCCATTAATGGCAATAGGCAGTATAAAAATAACATTGGCCTGTTACAGTCTGAGGATGGTCATCTCACAAACAGAGACCAGGAACCAGTGTTTTATGCTTTCTTTGCCTCTGTCTTCAACATGGATGATGGACATAGGGGATCTCAGTGCCCTGAGCTGGAGAACCATGACTGCTTCTGTGATGCTGGGGGGAGGCTGTGTTGCTGGTACAAGCAGTTAGAGCAGGGCTGCAGACCGCCTCAGCCTGCGTGTGAATGTTCCAGGGAGTGATCACAGCTGCCATCTGTGTAAGGAAAAGCAAACTCTACCCCATCTCGCACGATTTGCCTCTTTCCTTTTCTTGTTCAACACCCAGCTTGTAGCCTGAAGTGTAGGATGTGCATGCCTTCAGCACCTGGCCTGGGTGGCCACTCTGCACCTCGTCAGCAAAGCACACTGCTGATTGAGGCCTCAGCACCAATAGTCCAATCTCTTACAGCACCTGGGCGGTCGCTGCAGGTGGTCGAATGTTTGAGTCATTAATCACTCACAGTTCAGTGTCTTTAAGGAAGGCAAATCACCAGAACACCACAAAGGCATATTTGGAGAAAAGAGAAGAGAAAAGGTGGATAACAGAATTTTTGTGTAACCCAGGACAGTGATTTTTTAAACAAATGCTTTTGTGACTCTCTTTACATTGCCAATAAAAACCTAGATTGTAATTTAAAATCTTGGTTACCAGTAATAATTGCTGGTTACCAGTAATATTGCTACTGGTTACCAGTAATAATGAAAGAATTACCACAATAGCAGTCCTGATCTCCTTTACTATGTCTGATTCTTTCATAAAATTAACTTTTATAAAAGAATCATGTTAATCAGTGAGCTTTATATTATTGGAAAAGAATCCTCTTAAACCTCAAGTTCCTTCAGGTTTATTGTATTATTTTTTTACTTAAGTGGAAATATGGTTAACTTAAGCATAGCTGCATAAAAATTAGGTGTCTAGTCTGCATTCGTTGTCTAACATCTCTGAATGGCAAACAGAAAATGGGAACCCTCAGAAGGTGAGTCACTGCCTCTCCTTTCTATTATTTGTAAGAAAAGCTCAAGTATAGATGCTAAATTTTTAGGTGGTTGAAATTTGTTCAAGTGATGCTGTCGTTAGTGCTAGGCTCTCCATATTGGTATTTTCTGCATTTCCTGCTTGGCTTGAATAAACACAGAGTAGAAGTAAAACAGTTTGCTTTATCTTTTCAGAACAGACTGCTTGCAATGGTGATTTCAGGGCAGTCAAAGAGAGTAGCTTCTGAGTTCAGTTTTTGAGCTTTCTTGTGATGCTGAGCTATCTTTTGAATTTTGCTTGATTTGTCTTGGCTTGTGTAGCAGAACTGATGATTTATGCTGTGATGATTTACAGACTGCACTTTTCCTTTCTTTCTGCATTGTGAACATCATAAATAAGAAAAGAAACAAACAAAAAAAGATGCTGCAAGTTATTAAAATAATTTTAAACAACTCTCTGGACTCAGAGTAAGAAGATAGTATCTAAGGAATCTGACTTCTTCACTAAATTTTGGAAGAAGAACAATGCCAGGTTGTGGTGTCTGTTTATAAAAAGTAAGCTTGCTGCTTCACGGTTGTATCTCACAGTAGATTGTAAAGCTGTTTTTATCCTCCTTTAGCCATTGTGAAGCTTAACAAGATAATCACATATTTTAGAGAAAATAAATGATGATTATATTTAAATATAGGACCAAGCTTGTTTTTAAGAAAAAAGGTTTTATCTTTCTTTCCCCCCCCATTCTTGGTTCCAGCAGTGTATAACACGTGTTCCACAACAAAAGGTAGAAGCTTTAGGGAGGCTGAATAATTGGCTTGACTTTTCTAATGAGCGTGTCTTTTGAAAAATTATTAGTGAGACCAAAATTCTTTCTAAGAAAATATGCCTCTTACTCTATCAGAGGGGCAAGTCAACTCCCTGAAAAGGCACCTTATCTTAAGCGGTTGGTGGGAGGTTGCTGAGTACTGTCAGGTGGTACTTCTGCCTCCTTTCTGGGATGCAGAGAATAATCCCAGAAGGTAACACTGCCACCTTGGGCTTCTGCACTGTAAAAGCATAAGGAGGAAGTTCTGCCAAGAAAATTGTTTTCTAACGCTGGAGAACTGCTAGTTACCTTACAGCAGAGAAACAACCCTGATGTTTCGTCTCAAGCACAGGATCCCTTCTCACAGACGGTTAAGCAATGACTCGTTGCAATGAAATTTTCTTGCTCTAACTTTAATTGGTTTCTTCTGGATGCCTTGTGGTGCCTTTAAGAATTTGCTCCTCGGGAGATGCCTCCAAAGAAGTTCTAATATCTGTTTAGTTTCCAGTATCTCTGTAATTTAAGTAGTTTTATTTTCCCGTACCTTCTATAATTTCATGTTTTACTGATTAAAAAAAATTTTGCTTTTTTTCTTCTTAATCACTTTCATAGCTTTTTTACTTTCAGTTTGCATTAATTGACTTGCACTGTTCTGGTTGTGTTTTCTAATTGTGAATGGTCAAAGACAAAAGATGACCTATCTGTAGGGAAAAGTAACTACGGGAGGGGTGTGCACCTGATGCAACTGGGGCAAAGAAAGAAAATTTTAAAGGTCAGATATCTAATTAAAGATATTAATTGCCTCTAAAAACTGGGGAAAACACACTTTTTCCCTCCATGGTAAAGCATTCTCTTCAACTACTCTGGGAAAAAGAAAATAAATTAATTCCTTGCATTAAAAAGCACAGTTTCCATTCACTGCATGTAAATGATCCTTGGAACTTGCTTCATCCTATTTAAAGGGTTATAGGCATGGCTTCTGTATTTATTTAAATAATACTTCACCATTGTAGCTGGTGTGGTGTGATACAAGAAGAGTATGTATCTTAAATGAGAGATCTTAGGTCTGTTTTAGAGAAAGAGTAAGTAATAACAATGAAATATGAAAAAGGTAAGCATTTGTTGTTCTATATTTTGGGACTTCTATATTAGTAATGAGGAGTTTTGAACAATTGCTTGCAAAGCACTCTCATGGGATTTAATAAACCATTAACGTGTTGTTCATTTTTCTTATGCTGGTCATCTTTTCACTTGAGTGCTGAAACAGTCTGTCCCTATGTCACTTCAATAAACACTATGTTTTATTCATTCTGTTAAAGAGTAAAGGCATGATGGTTACTCTCATATATAAAAAGAGTGGTGACATTTAAACAGTTTTTTGCAGTGAGGAGATATTCAGTCACATTTATATGATTAGGCAGATACTACAGGACATACATCCTATGGCTTGAAACAAGTTATGCTCATTGGTAGAATAGCAAGTTGCCTTCACTTACTGTATTTATGGGAGTTCATTGCAGAATTCTATTTTTTTTTTTTTACTATCTTAGAGGAGGTTGATCTATGGTTATGGTTGTTCATTTTGTTTACCAAATGGAAGAATTACCTTCCTTCCCAAACATCTCAGTATAATCTAGTGCTTGCATGTTACCTGAAATATAATCTTGTGCCCACTGCTTAAAAAAAATGATTAGTTATATTGCAAATACAAGTACTAATTCTCTCTTCTTTGAAAAGCTGCATAAACAGCATGGCTTTGCTTTGTGGATAAACAGAAAAGGGTGCTCCCCAAAGCTGTCTGCAGCAAGGAAATCTACTCTGTAGTTGCTGTTATGCTCCAGAAGCTTCTGCACCCCTTGCTGTGCCCTCAGGAATGCTTACGCTAGTCTCAGCAAGGCATTTAATTGTGTGCTTAACATTTAATTCAGCAAGACCTATACACATACTTAACTTCAACACTTGTTTGCCATTACTGGGAAGAGTGGTTTGCTCAACTGAGATTACAGGAAAGCCAGACAGATTATCCTGGTGAGGTAAATATCCATGGATGCCTGCATCTATACCAACATCAGAGAGATCTTTTTTCAGCTCAGAAGCACTCAGATCAAAACCACAATGCTTTCTTTTCAATTATGTGGATAGCAGAGGAAAGAAAACAGCTCTTGCTTCTCTCTAAAAACATCTCTTGTCACTCCACATATTGCCTGTTCATCAGGACAAGCGAGGGCACTGTGGAGTTGCCTTTCTCCCTCTGCATGTTTCCCTTCATAGAGTGGCTGGCATTGAGATATTATCTTTTCTATATTGCCACATGCCTTCTTCCCCTTGATGTTTCCAAAGACAAGTGGGGATGGAAAGGTTACAGCTGTGGAAGGAAGGCTGTAGTGACCTGTTATAAGAATTACAATACTTCTGTTACTCTCTCAGAAAATGTCAAGCCTCAACACAGTACCTGACTCTTTTCTCCAGCATCATAACTTCACAGATGCTCCCTCAGTGCCTGTCCATTTCTGTACTTGACATTTTTAGGATAGAGCTTACTGCTTCAGTTATTAACACAAAATTCAAATGAACAACAGCCAACCTGCATTGGTTTACAGTCTAATGCTGCTCCAGCTCAGCTGCCACATTTTCCCTTGGGATTCACCTGAAATACTACTTTTGTCAGCTCCCTGCAGAGCATGGGAGACTGTAGCCATGTAGATTTCTGACAAGGTATTTCATTAAAGACTTCAAAAGAAGATGGAGTATAAGGGATGTAGCACAGATTAACAATTAGGATGGAAGTATATGGTCATTTTTTTAATGATAGACAGAGGCCTCCAGCTTCCTTTAAGGATTTGTGTTGTTCATGTGAAAAGGTCCATGAAAGAGAATTAACATTCAGTCAACAGAAATCTGTGTGTGATACAACATTATATACTGTGAATCATTGCTGTTATTTTCTTCTTTTTATTTACCATTAGTGTACATGTAATGGTGTATTGCACCATTAGTGTAAGTGGAATGCTGGAATGCATCAGGTGTATTCTTACTAGGCAGTGCTGCAAGGAGTAGGTTTGAACAAGCTGGCACCAGAAAGTTGGAAAGAATTCAGAAGAAGCCATCAATGATGATTAGATATTTAGATTTCATGAAGATGTATTAGAAACTAATTATATAGAATTCATCTAAATGATGCAATAACAATATATCAGCACAGAATTATCCTCACAAGAGAAAGCTGAGGATCACTAAGGAAGAAGATCAGTTTCTAGTCCTCAAACAAAACCCCAAAACAACCCCAACCTTTTTGTAGTAGACCATCCCTTTCCTAGTCTACAGAAATTGTTTGCTAGAAGGCAGTATGTTTTGCAGCAGGCAGTGTCTTTGTCTACGTTACTTTGTATAATCAACTTAATGTTACTTAATTTATAGTTGTTCCCTCATGCTAATTGCTGTTTCTCTCTTCTCTCCTCTCACAAATTCTGAGGGTGAAGCTCATGGTAGATTAGCCAGGCAGTGTGCACTGTGATTTCCTGCTGCATAATTCAGAATCCTTAAATGACTGGACAGTAAATTTAGTAGAGTTTTAAGCAATCAGTTGGAAAGTGGAAGCTATAGTCCCTCAAACATTGTAACTCTCGATCAGAAAAAAAAAAAAAATCGTTTGAGCAGCTGTTAAACACCTCCAGCATAATAGGGCTTGATTCTGATTAGGTGCCTGAGCCTTCGGAATTAGTGAGAGTTTGTGCTGGGTTTTTCTATGGATTAGCTCAAGTACATAGGATCTTGAAAATCATAGTGTAGCCACAAGCTCAGTAAGTAGTAGAACAGTGTTTGGTTTTGACAGAGCCTACAGAGGATAGATGGAAGATCCTATAGATTTTACTTTTACAAACCGAATTCCCCAGTGATATCTTCTGCTCTCAGTCTGAGGCTCTTCCAACCTTCAAATGAAGTGTACAATGGAGGGGTTCTCCAGCAATAGTTCAAGATATACCCATGGCCCCAGTCAACACATAAATCATTTTTTCTATCCTACTCAATTAAAACTGAAGGATTTGAGTCTGTTTTAATTTGTAAGAAGTTTTTTATTTTGTTTTCAGTGTGGACAGGTTGCATTGTAATGTCTCTGAACCATGGAAAAAACTAGCAAATTTTGCCTGTGCAAAAGCTCCATTTTCATGCATATCTACTTCTCAAGGGATAACTCTTTTTAATATTTATGTTACAGTGTTGATCACAAGTCCTAGTTAAGATCAGGGTCCTGTTTTGCTTGTTTGATTGTCTTTTTTTAAGAAGATATTCTCAAGGAATGTAGCAAAAGAAAGATGGGTGATAAAAATGGATAATGAGCCTAGGAGTCTTTGCTTATGTGAGATTTGGCAAAAATAAAAAATCTTAGTTTTGGAAAGGTAATATCTTATGGTAGAAGGATAACACCTGCCATTGAAAATGAAGACAGCACATCCTTGTGTGCAGTCAGAAAGATTTGCAAGTTTCCTCTGTGAGTTGTGTTACATTTAACTATCTTCCTCCAATTAGAAATCTGTACCTTCATTTCTTCCTTTTAAACTTTTGAAATGTGAATCATGTTCCGTAAGAAGCTGATAATCAAACAGCATGGAGAAGTGAGAAATCTAAATATTGAACCTGGCAATAGAATAAATATAAATTTAAAAAGAGAAATTGCAATGAGGAAAGAACACAGTAATAAGCTTTCTAGCTGTTTTACAGACATTCTCAGAAGCATTTTAGGGTTAGCCTAGCCTAGCCTAGCTCCTGTGTACACATACCAAATTTCCTCTTGAGGACTGCATAGATGCCCATGAAAACAGGCATGACTAAAAAACAAAAGCCAATGAAGAGCTACAAAGGTAGATGGAACAACCCAGTTTTTTACTGGTTAAGTGAGTTAAAGCATGAAAGAGGGAGCCGAAACTATAATAAGGTGTAAGACTTGCATGAAATAGCAAAGAATATTTCAGAATGCTAACAGTGATGAGCAGGCTAAATGAATAGTTCAAGCAACAAAAAAATTAACCTTTAAAAATCTGCCTGTTTTGCATGGTTTGCTGTAATTTTTTAATCTGACCAAGTTAGTCCACTCAGCAAGTGCTCACCAAATTTCAGTTAATTTTCAAAAACGATTTAAATAAAAAGCATGAGTCTTTGAATTTTGGATTTTCCGTTTGTCGTGATAGTCACTCATGCCACTAGTAGTGCTCAAAATCCATTTTTTTCTTTACACAAATTGTATAATACTTCAAAAAGAGGGTTTGTTTTTTTAGCTCAAAAACTATTTTGGCAATACATAGTTGTACAAAACCAGCATTCACTGATTTGAAATAGCAGTGTTCAAGAAAGATGAATCAAAAAATCATAAATCATACTTAAAAAGTTGCTTCTTTTTGCCTTCTCATAATTTTCCAAAGACAAAGAAGCGCCCTCCACTCCACCAAGCCAATCAATCCAGTTGCACTGAATAAACACCTGATTAAAACCTTAATATCTAATTCACTTTGTGACAGAAGGAGAAACTAACAAATACTCCCAGTTTCTGAGTCTTTAGATCTCCAGATCAGTGCTTAGCCGTCGATGTGAGCTGCATCTTAAACAGACAGACAGGACTTGATTTATTTAGTGTCTGCTTTGTATGATGAAAGAGATCATTTGACCTAGCTAGAATGTGTTCCTGAGCTACAGAAGATGAGTATTATTTTAATGGGCTTCAAATTTGAAAATGAAAAGAAGTGGTGTGAAAAAGTACTGTAGTCCTTGCTGTAAGTAAGCTCTCAGTATTGTTGTAGTAACTGACTTTACTTTAAAAAGAAGGGAATAATTGGGAAACTAAGGTCACAATAACAGCAAGGGAATTTTCAAGTCTAACATCTGATCGTGGAGATCATAACTTCAGCATCTGAAGATTTAGTAGCCAGTGCAGGCTAATGAAAAGGCTGTTCTTCAGAGACTTAAAACATTAAGTAGCAGGATTACCAAGTGGAAGTTTTGTCCAGTGTCTTCTGTGTCCTCTGGAGAAGTCACTATGTGGAGTTTAGGATAGAATCATTCAGCTTTATGTGTGATATATTTTAAAAATTTGGAGGTTTGCATAAACTTACCTCTGACCACCTCTATGGATAGTATTCTCTCTTATGTGGAAAAATGGGCACAGGAAGTCTCCTGACTTTTCCTCTACATTGTGTTTATGCTGCTTTGTTCTTATAGGGAGATGCCTTCTCACCTTCCTTTCGGGACTAACAGCACATTCTTTTAAAGAAAAGTGTGTGGAGGTGTTGTGCCTCTGAGCCACTTTCAGTCATCTGACCGTCCTTGGGTCAGTCCTTCTCTTCCTGGCTTAAATTAATTATCAAAGGTATTGTCCCTAGATGTAGGTATGCCAATAAAAATGGATTTCGTTTGTTCAAATTGGCTTAGGTAGTGACATGTGAGACATCCTAATACTTTATGTATGTGTTTCTTAGCCTATATCTTACCTTGTCATAAAATATTTTTTGACATCTTATGTAGTCAGTGTCAACCAATACGAATGCAAAGAGGGAAGAGATAAAAAAGTTGCAGATGGCTCTTCAGACATTTCAGGTTCCTGAAGTGCAGTTGCTTGTATGACCTTTCCACATACTCCAAAGATTCTGTGCAGGTACTCACTCTAGAACACAAGTAGGTGGCCATGTACTCAAATGGTGACAAAACAGAGGTGAAAAAAAGAGCTTTGTAGGCCAGAAATATTTATTTTATTTTTTTTCTTATTAAACCTGGTGAGACTGATGAATCTCATTGTCCTAACAGTTCAGTGAAGACTGAAGGAGATTACTCAACATTTTGTCAGAATGCATTATTTTATGTACCCATAAAGTCAGCTAAAGTGAGGTTTAGTTATCTGCAATTTTCAGTATAATCTGCAGAACAGTGCTTGGATAAGTGCAGAAGCATAGATAGTCTTGAAAACTGTAAATAAATAACAGAAGAAGAAAGGTAACTGATATTGAAACTTTTTCATTATGAAAATATATAGTTATATCCTGAATCAAAGTAGATACATATGTGCATATGTAGAGATGAAGAAATTAGGCTATACATACATACCTTGTGTATGTATACACAAGGTATAGTAACTTTTCCAGTTACTATGGTGAATGTAGTTAAAACTAAAATACTGATTGACAATGAAAAATATTAGCCTAGGTACTGTGGTGATAGCATCTATTTGGTACAGAGATCCCCAAATTCCCATTCCAAGTTACAGTCAAATTAGGATTTGCATGAGACTCCAGAGAGAAGATAGAAATTGAATCTGAGTATGAGAGCATTGCGGGTGACTTTGGAAAATCCATGATTAAAAGAAATTGGTGTCAAGGCTCAAGACAAGCAGAGCTAAGAGAAGGAATGGCATTTTATCCTATAGATACCGTATAGGGCTTCTAAATGGCAGAAGGACTCAAAGGGAACCATAGCACAAAAAGTAGATAAAACTAGTGGAATCTCCCAAGCTTCCTCCTTCATACAATCAATATAGGCTGACTCCAATCAAGACTGAACATAAATCACTAGGCTTCTCTTCCAGCCTCCAATTTAGCTAGCAAATCATTATCCCATGCTTGTCATAGCTTTTGCAATTCTCATTTTGTGTGTCTAGACTCTCACTGCATGATCTTGTTGAATAACTATCTACCCCTTCTGAAGGGCATCAGAAGTAAAAACACAGATTGAAATTTACAAGGCTAAATATGCATTTTGTGTCCAGTGATGTTTTTCCTTTTGTTGCCTAAAGAAAATTCAGGGAGAAAAAAACCTCCAAGGCAAATTAGTTTTGGAGGTGAGATAAGGAAAGTGTTTTAATTTTGTGCATAGGCATAAAGATTACAGGATGCAAGCACCTGTCCCTCTGTACAGATGTTACAATTTATAATATTGTCTGTCGAATCCCAGGTGTTTTCACCCTGTGGCTTTTGCCCTGATCCACCTTTGACCCACCCCTTGGGAATTGGGTCTGGGGTTTTTTCGAGACCCTCTCTTCGTCAATCATCATCTTCTTCAGAGTACAAGGGTACAGGTGACCTAGTTTCTGACTGTGTTTTGTGGTTTAAGCCAAGATACAAGTGTTCTCTAAACAAAATAGGCCTACTTTGACAAGAGACTAAACATTTTCTAATGGAATTCAGGGGTAGAATTAATATGGGGAGCATGGAATGGAGTGATAGTGTTGGGGAATGTGTGTAGTTACTATGCTAAGGGTAAAGGAATAAGGACTGCTGCTTCTAAATCTACTTCTGCTATATAACTACTTATAAAGCTTATAAAAAATTAGGAAAATCAAAAAGCCAGATGGACCTTAAGGCGTCACTTTTTATTCCTTTCTTTTTTTTTTTTAATGGAATGTGTGAGGATACATCTTCAAGGAATATCCTTCAAGAACAAGTTACAAGCAAACAAAAAATGGCGTTTGCCTTTTCTTTTGTGTAAGTTATTCTTGCCTATTGCTCTTCTCTGGCATATTATTGTTCTTCATATTTTACTCCTGTTCTTTTGAATACTATAAAATACAAAGTGACACATATTTTCACTCAAAAAAGTGTGGCAGTGCTAGAAACATCGTTTACTGTGTATGAATTGCTAAGCAGTATTATTGATTGATTTGGGGGAAATTATCACTTAATTTATAGTTGCAAATGCTGTAGTTTGACCTGATGATTATAAATATAAGTGTCAGACATATTACTAATGAGATAAAATGCCCCATAGGAAGACTTTGATGATAGACTTTGATAATATGCTCTTGCAAATGTATTCTTAAGACTGTGGAGTAATTAACTTGTCAATGTGTAAACCTTTGTGTTTATTGCTTAGAGTATTATCTGGAATTATGAAATAAAATCCTGTTATTTTAGGGCAAGAATTCTGCATATTGGAGATATTGCATAGATGGATTCAATGTCTTACATCTTTGAAATACAATATTTCAAGGCCACAAATGGATGCAACATCTCAAGAGTAGCCTCAGATTTATAAAGAGGAATAGGCTAAGAAATTTAGTGGCATATAACTTCCTTTCTTCCTATTCTTATTTAAGATGCCTTAACCAGGCAGATATAAAGAGCTCAGAAACTATGCTGATTTTTTTTTTTGTCTTTCAGGAACATCTTCATTAAGTAACAATTATTTCCTCATGCATTAAATATGCCTGTAATATGAAAAACACTTTTACGTAGTAAGATTTTAAAAAATCTAAAGAACTGGTAGTAGATTAAATATATGTGTACTGCATAATGGTCTCAATAATGTAACATTTAGGTTTCTCCTCACACAAGCTTGAGAAGCTTAGTTTCTGCCTAAAGATGTCTTTGTATTTGAATTAAAGACAGTATATTTTTATATATTTTCCGGTACACAACTGGATTTTATTCCGTAAGCAGCATTTAATTATGAAAACATGTTCACTAGTTTACTGATGTCTCTTGCCTTCTTGGTTTGTTTTCCTCCCTCTCACCCTTCCTCCAAATTGTAAAAATAAATGAAGGATGAGCTTCTGGTGTTTTCTATAGAAAGTTAAGCTTCACTGACATTGAGTAATTTCTTCTACAGCTCACATACACTTTGAATTTAAAATTTAATCTGTTCAAATCAGCTTGCATACCAAGGAATTGTGCTTAGCGTGTTCCATGAATGATTTAGTAGATCTTAATAGCTACCTTAGTAATTTCTTCTGAATCATTAAAAGAGATCACATTAGTAAACATCACGGGTAAATACTAAGCACATTTTTCAGAAAATTGTATTTCTTGAGTACTATTGATTCCAATATCTGTTGTGTATGTTTCATATATAGAATTCTATGTTTCATCTTGGATTTATTGTGTTTGTAGAAGACAGTACTTGATTTTTAATTTTTTTTTTATACCCTCTGTAACTGATAGGAATAGCGCACCAGCACAACCACCATGGAACAACCCACTGTGGTTTGCAGCTCACAGAGTGCCACACTCCATGGAATAGCTGTAAAAGTTATTTAAATGTACCTCTGGCTTCCATCTAAAGCCTTTCTTATATTCTACTCACTTATCGCTTCTACTAATTCTGAATTTCTAGGAGGATAAATAGTGTTATTAGAAATTGGAGGAATAAAAAGAGCATGTGGAATTAATATATATTAAGGGAGGTGGATCTTTTGTAAACTTTATGTCCCAATGACTTTGAAGTACATCTTAATTCAGCAGTAAGAAAGCAGAGTGATTATTCTAAATTATGGTTCCCTCGAATATTTAAATTATGAATGAAGAATGCCATTGTTCCTTGAAAGATGGTGATACTTACTTAAATTCAGTTCCATTAATTAAAAAAAAAGAAAGAATAAATATCTTCATATTCAGAAGCTTCATTAAACTGCATACTCACAGTTATCATCTATTAATAGTACTTACTATCTTCCCTTTTATTTTGAATTTATAAAAAAACTGATACAGAAAACTTTTAAAAGTTGTTTTTATTTAAGAAAGATAAATGTCACTAAGAAAGAATCTGTGTGTTTTAATATCATCTGGTAATTGGATGTTTACTGTCTCAAGTATGGTTGTTATTTTAACATTATTATTACTCTCACTGAATACATAAAGCTACAAGAACAAAGAGTGGGCAATTATGAATTTAAAACTTAGGAGTGTCGGTATAACTACTTACATATCTTTTGAACATATTGTTGCTCAGACTAATTGCAATATAAATTAAGTAAAAAAACCAAGCAATTTCTCTTTGAATTGTGAGAGGAGAGGACTAAGATCCCAAACTGCTTAGCCGAGGACAGAGCTCTGTAGGGGAGCTGCTGGACATGCAGAATTATGTATGGTCAGCAATGAGCAGGATCAGAAGATTGAGACGGGGCACATTGAATCTCCCTACTGTACTATATAGCATCAATATATATGAATATGTATATCTATTTTTGCAGTCTCATAAATATCCATCATTCATAAGTCCTATTTTGTGTTTTTATAGTTCTTTTAATTTCATGGCATCCCAGAATGAAATGCAAACAAGGTATGCAGAAATGGGTGCGAAAATGATTCTGACACGTGCACACCTCTGGTGTACAACAACCTGTACAAATACTAAGGGAGAAAAAAGTCTGGCAAGCAGTTCTCCTAAACTCTAAAGAAACAGCAGTCAGGATATGCATATATGTTGTGAAGTGGGATTCCCTCCTTCTTGCTATGGAAGGTTATTCTGTGGGTAGAGACTGCACAGTTTTGCAGTTGTCTTGTTCCATATGACTCTCAAGTAAGTTTTGCTTGTATAAAAGTTCTGGTTTTGACCTTGTGATAATGTCTGTGTTTTGGAGTTAGTTAGTGGCACTACATCTGGGTGATAAGTACTGTGCTTATGACTTATAGTTCAGAAGATTTTGCTCTAATGCATGACAACGCATTAATTCCTAACAGTACACATAAGCAAAATGAATTAAAGTGGGGCAAATAGGCATAACTTAGACATTTCCTGAAATTTTTAGTGTTTGACTTCACAGCTACAGTATTTTTTATTCATTTAGCCTTTGGCTAAACCAGAAAAAAATCATCTTTGAAAATGTTTGGAAGCTGTTAGAAGGCACTTGTGCTTGTCAGGTGTGAACTTTGCTCTTGAACAGGATCTCAAAGTAAACTACAAGAATCAAAATTGGCCTTGATTTTGAGATGTAAATAGCAATTTGAGTAAAATGAACCATGTGTCAGTTGACATTCAAGAAAGTCTGCCCTTTTCTAAAACAGATATGTTGTGTTTAGCTTAAGGTCAGGTGCTGTGTTTCATCTTTACTCTGGAATTTCTTACTTCTTTTAGTTTCTATCGTAATTTCAGTCTTAATAAAAATAGCATGCTTTGCAAGTAAAATTCTTCATGTGGCTGTATAAGCGGATAATGTTTAACTTTTTCCCTGGAAGGCTTATGTTGGAAACCATTGATTTATACAGGCATAATAAAGGTCAATGTAAGCAGCAACAGCATTTACCTCTGACCATAAGGAGTCATCACTTTTTTTTAATAACACAATATACGCCTATATTGTTGACATAGTAGTAAATCAAAGACTTTAATAAGGATTGGATTGGAAGAGAGAACTGCACTGGAGTGCAAAATCTGGTACTTTAGGAGGAAGATCATGAAATTATAGAATTAACAAAGTTCATTGAAGTGTATAGGTACAAAATAATGAGTAAGCAGATCTTTTGTCTTCTGTTCCTATTTTGTTAGCCATTGCAACAGTGTTTCTGTATAGCAGAGTATAAAATATGAGTGTTTAGGTATGGAGGCTGTAATGATAACAAATTATATATCAGTTGTTTTAGCTGAACAAAATTGATCTCAGTTCAATAATATTTCCTGCAGCTTTTTTTAGAATAGGTCAATTCTGAAATTAAAATGCTTTTTCAAAAAGGTTGAAACAAGTTGTTCAGAAAAATGCTTCTAAAAAGTCAAAAAGCTATCCCAACCACAATTCTTTGCCAAATATGGCTTGAAATTGTGGGTAATTTGGCCATGTCCAAAAAGGACATTTTTAGTCAAACTTACTTTCAGCCAATAATATGTTTCCATCTCTGTCATTGTGTCCTTACTGTTAGCAGAATAAGATCTTTAAAGCCAAGAAAAATGTCTTTCTGTGTTTTTCTAGGCCACTTAAAACATGCAAAAATAACTTAATAATGTTGTTTAAGGAACAGTTGCGATTAGTTCTGATTACTGTATATAAAACTAATCAGAAGTAGTGCCAAGTGAGAGCTTCTACATAGACAAACCTTTTCAGTGTTTCAAATATGCTGAAGTAGGTATAAAAAGCATGAAAGATAAAGGAGAATTTGGGGTATTTTAAAGCATTAATTTTCAAAACAGACACAGGGGCTGTTTGTTTTTATTGAAGATGTTTCATCTACAATAAAAGAGTTGCTTTTGCAAATGACATTTTTGCAGGTAATTAGCCAGTGATATTTCTATACTTCTTGTTGATATTTTGGAAATATTTTTAAATAATTCAGCATTTATTGTTTTCACGGTCCTAAATGTAGGTTTTTTTCTCCTGCATCTATTTCACAGTAATAAATTACATGTGTTGCATTATCAGCATATAAATTCTGCTTAATTTATTTGGGATGATTACAAGCAATGTAGAATTGAATGCACCTGCTAATTTTTCTTTCTCACACCCTGTTGCATGTACACTCATAATTTGAACATTGTTATCACTCATTGTCCATAATATCACGAGTAACCAGTACCTGAAACTGCTCATAAATTTTCAGTGTGTGCTGCCATGTGGTGTCCTATGCGGAGAGGATAACAGAGCTACAGCCTTCATGATGTAGTGATTGAAATATCATAGAAGTAGGAATCAAGCAGAAGAGATATGCATAATGCTTGTTTCTCATTATCCTGTCTTGTTAGCCAAATGCTTCATTGCAGCCAGTGTGGCTCTTGCACTGGTTGGAGGGAAGTGGAAGCCATGCCACATTGTGTGGACCGAGTACAGCACCTGCACTTTGGGTATTTGTCATCTTGTGGGTTGCCACAAGGGACATCCAGCTGTACAGACATGTCACCAAAGCATTTCTGCGTGTACTTGTTTTTTAAAATTGAACCTAATGAGAGTCTTTCTGTCCACTGATGCCTTGAGTCATAATCCCTTCATTTTCAAGCTCGTGGTGGCGTGGGGAGAGTCCACATTTCCCTGAAGAACAGCACTGCAGGAGTAGCTCCTCCTCATGGGATCTGTGGTGCCAAGCCTTTCAGTTCTTGGCTTCAGTGGTGGGTGCCTGAGTCACGTA
Organism: Pseudopipra pipra; assembly: GCF_036250125.1. Classification (NCBI taxonomy): domain Eukaryota; kingdom Metazoa; phylum Chordata; class Aves; order Passeriformes; family Pipridae; genus Pseudopipra; species Pseudopipra pipra. The sequence goes on along the minus strand of NC_087553.1, from coordinate 36,934,133 downwards.
ATGCTGGCAACCAGAACGTGCCTTTAACATTTTTATCTTGTATTTTTATCATCTAGACTGTGTTTTGACTAGTCCTGTGCTTCCCCTTTTCAGTCAGATAGCTTGAGGATTACTGTAGCAAAAGCAGAAGCATGTGATATTTCAATTAATTTCTTTCTTTTAGAGAGGAGTATATGCAGCTATCAGCCTGAGCTGCAGCCTGGCGGAAAATGTTACAAAGAGTCTGACCTTGGGAAAATATATTCTCACGTATGGTGTCTGAGATTGATGTTACTTAGAGGTAATGAGCTGTATGCTACATTTTCAAAGGGAAATAAATCTCACTGTAGACATTTACTTAAAAAATGCTACATGTCATTTCATTCCCGGCTCACAACAGTTCAGAAATAGAGAGGAGGCTTGGAGAACTGTAATTTAATTGTGATTGTCACTTCTTCCCTTGTTGTGAGGAACTCCAAGCTGTTAGCAACTGAAAATTAATTATTATCTTGCCAACTGTTTATAGGGTATAAAATAAGTTAGCACTTGTGCTTCAGTTTTCAGTGGCCAGGTATCCTCTCAACACATACCACAATGCCATGTTGCCATGGTATGTGCATACCATTTGCATACCATGCAAATTGTCAATATAGTTTGGACTTTCAGAGAGGAGAAAACATAGTGAAAGAGCTGACCTGGACATAAAATGATGGGTTTGTCATCTCTATTCATCGCAGAAGCTACAAGGTGCTCTTGAATAATCATAACCCATTGTTCTCTTTTGTTCTCTTTGAACTAATCAGTTCTTAGTTTTCATAATTTCTTAAGCAATTTTGATTATATTTCTTCCGTACTCGTATTTATTAAAAAAATATTTTTTGCTTGCAACACTAGATATTTATGAAATGTCAATTCCCCAGAAGATGTTACATTACTTTTTTGCTGGGCTAATTATTTACAGTTGTGTTGAAAATAAGGAGTCTTGCTTATTAAAAATAAATGAGATTTATCATTGACTTCTGTTTGCTGAGCAAAAAGATCATATCATTGTATTTCTCACCAAGGAAAATGCATGCTTTATTCAAATTTGACTTTTATTAGCCTGTAGCAGCTAAGAAACATCAAAAGGTCTGTTCTTGAAACTGGAAAAGTTGTTTTGTTAAAAAATAGTTTTATGTAGGTCTGAAAGAATATTTAGAAGCAGAAAGAAAGCAAAAAAAAAAAAAATCAGACAATTATTTTTAGGCCTCCCTCTCAAAAACCCTTAGGCTCAAGCAAGTCAAATGTATTTTACTCTTTCATCACCTGTACCTGCAACAATGTTTCTATTTCATAAATAGATTCAGAGGTGAGCTTCTACAGAGTAGCACATAATTTCTGATTTCAAGCCCTGTTAAGAGTTATGCATTTTGTATTCTGATACATAAAAGCAGATCTTTGAAGAGTCTTCATGAAGATAGTGTTAGAAGCCTAATGCATAATCTGATCTATGCAGATTCATAGATTAGAGAGCAGTTTTGCTCTGCTGAAGGACAACAGGCTCAGTAAGGTACTTTAAACTGGAATAATTTGATTAGCGTAAATAGAAGCCATAAACTACACTAGCTGAGAAAAGGTAAAAAGCCTGTTTTCTTAATACTGACTAGTTAGGTATTTTTTCCCTCAAGAATAATTTTGCTTAAATTAATATATTCTAAGAAACATTGGCAAATCATTTATTACAGAATCGGATACTTAGATACATAGCCATAAATTCAGGATTCAAAAGTGCTTTTGGAAGGTTCTAAAAATACAGAAAGAGGGGCTTCATCCTGTCTTTCAATTATGAATGTGAACAGGTGGTATGGGGAGTCAAGTGGGATTTGAGAATTATGAAGCCTGATCACACAAGGATATTAAAAACTCAATTAATGTCATGACTCATGGTTGGACAATTCAGTTATAGTCTGTGACCTTCCCCTTTTAATTTCATCAGTTCCTTCTGCCTACATTAGCACAGTCTACATCTTCAGCTATTAAAGAGTAGTTATGCTTTCATTTTAAATGGAAAAAAAATTACGACGGATCACATTTCAGCACATTCCATAAGATTGTGTACCTCTTTTTAAAGAGCCAGCTGTACAAAATATTAAAGATAACCTTTATACTTACAGACCCTTAAAAGTGTGTGAGTTTATAACTTGAAGGAAATGTTAGGGTTTTTTCTTAACAACTTTTGTGTTCATCATGATCTTATAAATGTTACAAATGCTGAAAATGAATATCAGGTTTTAAAAAATCATTATAACATCAAATATTTGTTTACTTAATTAAATGTTTCTTTGATCCCAGGAAGGCACTTGATGAACTGTAACTTGTACAGAAAGCAGTTCTAAGAAAATACAAGAAAAAAAATGATTTCCATTGTTCGAAACAACTTTTAGGTTTGTGTTTCAGCTTTGTATGTTAATAACTTTGGGAGTCTTACTTCAGCACTTTACACAATTAAGAATTATGGATGAGGACAGATTAACTTTTCTTAAATATCGTGTTTTTCAAAAGGCCTTTCTGTATCTGTGTAATTTTACTGTATTACATGTGGCATATGCCACCTTCTGGATGTTGTCAGAATTGCCAGTTGTTTCAAAAAAGCAATTGGAAAGTGGTTTCATTCCCCATGTATCTGTTGCAGAAATGAATACAGCTGGTATCTTTGCACAGGTTAATGTATCAGAGGAAGTAGCCCACAATTCTCAGCCAGCCACTTTAATGGTGTACAGTGGTTTTAGTTTGAAGGAGGTTGCAGGCAGTTAAATATTCTGGAAAGAATTCTCAAATTTTATGTGTAGCTGGTGATAAAAAGTAGGGTTTGATTTATTGAGTCTAAAAATGAGTTAGAGTGCCTTGTCAAAGCTGTATAATTTCAGTGCCCTTTGGTCCCTGCCACAATTCATTCTCTCTTCTATTGCATTAATTTTCAATAGCCTTTTCCCAAATAGAAATATGCTGAGGCTCATACACTGTCCTTTGCTTTACAGTCCTCTGTTGGTATTGAAGGAGTTTTGCTACTCTTGCTCTATGTCTCAGTCTCATGCATGCAAAATGACCATGTTGACCTTGTTGGCTTAAAATGACAAACAAGAATAATTTCTTATGTTCAAGAATACTTGAACCTGGGTTTGAAATTAAGCTGTTACCTAATTACAGCTTTCAGTTTAGAAAAATTAAAGTTCCAGCCTTCTCGGTCCACCAGACTCCATCAATATTTCACTTGATGTAAATGGGATTTTTTTATTTCTGCTATGTATTTTGCTTATTTTCTTTTGTTGTTATTAACAGGCTTAATTTTGTCTTTTGTCTAGTTTCCATTATGAGCTGTTCTCTTTAATAGGATTTGATTTCTAAATAGGATTTTAGCTTTCATACATGAATTACATACAAGCTCAAAGATAATTGAGAGATGAGCTTTTTCAGATCTGATGGGTAGCAAGGAGGAAGCCTTGAGGTTATAGCAAGCTTGTAGCTTGACGTGATACAGCAGAAATTTTAAACAGAAATGCATGAAAATTATGTCAACTCTCAAGGCTACCCATTCAGATATTCTTTCTCCAACTGCTGTTTCTCTTCAAGAGATGCTCTGTGCAAGCTGTCGAAGTCCTCATGGCAGCCAGGAATTAATTCTTTTGAATCTTTTCCAAAATATGCCTTGCTTGAGGAATTTTAGCTTCCAGTTCAGAAAGGCAAAATGTTGTTGTTTTTTTTTCCTCAGTTTCCTATGGCGTGTGCTGGCTGATGAGCTGAAGGAATTTTACACCCTATAAACTGCAAAATCAGGGAAAAAAACTCTGCCCTTAGATTTGCCTAGGTGAACTCAGTTTAATTTTTTTTTAAAGTGCAAAATAGAAAGTTAATGAAAGAGTAAGTGCCTTAAAGCCAAGCTATGTGTCTCTGTTAGGTTAAGCTTTTAAAGCTTCTTGATGTAAATTCTGAATGAAGTATGAGATGGAAGGAGAAAGATGAAAAAAATGTAATATAAAGAATAATAGCTTTAAAAAGATTGGTGTGTAATTGGAGCTGAACGAGTAAACTATAGAAAAGCTGCACTTGATACTCAGCAGTTCATTTCAGGCCACACAGTCAAAGTTACTGCACTTAAAGAGATTCTAACCTGAGCCTACAAGAAAATTAAGCACTGTTCCGTGAACATGGAATTGAAGTAAATATCATAAGGGAAACCAGTATTCAGGTCAGGTTACAAAGCACATCGTAGACCTTTAAGTTTCCTTTAAGTTTCTGCAGTACAACTTCAAGCATGTGCTTCTTAGGGAAGATATTCCCTCTTGTTCTTTGGGTAGAGTTCTAACATTTTAAGGTAAATAGAAGGTAAAAGGTCCTTACTCAACTGAATAGGAAAGTCTGCAGCACATCCCTGCTTTCTAACACGTGATTCATTTATGTGGCAGCTTCTCAAATGAGAGAGCTGGTTTTGAGTATGCTTTTTCCAGGAGGTTTGGGTGCATTCTTCACTCTAATGCAAAACAGAGTTCATCCCAAAACGTTGTTAGCCAAGAGATGCACAACCATGAAATATAAACGGTTTAAAACACAGAAGTTATGGGGAGAAACCAGAAACATGTCAATTCCCAAACCACATAAATAGTCTTCTCATCTCAGAGGGGTGAAACAGTCACTCAGAGTTGTATTTTGAAATCCTGTGGAATAAAAAAGCAACAACACAGTCCAAAACCTGTTCTCAGAAGAGTAGCCAGTAAATATATATTTTATATACAGTCAACTCGCTCTCCATTAACACTTTTGATGTACCACATTAAAGTAGGCATATGGAATTAGGTTCACTTTCATGTTATATTTAACTGGTATTTTCTTTAATGGGAATGTTTTCCCTCTTACCCCGTCAAAGTTAAAGGAGTCCATACTTGTCTCCACTGTAACTCTTTCTCCATACTTGTCTCCACTGTATCTCTTTCTCCATGTTGCAAACAAGAAATACAATGTCTAAAAGAGGTTTAATTCATACACATTATATAATGAAGCATTTTCTATTAGGTTTTTTTTTTTAAAATTTTAGTGCACTATAACTTGGTTTTATTTAATGACTTGATGGAAGTGTTTTTGTTTGTGGAAGTGGGCACTGGCAGAGTAATTAATAAGACACAGACCTGTACTCCTGGTAGAGCATGAGCATTAGTTGCTATAACTTGCTATTTTGTTTTCTTCATCTGAATAAGACGCAGCATTAAAGGAATAGATTTTATCTGATGTAGCTCAGATGAAAATATCTAGGTAATGTCAATTGAGATTTGTTTATGTAATGTGTGGTACATGCACAATTACCAATTATGCAAGCTTATACTACATTCACAGGAATGGTTCCCTTCACTGTGGATAGACTAGAAGTTTGGCTTTGGCATGAATAATAACTTTAAAACAAAGTGAGGGAAAGAACTCATGTAGTCTCATCACCTATTTTTATTAAGTAGAAAGGTGATAATTAGTAGTTTTGACAGAATGAAGTAGCAAAGGTAAGGAAAACAAACATTTATGTGACTTTCCAGGTAATTATATAGATAATGAAAGGACTATAGTGCAGCCTGGAACTGACTGTGCTCCACAAATTACAAATTAAGCTCAAAGGCTAAATGTGAAAAAAATTGGAATTACTTTAGACTTTGAAACCAGGTATTGTTGGTTTAACAGAAATATGGTTGAATAACTAATACAACTGGCACAAATACTGAAGAGTTCAGTATATACTAATAAGGACAGCAAAGAGTGTAGATAAAACAATTTTATTTGGGTCAATATCACTTACACGAAAATGGGATAATGAAGAGATACAGTTTTTAATGTAGAATGTGTTATCTTTAGAGTTGTTAGAGAGAAAAATACTTCTGAAATGTGGGTCATTATGGAAGCTCAGTCCCTAGTTACAAATTTGAAACCAAATATTGCTAACGAAGGTAGAGCCCAACAATGACAGCAGCATATTACACCACAATGCCAGTGAACAAGCCAAAAGAAATTTTTTACATTTGATTTTGTTCAATTGTGATGACATTATACAACTGTTAGCAGAAAAGATCCTCAGCTAACGTGGTACGCAATGATACCATTTAAATTAAGTGTAGATTTCTAGCAACTTTCATTTGTGATATAGCAAATTCTGAGGAATTAAGGAAGCTTCCTAACAAGGTTGGCTAGACTTGAGGGTTGGAGAATTTGGGGGGGGTTTTAGTCAAAAGTGAGAAGGACTTAGAACTTTTACTCCCTCCCAAAAAAAAAAAAGAAGAAAAAACTTTATGTCATAACAGGATAATATGACAGTTCAAAAGAAATATCTAGATATGCAAAGAACTTGAGCCGACAGTAATAAAATTCCATTTTAAAAGCAGGAAGTACTGTGAAAAAGCTAGCTTACTAAAGTGAAGCTGGATTAAACATTTTTCAGGAATTTATGAGAAGTTTAGTCACTTGAAAAAAGAGAGGAGAAAGGTGGGAAATCATTACACTGTGACTGTAACATCGAGATTAAAGGTAAAGTCAGGGTGACCTCACGACTCAGTGAATACTTTGAATGAGTTTTCAGTAAGGATGTTGATGTTGAACATGAGGCCAAAGGCTAAGTGACTAAATAACTGGAATGAGTACATAAAATGGAAATTACCATATGCAAGAGGCAAGAGGGACTGTATTCTCAGTAAATGGACTGGAATTTTTTGTTTGTATGGTACAGAATGGGGGAGAAAAAAAGTCTAGCATATATGAAACCACAGGCATTGAGTTTTACTGGCCATCAAAGTAGGGATGGTACTGGCTGGACAGAGACTAACAAGTGTTTAATAAATATTTTAAGAAAAAATTAAGGAGCTATAAAACTTTATAAAGTGCTTTATGAAATACTTCATAAGAAGGAATGTAGAATTAAATGAATGATGAGATAGAAAATGACATGGATTTACCAAAGATAGATTATACCTTTTTGTCTTGACAAGACATTTGCCCCTCTTGCTGAAGGATGTATAATAGATCACAAAAAGTGAGTAATAGTCATCTGGGAAAGTATTTATTAAGGCAGAGAAAATTAGAATTAGTACATGATTAGAAAGATGTGTAAGGAACATTAATGAGGAAGTCATGAACTAGGGTTGGAAACAAGTTGCTTGTAGACTTCTATAGGACAGGTTTGGGGGTGGATCTTATTTAACATTCTCATTAATGACTATGGCATGACAGGGTGTTTGTCTGTGGCATTTTGAGATGCATCATCAAAGAGGGTCAAAACATCATGAAAGAGTGTCTCTGAGGTCTGTGAAGTAACATAAATTGCGCAAAGTGACTCTGTATTTATAATATATGTGATGCTTCATCTGAAAATAACAGAAGATGAAATGTTATCTATTGATCATAAGATGAATATGAGCTCTAAGTGGGATGAAAAGCTAAGTGTGATCCTCTATCCTATGTTCAGTAAAGATAGTGACATGAAAAAATCCCTATCTGTGGTGTTAGTAAGGTGTCATTTGGAATACTGTTCTCGGTTCTAGTCTTCACAGTACAGAAAGATTAATATAAACGTACTGGAATACAAGAGTGTTGCTGGGATGGTCAGGAGAATGTTCAATTTGTCTTGTGTATTTCATAAGAGCTTGTTTAGCCAAGTGAATCAAAAGTTGAGAGGGGATGTAATTTCTCTTTATGAATACATTGTGTATGATGGGAAGGAATGAGCATTAGGGAAGAAGAAAAGCTGAATGAGTATTACAAAAAAAAGAAATTCCACATAAAATAATAGGAAGAACATCAGGCTTTGAAATTAAAACCATCAGAGAAGTGAAGATATGAAATAGCTTTGAAATTCAAATGCTGAGGGGGTGGAAATTACTTATTTCAAAATGGAGTAGGATCATAATCTATGAAAGGGTTGATATGAAGTGCTTCCCTCTGATAGCAGAAGGCTGAGTATCATGACTTAGGTCTAATATACCATCTTCCTAAAAAAAAAAAAAAGAAAAAAAGACATAAAATGTTGATTCTCTTAAATCGCTGTAAGATTTCTTAAAAAAAATAATTTTATTTGCATTTCTTTCTGTAGGACTTTTATTTATACCAACACATGCAGTCTTTTTTTTGCTGCTGCTTCTATTAAATGAACTTCTGCTTGAAATATTAAAATGTTGGCAGCTTTTAGAAAGAACTCCAAGTTTCTTTCTGTTTCTGTAATCCTACATATATGTCACATAATCCTATTTGTTTCTGGAAGTTCCATTTCTGTTTTTCAAATGTTTATAACTTCAGTTGTCATAACTCAAGAACTGGGGGATCGTAGACTGACATAGAAAAAGGAATAAACACCAAGAAGAGAGTGGAGAGAGGAGAAAACTGATAACAATAGAATAAAACTAAAGAAAGCAAGAGTGGTGAATACGAGGAAGCTGAGAAGAGACATATAAAACTCCGCTGGAAAAATCCTAACATAAAATACAGAGAAGAAAGATATAGTTCTGTGGAAATGAAAAATGACACCATTTGATTTTTCAGTATAATCTTGATTTTTTTTTCATACTCTTCTCTTTCTTTGACCAATGCATTGTTGTGTTATTACATGGTGACTGCTCATAACAATCCAAGCACTAAGATGACTAAACACAACTGACTCATAACAAAATGTGACAGGAAGGGAAGAATCATCACGTTGTAAGGTCATCAGTTAAGCTACAAGCAGGCTTACTGTTTTGACCACCCTGTTGCTGCTGATACATATTTTAATTATTAGGCTGAGGTATAAATGAAACAGCTACTTTCCCTTAAATTCTTAGAGTAAATCAGTCCAATAAAAAGTCATCAGTTTGTTGTCTTGCCCCTAAACCTTCATTATTTGTTTTTCTGAACTGGTACTACTGCATTCCAGTGCTACTATATGCCTTTGTACTTTGTTCTTGTCTATACGCTGTCCTGTCCTTCCACTCTGCTTTATTTCCTTTCCTGGCCTAATTCAGAATGAATGGTTGAATCTAAGCTTAGAGGATTTTTGTTTTGCATTGATGTGGATTCTTCTGGAAGCTATTTTCATCTTATTTGAAATGTCTTGGCTTCATTCTTATTTGGATTTTCTGTCTTGGCATGAATATTATACTATTATACTGGTTAGTTGATTTCCAAATCAAATAGCTTATGAAATAACTGAAGTAAAGTACTCTTATAATGCTGAAATACTTTGTACTGCACAATGAAATTTGGAATGAGCATAATTGCCATTTCTGGATACTCTTTGTTTTGGAAGTAATTGGGATTTTTGTCTCTATAATTATTATAAAGCAAAGCAAAATTATTGCAATGCTGGGCCTATTTAACTAAGCATTGGTTACCAAAAAGAAACTTGTAAGGCAGTTACCTCAGCTTCCTAGTGTTATTCTGGTTTGGAGGATAAGCTCTGGTATCTTGATTTCACTGGTGTTCCCAATAATACTTTATTTGAAGATCCTCAAAATAGTCAGTGTTCTTCCCACCAAAGTGTGTTACTAATATATGAGTATTGCTGCTTCTTAACAATTTAAGCACCAAGCTGAGAACAGCCAGCACTAGCCTTTCACCCCTCCAAATCACAGCAGGAGGAACTACAGAGCAGACAAGAAAGAGCCAGAATGAAGCTGTGCAGACAGGCCACTTGGAGAAGAGGTGCAGGAAATACTCAGAGCACTGGCCTTTGCTCTCTGGGCTTTTTTGGTGTTATCATCTGATGGAAGTCTCAAATAAAATATACGGGCAGTTTCCAGGGAGCTTGGTCTGTCTTCTCACAACTGAGTGTCCCGATCATGGGGTAAGGTTTTATGTGATCTGTACTTCAGGTGATCACACAGTTTTTGTCCGCACAGAAGCACAGGTGGGCTGGAGAAGAGAGACTGCTGTCAGCTAGTACACCTGCTGGTGGCCTAGAAGTTTAGGATAGCTCTCTGTGTTGCAGGAGATCTAATGTTATTGCTATGCAAACTAAATAAATCTAAAACCTAGACCTTTAGGCTAAAGACCTAAATCTTTAGCCACAGTCTTGACCTTAGTTGTTTTGGAAGGATCTTTCTGAGCAACTGCAGTGCAACTTGTGCTTCTCTTCCTTGGCAGGAAGAGAAATATGGATGGAGGCAGGCACTTGTCCTCTCAGGACACCCAATTTTCCCACTGATAAGTCAGAGACTTCCTTGTATTTTTATTGAAATTTTAAAAATGCTCATAAATAATTTTTTTCCTCTTCTTGTCGATAATTTATTAACTAAGGCAACACAGCATTTTTTTGTCTCAAGCATATTCATACTTTGAAGATGAGGAAACTATCAGTATCTTTAATGCTAAGTAAATACTGTGCAAATTGCATCCAGGCTGACCAACATCTAAGACATTGAGGTCTTTATTCCCAAAGGTATATGTCTGGACTTGACACAAAATGAAATTGCCCTTACTGGACAAAAAAAAAAGAGAGAGAGAAACCCAATGAATAACTATGATTATACCATTTTGTCAAACTTTTAAAAAGCCATTTTTTCTTACAAATGGTGTATTTTAATATACAAAGCTATTTTATAGTATTATATAACTGTCTTAGAGAGCACTATGGGATTGGTCCCAGTGGAGAATAACAATAAAAGTTAAAATATGACAATTATGATACAATTATTTTGTATGATTGCATTTCACCTCTCTGCTGTTTTTTAAAAAAATACTGGTTCCATAAAAACATAGTTCTTTTTTAATGCCCAATGCTGCAGGTGGTTCTGAGTTCATTGATAGTTATGCTTTCATCAGATATTTTTCTCCTTCATGTTGCTTATATTTCTCTGTGGGAATGGCAAAAAAATCTGGCAGAAAATGAAAGCAAATGTGCCCTGAAAGCTTCACCAAGTGTGGTATTAGTTTAGATGTCTCAAATAACATAATCTTTTGGCTGGAAATATGGCAGAGAATCAGAGGTACTCTTGTCTCCTGGGACAGAGCTCATGTGATTTTTCTGTAGCCTGTTGACTGCTGCTTTTGTTGATGTCCTGTTGATTAGTATGCTCCAGGACTGACACAGGGTGGCCTCATGTCTCATGACTTGTCACTCATTTCCAACTCTCCATATTTATGTGTACTCGTATATGAGTGTAAGCAAGAGAGAGTGTAAAATCAAGACAGTGACTGTCATTTTAGTAGTAATCAAAGGTAATAGAAGCAATTAGGCATCACAAAAGAATAATTAGCAACTTGAATATAATTTTTACCGTGATTGTTTACAATGAAGCAGGAAAAGAGCAAAAAGGTATTAAATCAGAGGTGCATTTCCCTTGATGTAAATAATCACACATGGCATAATGAATTTTAAAAAAAGCAAAAATTTATGTTAAAATTAGCATGTTAATTTTATGTTAAAATTAACATAAACAGCAAGCATGAAGAAAAACGGCATAAGCTAAAAACCCCCATAAATGGCATAAGCTACAAAACACACAACGCCCTATCCCCTAAATAACACATCTTATGCCGAGGTGTGTTTGAATGTATCAACACATTATAGGTCTTGAATAAACTCCTACTTCTTGGTTTAGCTTAGTTAAAACTCATGAGCACATTAACAAATATGCCTGTTTTCATGGAAGCACCACAACCCTTGATCAAGAACTAAATAATTAAGTATAATGAGCCATGAATTTTTTCCTTAATAAAAGTAAAAGAAATAGAGCTATTACAGTGGAGAAAAAAAAAAGGGAATATTTTAATAGGTGAAATAAAACTTTATATTACCAGGAAATTTAAAGGAAAAAAAAAGTGTACAAATTATTGATGAGCTTTGAGATGGCATTCATTTTTCCATTAGTGTTCTTTAATATACCTCAGGGTTTATCATTAACTAAGCTCAGAACATATGGTCTGAATATTTACTGACATGGTTCTATTCATTTCAAGTATTTTTGTTAAAAGCTGTGTGCCAATTCTGCTGAGAATGAAGTGAATTATGATAAAGTTCAATCATTGTTCCTGGAGGCCTCAGCTTGTTTACATCCTGTATTATGCCAAACATCTTTTGTTTTACAGGGCCTATTTCAATCTCTCTAAAGCAGAATATCAGTAGGAAAATAGCACAAAGTTTAGGAAAGGAGAATAAAGTTAATGTATATTTGCAAGACCTAAGTTTATAGTCTTTCATAGTACAGCTTAATATTGATAGTCTTTCATAGTACAGCTTTAGAGTGCCAGTTTTAAACTCTTCACATTTCCATGCTTTTCAGAGGTGGTACAAATCTGTGCATAATATATTTATCTTACTTTTCTTTGTTGCCCCTTCAGGGCCCTTTAGAAATAATACAGTTTCCCCAAGTTTCTTGGACTTGCTGTTGAAAGCCACTTCTTAGAAAACTAACCCAAACAGTTTAGAAAGAAAAACATGTCTACCAAGAACTGAAGTCCCTTTATGTGCTATAAACAATGGTAATATTAGTATTTATATAATTATGAGAGGAAGAGAAGGTTTTAGTCTCAATTTATATGGTCACATCAAAATATTGAAGTTTATGAAAGTGGTTTTAAAGTGACCTGCTCTATTATGACCACATCAAGTCTCAGACACAGAATAATTTAGAACCTGCGAAAATGAGACAATATGTTAAAAATAAGTATCAGTCTTCTCCTACACAATAAATTCAGAGACAGATGAGGCACAAGGTGTATGCCTGTTGAGATTCCACAGCTGACTGCAAGACCAAGTTATGGGCTAACTACAGACAAACAAACTAGCAAGTGTGGGAAAACTTGATTGAAAACAAATAAATATCACATCACAAAACATATTTGGTTCACATTGTTTGAAGACTGTGATAGTTGTTTGTTTAAGCAAGGCTTTCAAAGCATGGTAGTGAACAACCTACAGTCAGGTGGAATTAAGCCTTTGTGGTAGAACCTCTGCATACAAATCTTGTGCTCAGAAGTGGTTGACTGAGAAATATGGTGAGAAACACGCATTGTGTAGCTCTTGAGAGTTTCAGTGTTGGCACTACCATTTGGGAAGAGTTGGAGGGTAAATTGCTTGGAATAAGACACGTTTTCCTGCAGATATACTTTCCATTGCTCTTGGATACAAAACAGATGGACTCTCCATAAGGAAATTATTTTGCAACTAATTCTTGACCTCACTTATATGAATACTATTGTGTTTTAGTTAATTACTTATGTTAGTACTATTGAGACAGGATGGTAAAGAATTAGAAACATCTAATTAATTAAATTTATGTGAGGAGATGCAGGAATCTGAGATGAAGGTCTGTAACAAACTTTTTGCTGATTATACTAAATAGATAAATATCTTATATATTCCTCATATTAATGGTGCATTACATTAGGTTTTCATTAGCCTTAATGAGATTTACTTCATGTCTGCAACAGTGTTCAAATTACATAAAAATTAGAGAAATGGAATGAAATGAAAATACTCTCCTTCAATTTGGTTGAAATGGCCTTAATTTATATTATTATGCAGCCCATTGAGCTCTTTGAAGAACATCCAAACTGCTTCCACACTTGTTTTTATAGGGATATGGTTTGAATAAAAGAACTATCAGAACTGTTCTTGTATTCAGCCACATACATTGTCATTACTGGCAGAGTATCATCTCATTCCTTTAAAATTAGAAGTGTTTGTGAGATATCACAGGTTTCAGCCACATTTCTCTGTGAATTATAAATAATATGCTACACTTAATGAGCTGCCCTGATGTTTTTTGTCTCATTTATATAATGAGTATTTCCGGTGCCTACTTTAGGACTCAAACCCATCATATAAGGGTTTTGCTAAAAGTTTCATGAGTTTTCTGCATCAATCCTCATTTTTTACTGTTTCAATTATTTGGTATTACAGTGATACATGAAGTTTCAGCCAATCAGTGTTCCTTGTGCTAGATAAAGAATAGTCAAATGAGGACAAAAATATAGCACAAACTTTTCTCTAAAATCAGAATCAAAAAGAAAAAAATGCACAAAAAATTCCACCCAAAATACAGTAGACAAAGAGCCTAACTGCAAAATCAGCAAGAGACTCTACTCTCCTGACTTGCAGATTGGATCCAGCACACTGGCATATACTTTTGGAGAGGCCTCACAGGCAGTGGCAGGGGACAATATCTGAGCCAGCTGGTCATGGTCCTAGTAGCCCAATTTCCTTTTTCAGTCACCTTGTCTTTTCATTTCCCACAATCATATGCCCCCCAGCTCTTGACTGGGTGCCCGTAACTGGACATGAAAGCAATCTGTGGTCCCCGGCTCTTCTGTCAGATGAGAGGGGTTGTTTGTGCTCGGTTGCCTGACAAGTGCACACCCAATTGTGATGGGCAAAGGACTTGGATAACTTAGAACTGGGTCCTGGAAACATCAGGTCTGGTAGACCCTGAGTCTGAGAAAGTCAGGTGGGTCATGGGCCAAAAAATAGGCCTTCAAACACACTTCCAGACAGCAGCTTTGAGGTTGCTTTAATATATAGATCAGTCTGGGAGGATCATTTAAATTCTGTTTTCACCTCACACCTTACACAGTGTTCTTGATAACGTGTGCACCCTCGATATTTAATTAGGATATAAGTTTCTCTGAGAGAAATTCCTTGAAAATATCTTTTCCATTCAAATTAATTTGTATTTTGTTTTATTTCTTCAAAACACAGTTACATTTTCCATAAAAGTGGTTATTTTTCACAGACCTTTGATACAGTTATATTGAATTTTAACTGAAAAGCTGAACTAAAACTACATTTCACATAGTAAAATCAAATGTTTTCAGCAACAATCACATTCTCCTTAGAATTCTGCCTTAAATTAAACCATATTTTTAGCCTTGAAAGCTTTTGTAGAGAAAATGTTTTCATCAACTTTGCCGGCACACAAGAATTTCAGAAGAACAGAGTGTGGTTTACACTGAAAGGAACATCTGCAGCCATATGGAGTATGGCAACCTGTGAGTCCATGCTGGCACTGATGTAACCAGCACGCTGGGGAAGATGACAGATGTGCCAAGTTGTTAACAGGAATACGTTGATCCAAATTGCCTACTAAGGGGCAACAACCACTATTTTGGCCCACAGCCAGCAAGAGACTGAACTGAAGCTGTGGTCTTTTAGTTAATTATAGACCAATTACTTTGTCTTCAGATACTGAATGAACATCAGCCACAATATATTCTTTGGATGGTAACAAAACGCCAGCCTCTTGTTTTATTTATATACAGCATTCAGGTGAAAGTCACTTCCTTCACTAGAATTGAAAAATATTTTTTTCTTAAAATCCACGGTCTCATAGATTTTGATGCTGTTATGAAGTGTGCTAACTTCAGTGTTATAAAGACTGGAATGAAACCTGGGAAGTGCACTGGGCTGTTACAGCAAATCCACTCGTAGCAGATAGGGGACTATTGCCGATGTGGACCTCTTAGATTTTTGCTGCTAAAAAGCAAATCCTAGTCCATTAAACACAGTAAAATTTATCCAGAAATTATTTATTCTATTGGATATTATCCAAGTCTAAATGATCATTTGCTGTCATAGAACTGTCTGTGTGCACCTATCCTACCTTAAGATATGACTACTGTAGTTTTTTTACATGGTTCTGTAATTATCTGTAATTTTGCTGTCTAAAGAGTCTTCTTTTATGGTAGGTAGGATGAAGCACACGTTGCTCAAAATGTGATCCGTAATCACTACCAGTTGAATCATTAAGACATTTTTTAATTCCATTTAAATATAAAATAACATAAAATATGGTAAGGATGGTCAAGTAGTGGTGCAGATTGTCCAGAGAGGTCATGCAGTCTCCATCCTTGAAGATATTAATACCCTGATTGTACATAGAATCTGACTAACCTGCTAGACTGACCCTGCACGATGTTGGACTATATGATCTCCAGAGATCCCTTCCTACCTCAATCGTTCAGTCATTGTGTGGAATTTTAGAATTGTGGACCACTGCCTCTTTAACTTCCCTTCATTCACCAATACAATTCTTCACTATGAAAATACTATGAAGTTTCATAACCAGCAGAATAAAATACATGCATTTCTTAGCTCAGCAATTTCATTCACTGTCTCTTCCTCATGGCGGTCTAACCATGTTTAGTCAGTTCAATTTAATTTTAAATAGCTTGGTTTATTATCTAGTGCTAAAACTTAGCACCTTTCTGTTACCTTTTTTTATACTTGCCTGTATGAAAAAATGGTTCATCATTCCAGAGTGGTTCTTCACAGAAAAATTTGGGAGAATTGAACTGTTTTTAAATGCTGTTTATAGGTACTGAAATATTAGCTTTGCAATACACTGGTATAGTCAAATGTGAAGTCCTTTGGCAGTCAAAAAAATTCAAATGTCCTTCGTCTCTGATTTTATTTCTTTTTGAGAGTATCTCCCTTGTCCTTTTTTATTACCAATAATCTGAAAGATGATTAGGTGTTTTAGATAAACTAAAAATCAAGATCTTATTCTCTAGTTCCCTATACATTGTGTGCATACATCCCCAAAGTAATTGTAGATACCAAGATGCCTTTTTCTTCCTTTGCATTGCACACATACATTTATGGTGTCTTGTTTTCAGAATTGCATCTTTTGCTCTCATGTCTGCTTAATAGCAGCAATTCTAGGTTCAAAATGTATTCTTTTTGGATATGGGGAGAAATCATTAAAAATGAAGAAAAAAGAAAATAATACTAAGTCCCTTGCTCCATTTACAGCTTTTTCAGTCTCTATGTATTTTTGCCTCTAGAGAAAACTCCAGCAACATTTCTGCAAGATGAGATTTGTATGTTTGCTGTGATTTTTATGGATACTTACTTTCTTGATGCATCTTTGAAATGTCATTACTTTGCAGAGGCAACCATTGCCCTTTTAAATGGTTCTATTAAAATAAATTTGAGGTGCCCTGAAGCTTTCTCAAACAAATCCCAGCAATAACAAATTGAGCTCCCTTAGTGAATGATTGATTTGGTAGACCTACCATTCAAAATAGCAGATTTTTTTCTTATTATTCCCTCTGCTTTTAAGCAACGCAAGTAAATATCTGTCTTGTTCTTTTTCTTGGTATTCTCTTTATTCCAGATGAGTAAATTTTAAATAAAATGGAAATATATAATGACATCGAAGAGAGTGCCTTAATACTAGCTTTATGTAAAACAACCTTTTTGTTTCTAGTAAGTTACAGGAAGAACAATGACAGTCAGAGTATGATTTGAATGAAAAAGGGAGTTTTAGCAACAACTTTATTCGTGGTTTTGCATCACTAATATGAAGGATTACTTGTAATTTTTTGTATTACTTCTTCTACTCCACAGGCAATAGTTATTCTAAGAAAAATTTGTAGGGGAGCCATCCTTCTCTAAAGTCAGGGAATTTTAAAAGCTGAGAAGGATCACTGGGATATTCTAATCTCTTAGATCTCTTATTCTCCTTTTTTATTTTTTTTTTTTTTTTTTTTTTTTTTTAAATGCTGATATAACTATGGAAAACTGAAGGGAATTCAGATGAATTCCTACCACGTGAACATTGATAGAACTGAAGACAAACCCAGTATTTTTTACAACGGTTGACATTAATAGAAGCATAGAATGAATTTTTCCAGAAAAGCTGTATTCAGTTTCCTTTTCCTTATGAAAAAAGTAATTGGTTTTCAGATGGTTGATGATGCCCAGTTATGAACAGAATGTATAGAAAATTTTAATGTCCTTAAAATCAGACCATTAACCAAAGTAGTCAGCTTTATTCTGATATTTTTCAGGTAAACTTCAGTTTAGTAAGATATTTAATTTTGTAACAGATGAATAATATAATTTCATTGCTTGAGGATCTAACTAGCACTTTCACTGGGACAAGTACCAATATGGGCACATATGTGTAGGTACTGATCTGAATACAAGGTTTAATGCTTTCCTTGACTCAAGTGGGAACTGTAGAAAGCATATGAAATTTGGCATGAAATTTCAATAGTCTCAGATTGTTGGAAGAAATATCATGGCAGCATACATTCTATTTACATGCAAGTGAAACCCACATAAGCCATCAAACAAAATTTATTTTTCCTGCAGAATGATGGCTAAGCACTTAGTATATTTGACTACCTATTAATTTTAAAAAGATATAAGGAAAAAGTATTTCAGCAAAATGTATTAGAAATACAAGTCTTCAGATGTTCTCTTTTTTTCCATTTTTTCTTTGCACCACTGAATTTAGATTTAAGGTTGAGCAGAAGTAGTGACTAATTATGGTAACGTCTGAAGATTATTACAAAACTAGTCATTCACCTGCTAAAACCATTACTTCTTTCATCTCTGTTGCAACAGTATTTTGATTTCTGTTACAGACTTTGACCTTGTTTTTTTAAAATATTACAGATCACTACGTATCTTGCATGTATGAAAGCTTTAGCAGAGTTGTGTGCCTGCAGAGATTTAAATTACTCTTTTTAGTTCATGCTTATATTTACTTAAAACTAAGGTGTTAATGCCAATATTTTGAAAGGAAAAATATTGGCTTAGCTGAAGCCTGCCTCTACTTATGCATGTGCGTGAGACAAATCTGAGTCCATCTGGTAAACGTCAAGGCTGTCATGGAGTAGTGATAATTCAAAGGAGAGTGAAAGAAGCAGCTATGGTCCCTCTCCCTGCGATTCTAATAACATGTCTCTGTGTTCTTGTATTTTTTAAGCATCCTTCTCAGGAAGATGCTCAGGACATGACGAGAATGTTGTTTCCACTTTACCCGCCTTCATAAAAATATATTGTTGGCTATTTTTTTTTTAAAAAGAAGCCCCAAAATTCTTGTCATTGGAAGGATATAAACACTTTTAAGCCAGCTGCATCTGTTAACTCCTAGTACACTGCCTAAATCCCAACGGCAGGAGCTGATGAAAAAGAGAAAAAATTGGCAAAGAGTTTACAAGCCAAATGTGATGAAGGATATATGTGCATACTATATTACATGAGATGAGTTGGGCATGGCAGGCTGCCCATTATACCATTGTTCTTCTTCCCGTCTCCCAGTTCTGCTTTAATGATCAATGGAGATTTGAGAGTGAAGTTTTGAATCTGTGAAACAAGCTGTCTGAAGACTAAAGTGCCTTCTCTGTGCACATCTTGAAACCCAAGAATATCTATACAAAGATAGAAAAATGTTGCTGGAGAGAGTCACTCCATGGTTTGGTATTCTGCATAGGAGTGGTAAGAAAGAATTACTTCTTCCTCACCCATTTTTGCTATAAACCTTTGTTCCTTTATTAAATATGTACACAGACGTGTATTCTAAATGACCTTCCTGGAAGAAGGTGCATAGCTGGTAACAGGCATTTTCATGACAGCTGGCTGCTGCAGTTGCTGGAGCAAAAGTCTGTGCAGGCAACTTTTTCCATTCTGAATAGTAACTCAGAAAAGTATTTCAATACACATCTCAAGTGGAGAAAGAGAGCTTGTCCTTTGGATATTGATTGGCTTGTCTAATAACTCTCTTCTTATATTTTTTGTAGAAATGTGTTGGAGATTAGGTAATTTTCTACATATTCCTGGGTAAAAGTTAGCTATCTCAGAAGGCACTAGATGCTTACTTACATCTCTGAAGCTCAGGTTTACCTAGTGTAAAACCTTGAGCCATCTTTACAATTATTAATAACTTTGGAGCTCTACAGAGAGTAACCAGCTGGTCTCTACTGTGTGCTACAGCTTTGATCTATGGACATTTTGCTCAGCAGTAAATGGATAACTTTGGGCACAGATTTGCAAAATGAGTTGCCGTAATCCCAGCCATCTCATGAGCTATTGGGGCTTGAACAGACTTCTGACTGTTCTTTTTCATAGCTGGCCATTTAAAGTCAAATTATATCTATCAGTGCACATGATCAGATTGATATTTGGCTGTGAAACTTAGAGTACAGTGTGCTTGTGCTCTGAGTTCTGCATCTGTTGTAGTCTAGGCTATGTTTTGGAAACTTATCTTTGACTATCCTGACCCTTAAAGATGTTGTACTTCTATTCTTTGTATGTTTACTGAAAGGAATTTGACAAAATACTTCATATGCTAGTGCTCATAAATATAATGCCATCTTAAGCTGAGAGTGAGTTAATACAGATGACTAGGGTTATTTTATATCTCCAAAAATGATTTCTGGCTTATAATAAAAATGGACATAATAGTATATCATCTTCAAAATGTATTTATTAGTTTGTATTTTGTCTGCTTATTTTGTTTACTAACATTCTTATTGGGCAAATGGCTGTATGTTAGTTTCACTGGGAGATATTTATACTTGTGTTTCTTCTTCTCCAATGTGGGAATTTGTGGTGGCTCTGCAATCCAACAGGGAATGTTTCTTCTGTACCAAGTGATATAAGAAGGGAGGTAACAAAGGACAGAAAAAAGGCAGAGGTGTTTAACACTTTCTTTGCCCCTGTCTTCAATATAGATGACAGACCACGGAGGTCTCAGTGCCGTGAGCTGGAGGACCATGACTGCACGAATGATCAACTCCCAATTGACCCTGAAACTGTGGGATCTGCTGCTCCAGCTAGATCCCTACAAATCTCTGGGGCCTGATGGGATCTATCCCAGAATCCTCAAAGAGCTGACTGATGTAATTGCAAAACCTCTCTCGATTTTTGAGTAGTCTTGGGAATCTGGAGAGATCTCAGCTGACTGGAATCTGGTGAATATTGTCCCAGTTTTCAAGAAGGGCAAGCAGGAGGACTGCGAAACTAGAGGTCTGTTAGTCTCACTTCAGTACCTGGTAAAGTCATGGAGAAAGTTATTCTGGAAAGTATTGAAAAATACTTGAAAGACAATGCAGTCATTGGTCAGAGCCAGCCTGGCTTCATGAGAGGAAAGTCCTGCTTATCCAACCTGATTTCCTTTTATGACAAGGTAACCCACCTTGCTGATCAAGGGAAGCCAGTTGATGTCATCTTTTCAGATTTCAGTAAGGCTTTCAACACTGTCTCTCACAAGATCCTTCTGGACAAAATGTCCAGCACACAGCTGGATAAACACATCATGTGGTCGGTGAGCAATTGGCTCGGGGGTCAAGCACAGAGGGTAATAGTGAACAGGGTAACATCAGACTGGTGACCTGCCACTAGTGTGGGTGTCTTCCAACTCAGCATATTCTGTAATTCTCTGAAAGTGGACAGATGCAGCGGAGTGGAGCTCTGGGGATCAGCTCCCCAGGGGGTGGCATATCTTTAGGGACATTGCAGCACCGAGCCAGTTTCTCATGTGGCATGTGTAGCTGCTGAGCAGATCAAATGTGCCCCATTTGATGTGGACCAGCAGGGCAGTCCACAACACAGACTGGGGCCATGATACCAACATAGCATTTAGATTTAGAGAATGAAAAGGAAATTATGTATTTTGTTGTCTCTCCTTCCTCCCCTGCTCTCCAGATGTTCACGTCAGGGTTTTGTTTTTTTTTAAAAATCTTTTGGCCCTATTTTCTTCCAAAGCTATTGTGAACTATTTAGGAATTGCTACTTATTTTTTCTGTCTTGCTTTGTTACTACAGCAGTGAGAGAAAACTTAGATGTATGAATGTTCACTGCACTGTACAGAAATGTTATGAATCATTGCATTTATTTCTGCTTCCTAGAGCACAAATATCTTAGCCTATTTCATACCAAAATATACTATTACTCACATGTTCAGCTGAAGCCTATGGTCTCATCTAATATGAATCATAGTTCCCTTACTAAAAGCTGACAGAGCTTCTGTTACAAGCAGATTTTAAAGGGATTTGTAATATATCTTTATTTGATTTGGTAGCTGTGCATGCTATTTAATTATGCTTGTCTCATCAGTAAAGTACATTTAGTGTTATTTCTGTGTGTGATGGTGGATGGGAAGATGTCTCGAAGAACTTGGTGATGAATTAACTTTGGCAATATATGTGCTATTTACAGATAAATCCTACCTGCATTTGTTTATACTTTTCTAGAATCACCACAGCTTAGCATTTTGGTGAAGCATAGCACTGGCATATCAATAGGCGAGTAGAGTTAATTTAAGAGATTTCTAACTTAGATATACAGGAATATATTTCACAGCAATTTGTACTTCAGCTATAAATTTAGTCTACTGTGAAGAAACTTCCAAATTAGTAGACTTCTGTAGGTAGCCTTAAGTTTAGTGGGGTAGAAGAGAGTGCAGGCAGTGTAAATAATGGTCAGACATCATCTAATTCTTGCATTCCTTGAAACAGAAACATCAGCTAAGTCTTTTGAGTGTTTATTCTTCCATGAGAATGATACATCCGGCATGCCCTTTGAAGTACTGTTCCACATTTTACAATGAAAAAATTAAAAACTAACTTGTTTAGGTTTTCTTTTGTTTCTATGCAGAAAAGGAAGGATTTGGGGTTAGTATCTGAAGGGAAAAGTGACATGTAGTTTATAAAAAGGACATATCCTGATTCACGAGGAATCAGTGGCAGAAGTAATATTTATTGCCCTCTTGAAATTCAAATGGACAGAGTAGCCTTCTGTCCCTAAAGGCATCACTGTACTCATAACAGAGCTGTGAAAAACAGTTGTGTTTCTGCCCACAAGCCATTACAATTCACTGCCCCCTTTCTTTTATGATTCCACTGCTGCACCTACCTGTGATTTAGGGTAGGTGCAGCACTGGAATCATAAAAGTGAGATGCAGGTGCACATTTGCTTCTTTCAGTTCTTCTAGAAGTGTGATAACCTCTGGCAAAAGGATGAGGAAGACAACAGTGAGATAACAAGGGTTGTATATTTGATAATATGTAAAAATAAATTACTAAAAGATCTGCTAGGACTTTCAGAATTGTAAAGACTGTCAGAGATACAATTCCACTTCTCCTGACGCAGTTTATGGTACTGACTTTCTTCTTCTTACTACTGAATTTGATGTGATTACACTCCTGCTAGAAAGTGAGTAACAGTGTTTATAATTGGCCCCTTATATGCAAAACAAATCAAGATGAAAATCTTTAAGAAGAAAAAGCAATAAAAGTGAAACCAGATATAGATTTTTAAAGTTCTGTGAAAAAAAAATCCTTTAGAATTGTTGCTAACTTCCTAAGAAGTAACTTAGTATCTAACATACTTAGAAAATATTAGTAAGTTTCCCTTTTTATTTCTTTATCTCACCCTTCCTCTCTTCCTCCATTTCTCTCTTCCTTTCCTTCTTACCTTCCTCAGTTGCTCAGTTACTCTTTATATCTATACTCAAATCATTCAATCTAAAATACATATGACAGTTCAAGGCCAGTTATTTTCCTACTATTCACAAAGCAGTCAGCTATTCCATGACATCAACTACTTTAAATTATCCTTCTGCTTGATTATTTGGTTGGATATTTAGGGGTAATATTGGAAATATTAGACTTCTGAGAATATAAATCATATACTGCCAGACAGATGGGAGTTTGCCTTGTCCAAAAATATAAAATATATGACTCATTTTTATCTTTGGTTTTCCACTATAAAGAATGGGTGTCAGCTTCCTGTGTAATTTTGATTTGTTTATCCAGCAGTTTTGTTTGTCCATGCAGTTTTCTCTTTGCCAGTTGTGGTCTATATTTGGTTTCCCTAAAAGGTATGTTTTCTTTTAGGCTATCATTTTTTTTTTACTCCTGCCAAAACCACAAGTGATGCACCAAGTCTAAGTAAGACTTTTGTTCTCAATTTAAACTTGGCATAGTGTCTTCCTCTGGTGTAAAACATGAAACAAAATCCTTTCTAACATAAAAGCTAGGAGGTAACTCCTTCATTTGAGATTGAGTCTGGGTTCTGTTGTATGGAGTGGGCTGTTCTACTTTCCTTGCATTGGGAAGTGGCGAGAGGAGGAATAAGGCAGGAATTTACCTGATGGTTGAGTGTTTACTAAGGTCAGTCCATCTTACGGAGTACATAGGTAAGACTGTAATAAGAAATATAAAATTTAAAATTTGAGGAGCGGTAGTTCATATTGAAGAGAGTGTTCCATCAGAGAGCCGTACCAGTTCCTTCTTACTGTTTTTCCGAGTCTGAATGACTTTGATGTCTTTGAGCAAACTGGAAATATGTGAAAGTGGAAAAAATCAGTTCCAGTTGCTAGAACATAAACACATGTGGGTCTGCCCAGTAGCAATGGTAATAAGTTCTGATGTAAAATACTCATTAGACTAAGATGACAGCAGTTGAGAAGGTTCTTTTTCCTTTCTCCCCTTTTTATGCTCCCTCTCCTCCTTCCCTTCCCTTCCCTTCCCTCCTCTTCATCCCCTTCCACCATTTCTTTTACTTTCTTCTTTTTTTTATTTCCTTCCTTCTAAGAGCAAACATGAGATGCCAAATTGGTGTGAAGCATAACAAATCTGGAAGAGTGGATCACAGGGAACTAACAGACTTGGAAGCACAAAATTTTCCATTGTTTCACTGTGTATTGTAAATGTAATTTATTTATTCACTCTGTAAAGAAAAAAATTACAATATAATGTTTTATCTTATGCAGTCTTTGCCAAGGATATCCAAAGCCTATGAAATCTTCTGAAAGCTCTAGCTTTTAGTAATTTATTTTAGTAGTTTTTAGTAATTTATTTTTACATATTCTCAAATATACAACCCCCATCATCTCACTGTTATCTTCCTCAGCCCTTAGTCTGTGAAGAGCATACAAAGTTTCTGTGGTTAAAATGATGAGCTTACCTCCTGCAGGCAGTGGTCCTGTCTGGTCACGGTTGTGCAGTCTGTTTGCCCTCTGTAAACAGGTGTCATTGCAATCTCAGCACCTGCTAAAGTTACTCTGACAACAGAATGAGAAAGTGTATCCTTTGGCTTTTCACAGCCCTTCACCACTACTCAAGTTGGTATGAGTTCACTGTCCATTTATTGCATTGAAGAATGTCACAAGCTAGTACTTAATCACTTGCATCTCTCTTTCTGCGCTTTGTTTAATCATTTTTGGTCTGGGGAAAGTAGCAACAAGTTATAGGCCAGCACAAGGCTGTTGATTTCCCTTGTACTGTCTTAGCCACACAGAATTAAGTTGCTGTGTTTGAGCTCTTTATTGGCATCTATACCTCAGTGTGGATGAGAGAAGTACAATGTGGAGAACAGAGGAAGCTTGAATTGTGCAGTCTGTGCTGCTTTGGCACGGAGCCTCTTCCTTTCCTTGCCTGGTTCTGATGTTGGAAATCTGACTATTTATGCCTTCAGACAGTGGGGAAAAGCACAGAGAGTATACCTTTCTGTTTGTTAGATCAGCTCAGTTCAGAGGGTAATAAATAGTGTGAGCTTGGAATTCATGGCAGATGGTTCTGTATTTTGTAAATATAGGGGAAAAAAACCAATAAAACAATTTGAACAACTAACCTAACTGCTCCTAAGGAGTAGATCAAGTACTCTGCTATTCAGCCTTGACATGTAAATATGGGTCTCAAGGTGTCTCTATCCTTGCTGTTGCGATGTTTGATGATGCAAGTCATTCCAGCTTCATTCCTACTGACACTTTGAACTAGTGCTTTTCTGAAATTTTCAAGGCAAAACCCACAAGGAATCCTAGTGCTAGCCATACCAGATTTAATATCTGCACCTGAATATAACAGCAGGATGGGATCTGTTGGAAAAGCAAAACTTCATTTTATAGTGTACCAATTTCTTCCTATTTTTAGCAAAATTTTCATTCAGCTGTAGTCTGCATTACAGATAAAGGAGAGAAGTCTCCCATTTAGGTAAGACTACAGCTAAATAGTGCTTTTGGCATGCAGGATATGATTTTTCAGTGTTTAAATTGGAGTGATAAAGAATACAGGTATACAGTTCAAAATACCCATTTCCATGCAGTGCAACTGAGAGAAGTGTGCCTGAAAAGCCTGGGGAAAGAGACTGGGGATGCAGCATTCTGTTAGTTATAGTTCTGGCTGTGGAAGTCTCACATTTGGTATCAGTACTTTCTGTTGCTTTGGGATTTTCAGCTGTAAAAGTGGTAGTTTATTGCCTGCATCGCAAAATACTGAAATGGCTAATTTTTGTAATGATACCCAGCAGTAACAGGGAACTAATACATAACATTATTTTAATGTTAAGATAGATTATGACATATTTGAAATAGTACTTTAGATTTTTTTTTCCCCAACTGAAAAACCCACAAATTCTATGCCATTTTGATTTCTTCAGGATTTTCATGTATAGTTCATTGCAAAAATCACATATAAACCACGGTTGTGTAGCATAGCTTATTAAATAATTTCTTTTTTCAACAGGTTTCCATATATGACCTAGTAGCAAATCTATGACAGCCACATTGTATCACTAGGCATTTCCATCACCACTTACAAGAGTAAGAAGATTAAATTTTGCTTAACAATGATTAATTAAAAAAATTAAGAACTGAAACCTTAAGCACAAATCAGGGGATGCTAGAGTCAAGTAAACTCCCCAATGTATTAGAATTCTGCTTTGTTCCTCTTAAATTTCTTGACTATTTTTTCTTGTTAATCCCATCTGAGGTACTTTTCAGCCATATAAAATGAACTTTTGTTTTATGCTGTTCTTGGGGCTTAGTTGAGAAACAAGAGTGCAGCTGTGATGGGCTTGGCCATCCACTCTTTTTCACTGAGACACATTCTTTTCTCCTTGCCTGCATCTCTGGGCTCTAGTCCAAAACCAACTACATTGTGTTTACATTGTGTCCTCCTTTGCTTTAGCCTTCATTAGGATCCTGTCGTGCTCAGCCCTCACACTATGTCCCATTCATTATGATGATTCCTTTATTCCACTTTCCGCATTCTTACTTGTGAGAACTGTGTCACATTACTTTGTGCTGAGCACATTTAACATTTCTTTTGTTAGAAAAAGGACAGACAAATGGTTACAGGGACACCATGAGATCAAAGTGTCTTCATCAGACAAAATTTTTAGTTCTCTCTATAATTTTAGCCTCAGCTTGATTTTCTAAGAATGTTTAAGTTCTGTCAATCAGAAATTCTAAAAGATCTAAATCCAATGCCAGACTGTCATCCAGGAGTTTTCTTTGATTGCTCCATACCTTTCTTCACTCCTATGCATTTGATGTTGCAATCCCTCAGTTCAGTGTTCTTCAAATTGAGTCATTTGTTCCTACTCTCAGCAAAAGTATATGGCTGCTAACACAAAGACTTTTTACTGGCTGAACAATTTAGTGAATACAAATCTACAGGCAATTCCATTTTTGTGTGCCTTTGAAAACACTCTTAGAGACTTTACAAGGAAAGGCAATTTCTGAAAGAATTGTGCAAAACTTTCTAATCAATTTGTGACGATCTGTCTTGCTGTAGAAAATGAAGTCTCATTTTCATAAAAAAAAAAATTCCTCTTTCTTTTGTGCTTTACTTTTGGATTAATGTTGTAATTCAGTTTTTTAGTGCTGTGAAAATTGCATGTTGTCTTTATGCAAAACTGGAGAAAACAAAACTGCCAAAAGTTATTGAGAGAAATGCATATAATTTATGGAACAGCCCTCCAACTTAATAAGGGAATGGTTATGTACAGGTGGTTGAATTAAGTTTGATCCTTTCCTTCCCTTTCTGGTCCTTTTCCTTCTCTTCCATTCCCTTTCCTTTTGATCAAATAAAAATTATGTTAAAAATCCAAATCTCCCTAGAGAACTGGATCACATTTTACCATGAAAGCCAATGATATTATGAAGAGATATGAGGATCCCCCTGAGGCCTTTTTTTACAGTTTTATATCTAGTGTTTATCAGTGATTTATTTGTCTGTTATGCAGTGCTCTATCTCTTGATGCTGCAAGTATCCTTTCCACAGCTGCCATGTCTCTTGGCTCATAAAATTTTCTCTAAATGAAAAATATCGCAGATCTGGTCACATTAAATATCAGGAAAAGAATTTCATGGTGGAGGTTATCCATAAACAAGTTATTCACCACATCTTCCATCAAGTAACACAAACTGAGCAGTACATTATCCTATCTACATATTCTGTGTGTTTTGTCAGCAGCATATAAACACAGCCAAATACAATTTAACAAACTATGTCTTTTTTATTTTTAGTTAGGAAAGAAAAATATTTCTTCCAGTCTCTTGCCAGTGATAAATCACAAAATATGTGAGGTTGGTTTTTTTTTTTTTTTTTTTTTTTTTTTTTTTTTTTGGTTGTTTTTTTTTTTGTGTGTGTGTGTAGGGGAAGAAGAGCATCTAATGCTGAAATTTCAGTGACACATAATGGCAATGACATGTATTTACTAGAGGTTTTTATAGTATCTATGTCTCTCCATGCATATCTCCCTTTTTAAAAAAAAAGAAAGAAAATGTTGAGATACTTTTTAGGTTCAAACATTTGTATCAGGCTATAATCTTTTAAGCAAAATGTGTACACCTGAAATTTTTTGCAGATAGAGGGAAGATTTTTAAAAGGACAAGTTGCAGGTAGATGCATATAATTCTGTAAAAGCCCCTTGTGGAAACTGCATACAGTGTACTCTGTCTAGGTGATCTACTCACTTCAAGACAGTTGTGTTGGTATGTCTCTGCAAACCCAACTATATGAACTGAGATAAATGCAATTAATCCAAACCTAACCTGTGTATCATCACCAAGGAAATTTGAATGGAGAGTTAACATGAATTTTTAAAATGAGAATTAGACAAAGTAATATGTCATTTAGTGAAGAGCCCGATCTGTTAGACATTAATATTCCTAATCCTTTACTGTGTACTTTACTGCAACTCCTATGTCACTGTGTTAGTTTCCCTAACAAACTGAATGGAGTCTCATGTTCTCCTGGGAACAATTCTGCCTATCCTGTTTGCATGAGTTCTGCTTTCCATTCCAACTGTACATGATGATGCAGTCATCTATTAAAGAGGGCTTTTAGCAGTACTAAACTGACAACCTCTTGGGAGATTTGCAAGATGGAAATTAAAGAGAGAGACAATGAAGAGTGTAATGTTTGAATTAGATATTTTGGAAAACAGATTTTTGAGTCCCTGAAAATTTTTCCTGGGCATCAACCTACACAAGCTGCTGTAAAATATTCTTTGGGAATATTTTATATTATATATTTATATTATATATAATAATTGGGAAGCACCTGGTTATAAGGAGCTTACCTTATTAAATACAGATTTCTATTGAATATTACACTTAGATATTTTCTTGATAATTGGATGAAAGGCAAAAAGCTGTGCCATCCCCTTAGAGTACACCTACTGGATCTACTGACAGCCATAGCATGTGTTCACGAGGTAAAACATCAGTTGCAGAGCCAGGAAGGTTCAGACTCTATGTAGGAAATAGCAGGAATTTCCTATGCCCTAGATTTAAGCTTTAGCTGTGGGATTGTATCTTACCTGTTGAGGCCAGTGTGTAACAGGTGTTATTTGATTTAAACTTAAGTAATATTCATGAGTTTACCTAACTTCCTTTTGCACATAAACAGAACTCAGAGCCCTCTGCATCCATACATATACACACATTTTTGATATTTTCATTTGCATGGAGTAGCACAATTTTCCAGGAAATTCCCAGCTGAGAAATTACTTCAGGCTGCACATCATTCTTCTGATCTTTCTTCTTATGAATTTTAAACCTGCAGGAAATGCATTCTCATACAGCTGAAGGCACAGAAGTAATTATAGGTTTTCTTTGCTTTGGACACATTTATTTCTCTGGGGGTTGCTTTCCTAAATGTGGAGCATAAGAACCGCCTAAATAAACCAGGTGTCAGAAATTGATTTGCACAATCGTTTTTATAGTGAACTGAGCAGTTGAGCTTCCCAGACTCCTGAACTCTGATAAAGCTATAAGGATTCTCCTCTGTAAAATTAGGATATGAGACATTTAGCATTTCAAAAACTTTTTTTTCATAAAGTTAGGCCCAAGCATTGCAGGATAAGTTCATGTGTGTTAGGAAAGTTGTTGTTTTAACTTGCTGTGATTATGTGGATGAATAAAACATTTTCATTTTGCCTACTCTCTTTGTTGACAGTCATTATTAGATTTTCAGGTGGAGTTCTTTTCATTAATGGGCACTTGCTGAAGTTCTACCCTAAATCTCTATCAGTTTATAGCATAATAATTATGAAAAAAAAAAAGATTTTAAAATATCTGGGCCGTGCTAGAAAGTGCTCCATCATTCTTATCTCATGAGATTGCTGGTGTCTTATCAAAAACGCATATATTGTACCTTCCACTTAAATGACTGTATTTTATTAAACAAGGACAAGGTGATCCTCATCTGCATTTTGTACAATACTGTATTTACATACATACAAAAACTTATCCTGCTGCTTTTGAGAGCTGTGGGACCTTCACTTGGACTTGGAAAAGTAATTTAGGGTCCTTTTGACTCTTTCATGGATATTATTTCCATTATTACCCATAAAAGAAAGAACTTTGGTATAAAATGCTCCTTCACTGAGGTGACGTCTCAGGTTGAAAATGCTAAAAAACAGACAAAACAATTTTCACTTGTTTTACGGTTTGAATGAGAATTTTAGAGGAGAGGACTTCCTTGCCAAAAGCAGGCTGCTTGGATCAGAGGAACAAAGCTAATAAGGTGAGTGGGTGGGTAGGACGGGAACTGGTTTTTAGGATGCATTTCTTAATTTCCAGTCTGTTTCTCTGAAATAAGGCTCTGATCCTTCAATTCCATCCCATTTCCCCCACTATAGGGTAGCAATGATCACCCTGAAACATTTTAAATCAAACTGATGGGTGATACTTGCTGCTTTTCAGGAGGATTATTGTAGCAGCACCTAGTTACAGCACACTTAGAAGCATTTCCATTTCTTGTTTATTAAAATCTACATAGGAGTTCTACGCTTGCCAGCAAGAGTTGGCAAAATTTCCCGGTGTTGTTTCCACTGGTTCAGTTTCTGTAGTAGAAACAGCACTGAACCCCAGTGTGGAGCTAGTGTGGTACCACGCTGATCCAGCCTGCGCTGGCTGCATGTTTACAACATCTGTTGATAAAAATATTTTGAAACCCCAAGAAGTAGAAGAGTGTGTGTGTATCAAAGCAGCTCAAAACATTATACTGTTGCTCTAGGAACAGTGGTGCTATTGGCCATTTTATTTTTCTGAAGTGTTTTGCTTCTTAAGCAGGATGTGTGTTATATTAAGTAGTACACACTTTAAAATTAGCTTATAAAATAGTTTAATGTAAATATGGTTACAAGTAATAGATTCTTCTGTCCATGTTGAACAGTGGTAGTATTAAACTTTTTTTAGAGGTACTGTAAGAACTGTAAAGGGATGCTGGTTTTCTGAACTCTGACTTTCTACTAAAAGATCCAATGAGTACACAATGCTTCTCCTTATTAAACAAGTTATTGTGTAGTGCATTCAGTAAGCTTTAGCTCTAGAAGTAGGGCATCAAATATTACTCTATTATTAGAAACTTTTTTATTTTAGTACATGCTTAATGTAAATTATGCATGGGAATTAAAAAATTCCTGGGTGACGGGGGGTACAAATCCAATTAAAGCGCCAAACTGGTGAGGTGGTTTGAACATCTTATCTTAAATGAAATACAGAAAACAGTGATGATCTTGTGGTAAAGTTCATGAAATTAGTTGCAGAGCTTTAAAATTTCTGGCTCATGGTGTCATTTTTGATTTTATAGGAGCAGTTTTCTCTATGCCCTCTAGAGTAGGAATAGCACTGCAGAGACAGGCAATGATGATAAATCAATCAGGTTTTAAAAACAGTTCCTGTGCTGATTGCAATATTAAAACAAAAAAAAATTAGAAATCCTGCCAAAAATACGATATCTCATAATCTCTCTTTTTAAAATCAGTCTTGACATAAGGCTGCTGTATGTTGGCTTTAATTTGTTGTTTGTTTTTTTTTAAAACTCCTTGGCACATACAGAATGCTTGATTGCCAAGAACAATTAATTTATAGAGAAGCAAATGGCTTCCAGAACAGTGAATATTAAATATTTTCTCTAAAAATATATAGGTGGTTATGTTTGAATGTGTGAATTCTGACTGCTGTGGTCACTCCTTCAGATAGTTATTTAGTAATGTAAAAACCTCCTCCTTAGTTCTTTCACTTTCTGAAGACCAAATCCAATTCTCATTAGTGGGGGTGTTAGTGCAACTATTTTCGACTTTGGTGTAGGTCAGTGAGGGCAGTAAGTAAAAAAAATTGCTAAATTGCAAATCACAGATTGTACTTAAGTGTTTGGTAAAAATCAATAAAATATGTGAAACTTTCAGCAATCCCTACAGGCAAGATCCTCACAATTTTCAGAGCCTTCTGCTTCCCTCTTTCTGTGGCCGTTACACATCTGAATGTTTCTGAGAATTTGGATTTAATAGATGTATCTAAAACCCCAGTTTACGAATCAAGGCTGGCTTTTCAAGGTGTCTTATGCAAATAGGAGTTCGTGGAGTTTTGAAAATACCCTTAAGCACTTACTAACATATTAGGCAAGAAATGCCTTTAAAAACTAGACACAAGTGACTTCAAAACTAGGATTAAACACAGATGTTTAAAATTACTCA
Source organism: Pseudopipra pipra (assembly GCF_036250125.1). Taxonomy (NCBI): domain Eukaryota; kingdom Metazoa; phylum Chordata; class Aves; order Passeriformes; family Pipridae; genus Pseudopipra; species Pseudopipra pipra. Next base: position 36,901,678 of record NC_087553.1, on the reverse strand, counting down.
CTCACTCCTGTTTATATCAGTGGGAATTAGATGCTTAAGTACCTTTGCGGATTCGGTCGTTGGGATGTGAGAGTGCTCTGCACTTCTGAATCTGGGTCCGTGTCCCTATATGCATCATCTAAATAGCCATCCCTAGGAATGGATACATACTCCATCCCATGTGTATTCTAGTTGTTGTGTGTCAAGATGGATTGTAGCATGTCACAGGAATAAATGAGCTCTACAGGTTTCTGAGTGATGTAGTTCAGGTATCAGGGGCAGAAAAACTCTGGCAACACCAAGATCTATGCAAGTTACATTGCGTTGCCAAATACGTTAACCCATAGAAAGCGCCATACTTCCCTGGATCACTTAAAGCTACTGAAACCTCTTTTAAAGGAAAGATTTCAGTGCTTTCAAATGCTTTCTTTATTTCTTCTATTTTCTTGTGTACCACAGTGATGAATGTGACGTAAATATTGAAGTATTAGACATGTAATAGAATGACTCCAGTTTGGCACCATTGTAAATGCGAATATAGTTATTCGTTACTGCTGGGGTAGCTAAAAGAGTCAATATGCTGTGTAAAAGGAAAGTAAATGTGCATAGAACATCTGTTATTGCATTACTGAGGGTGCATTAACAAGATAAAATGGTCAAGATTCCTCCTGAAAAACTAGAAATGTGAAGAGGAAATTATAACAATGACATTAAGGGAAAATAGGTGTTCTGAACAAAGATCCTACTACTTCAGCAATCAAAAAGCCCCATAACACCAAAGGAGGGACCAAAAATCAGAATTAAGACTAAAAAATAGGGAATTAATCTTGCTCCAGAACTTCTCACTAATGAAAAAATTATATAAAAACAATTGACATAAAACATGAAATCCTGCCTTGCTTAAGACAATTATAAATCTCTGAAAGGGTCCTGATTCAGCATATATTTATGCTTAACTAAATGCAAGTGAAGAGTTCCTTTGTGTTTAATGGATCTGAAAATGAGTTTTAGGCTGCTAGAGAATACATGCTTACACTACAGGGTAGAAGAAATTCCTGTTTTTGGAAAAGAGCTAATGAAAGCAATATCATGAATACTTTCAAGAACCACTAGGACTATATATGTGAGTGAGTGTACAACAACTTGAAGGATAGGGACATGGAAAAGTAAATTATGTAGCTCTCCAGTATCTTTATGTAAACTCAATTTTTGTATGAAGATTTTTATTTTTCTTGGCTCTTCTTGCTTTGTTTTTGATAGATTTTAGAGTGTATTTATTTTGGTTTTAGGGGCAGTAGTTGAAAGTGGGGAAAAATGTAATTGTCTTTTCTGTTTTGCTTAACGTTTTAAGTATACAAAATAGACCCCATAATTATCCAGTTGGCTAATTACATATTTTTTCTGGCTCGTTGTTATCAGTGGACAGTAATTTGTTGTCATAGATGGTCTGTTGGGAAAGAGAGATAGTCTAGTCCAGTGGTGATAGATTGGAAGTGAGTTACTGAATTACTTCAGGGCATATGTTTCTTGACTGGCTTAAAGGTTCCGTACTTGTTTATTCCACTCTGTGGAATGGCAAATAATACTCCATGGGTAAAATCAGTGAGAAGCTGTGCTTCAGTAGAGCCAGGTTTTACTCCTGAGGTTTTTCTCACAGTGGATTTGTGACAACAAACTTAATATGCTTAAAAGGCCTTTTTTAAAAATAGAAACAGTGATATAGGTTTTGTATATTAATTAAAATATATTTTGTTCAGAGAACTTTATACTTTTAACATTTCATGTGACAGTGTTTAATTGTGACAGATGAGGCATTTTCATTCTGTGGTCTGTGGTTTCTTGACGTGGCCTCCTATATACTACACAGTGGTTGAAGTACTTCCAGATAGTCCTTCAGAGTCCTTCAGAGTCCTTCAGAGTCCTACAGAGGCCTTCTCTGTTAGCAACAATTCTTAAATCTCTTGTGGCTCCATTTATAAATTCTCAAATAATTTTGGGACATTATGTTTTTAAATATGAATATTTTTTTGTCCCCAGTTCAAATTCTTCAGTATTTAGGCGCATTGCAGTCAAAACAACTGTAGTCACGCTTTTTTTGAAAAGTCAGGAAAGGACAAGCATAGAAGTGGTGGTGGTCTGTGAATGTCAATGTGAGTGCTAAAGTAAAATCTCATAACCAGAGAATGAAAAGTTAACATTATGGATACAAGAAAGAAAGACGGGTCATAACCAAGAGGTGTCACCCCACATTTATATAAGCCTATTGCATCCAGCTCCCTTCGCACCATTCTAATACTAATTTTGATGCAATGAAGCCTGCACATTTCCAAAGGAAAATGTGCACTGGGATTGGGTGTCTCTGAGATAGGTGCCTGTAGGATAATTCTTTCTTAAAAAATGGTCTGCAATGTGACCACAATTGAAAAGCAGTATTACAGGTTATATTTGACTAGACATTGAGTTCAATTTAAATAATTAAGAAAAAAAATCCAAGTTAAAAATTTGGAGGAAGGAGCAGAGTCTTGGCTAGATCTCAGGCAGTTAGTGGTCACAGGTGATCCTATAATGCAAAAACATGAGACGTATGGATTTATTCCATCCCTTGAAAGCCAACAAGGGATTCTCCATCTTGCTGCACTAGTTTTTGTGTCTAAGCACAGGATGGCTAACCCAAGGGTTTCTATGCCTTTTATTTCATGTTTTCAGGGTTTAAGTAAGACTTAAGTAGGGACTACATCTTACACTGATCTCCTGTGCTAAAGTGAATTTCAGTCTGAAGGCCTCTTTTGGAATAAACAGATTTTAATTCCTTAAATAAAAATAGAGTTGATTCTGATTTGCTGAAAGCAGATAAAAGCATCCAAATCCATTCAGTTCTGTTTGGTTTGGGTTCTGAAGAAAACCTTCATTCCAGTTGGGTTCATACTGTAATTTATTTCTTGAGGACTTTTTACATTAGGGACAAGAAAGGGAATGTGAAAGGGGGAGGCAACTATGTTAAATCAGAAGCAGCTCTTTTCTAAAAAGAGAGTTCCTTTTTCCATAATTAGCACAGTTGTTAAACTGCTGACAGGACTGCACTTCTGCTTATTATAAATAAAAGCTGGATATGAACAAAGTTGGGTTGAAATCTTGCCAGGAAGATTTTGAACACAGAACTATATTTTATGTTCAAATGTTATATTTTTATTTTAATTTTCTGTCCCTTTTGACTACTATTATGACATTAAAGTCAGATGGATAAAGTCATTTGAGAAGCTGGGTAAAAGTTAAATTGCCTGAGTCAGTTCAAACAACCAGAAACAAAGATGCATTCTTCCTGGGTTTTAAGGATTACTGTTGATGGCTAAAATGGTCTTTTATGACACTGAGATTAAGAAATGTTATATGATAGCACTCAGATGTGATTCTCCTCATTTGACTGGAGTAGTCCTCTTTCCTACCAGCTTTTGCTATCATCAATTCATTGTTTTCAGGTTGGCTCTAAGAATCTCCTCTCATTAAAGAAACATCAAATTGATCCTTCTGGGCATTTCAGCGGTATCAAGACATCGAATAATTTAATTAGTGTCACAATAGAGAAGGTTTTTCTGTAGTCTGGCTAAACATGATAAAAGAAAGGCTGTAAATGTATGGCGTTGCTGTCAGCTGGGCTTGACATATGGGAGCACGGGGATGATGTGTGCTTGATTTTTGTCTGAATGCTAGTGGTAGAAGTAGCAAAAACCCCCATCTGGCAGTATTTAAAGCTTGGGTCTGCTTTTTACTCTGCGTCTTTGTATCACTTACCTGCAAGTAAGTGATTTGGTTTTTGTTCCATAAAGGCATGTTTCTATTTAATCGAGAGTTGTTACTATCAGTGTTCAGGTGTTCAGTCAGTATTATGTACTTTTTGTTCCTATTTAACTCATAAAGGGAGAATGTTTTATTGCTGTGTCATGAGCAAAATGCATGGGAGACATGGAAGACTTGACTGAATATCTGAGAAAATACTGCAGTGCTTCCCTGTAGAAATGTCCTCTTGTCTTCCTGTTGGTTCAGTGGAAGTGTATCTAGTGAGCGAAGGTATAATAGAATGTTCATTTGCAGATGGACATACAAGAGACACTTTGTCATCCCAATGAGTTATGTGTCATGTCTGCAGAGAACTCTTAGAAGTGGAAAACCTGGGAGGTTCAAGCAAGAGGAATCCTTCCCTCAGTGCCAAGCCAGAGAAAAAGTGGGTGTTTGTGATGAAACTGAGGCACTCTTAGTGACCAAAAAGTGAACACTGAGGAACAGGTTTCTCAGCTAAAATAAAAATAATATTAGGACAGCATGGGGACCATAGCATTACTTCAGTGGTCAGGATTTCAATCTATTTGAAATTAATGGGGATTTTGTCACTCATTCATCTAGTGCCAGGATTTCAACCTAAAAGTAGCTCGGCCTGGTTCCCCATGTAAAGGTTTCTTGACAGCAGGAGCTAGTAGGGAGCCATCTTCTTCATGAGTGGCCATGAACAGTTAGTCAGAAGCTTCATAAGGGGGAACAGATGGGCAGTGTTGTGTGAGAGATTTGGGGATGTCCAAGAGAAAAAGGGCACCATGCAAGGTTGCCAACTGCCCTGCTTTTCTGCCCAGCCCAGGTCATGCTGCCAGGCTGGGGGGAATGCACCCACCTGAGCCTGAGGCTTGGCTCACAGGAGTACACCGCAGCTCCCTTCCCTGTCAAGAAGATAAACCCTAGAATATATGACCAACATTTGAAGCAGCATAGATTCATACGTAAAATACCAAGCTGTGGCAGAGGAGGGTGTAATTTGTTTAAAATTATGGCAGGGTTGTCAGAGGTTTAGCAGGAACGCGAGCCTGTCCCAGAGCACAGCTCCCGTCACTATCTGCCCCTGCAGTGGAATTATGGACTTCTGGCATTTTGGTTTGCTGTTATGCTCTTGTTGGCTATTACCAAAAGTGCTTCCAGGTCCCAAGCTGAGAAAATAAAGTGCAGAATACTAAGTGGTTTAAGCATTTTGTGTATTTATATGTGTGTGTATGTATATATATATATATATATATATATGTGTGTGTATATATGCTTTTTGTTTGTTTCTAGACCTATCTTTTCAATCCATCTGTGATTTCTCATTTTGGTGTCTGTTTTCATTCTTTACCCCTTTGTTGCTTTTAGTAACCTCTTTTCTAACTCTTCCATTTTGCTTATACAGGAGCAATAACATTTAATTGCCAATAGGACATTTTATTCCAGACGACAGTCATTTTCTTCCTACACATCTTCTGAGATGCTGAGGACAGATGTCACAAATAGTTACTTGCAGTGCTGAGCTTAGACAAATCCTCAGAGCTATGTCCCCTACGTGTTATGCACAGCAGTGCCTCAGTATACACTCCTAATTGTCCTTTAGTAGTAGGTCATCTGTCTAAAACTGGGAGTACTGTATTCTTAGAATAAAAGAATTTATTTCATCCACATAACACGAGGCAATTTAAAGGGAATGCTTTTCAAAATGCTTTTATTTCACTGTAAATCTTGTCAAATGAAATATAGTTTTGTACAGTTGGGCATTGCATCAACAGCAACGTGGTTCAAACAATAAGGATAATTTCTTTAATGTTTTGAGGCTGCCTATACTGAGCAGCATTCTGGGTGAAGGGTAAACATTTTAATGGGAACAATTTATTCATATAAATCCAAAATCTTTACTGCAACTGTTACTAAGCATTCCATAGAGCTATCTTTCATCTTCTCCCAGATCATAAAATAAATACCTTTTTTTCTGTGTTAGTTGTTCAGTATCTCGGATATTTCAACAGGGACATCATGGAATGGAAACACTGTCAGTGTAACTTGTACTTATGTCTAGCAGCGGTCAGACTAAGGAAACCCCCAAATATAAAATCTTCTTTACTGTTCAGTGGGAATGCTTTTCTCAGTGACCTTTATGCAAGTGGCAGTGTTCAGGTATCACAAGATGTATTTCTGCCTTAAAGAAACTGGTTATGTGAGATGCAGTATGAAAACAGTACTATTGCAGATGCCTGTAGATTAGCCTGTGCATTTTTTTGGGTAAAATATCTTCTCCTATAGGCATTCAGAAGCAGTAACAACCATAAATGGAAGCAGGCTGGAAAAATGGGATTAGAGGATATCATGCAGCATGGCAGGCTATCAAGCTTTGCTAAGTCTGCTTCTAGCACCATATGACATGTCAGGTCTATGTACAGGTGTTGTGGGAGGTTATTTTTGTCTCTTACAATAGTTAACATTACAGTGTTACGGGTAAAGTTTAGTTTTCCTTGGTATTTATACACATAGTCTGTGATGCTTTGCTCATTGTTGGTATTTTAGTAATGAATATTACTTTACTAGAGCTAATGAGTTAGGAATGAGTGGCCTATTATAAGTATTCAAAAGCAAATTTTAATGCTACTGTGAGATAAAAAATTGAATTATTTGGTTTATCTGTATGTGTAGGTGTGGTTTGGAAATGTCAAAGTGCATTCTGATCTTTGCAATGGAAACATCATATGTCACTGTAAAGACAACAGAATGTTCCCTGTAATGCTTTTTGTAGTCAAGCTTGTCAGAGAACAAAACACTCTTGTCTGCAAGCCAGACTTCCAGAAGGAGGACAGTTTCCACGATGTGATCAAATGTGTAGGCAAACCTTAATTTTCTGCTCCTAGGATAAGACACTGTGTTTTCTTGCTAGGAATTGCAGAATCTCTGAATAGTTAGGGTTGGAAGGGACCTCTGGACATCATCTACTCCAAAACCCCTGCCAAGGCAAGGTCACCTAAAGTAGGTTACGCAGGCATTTGAGCTGGTGGTTTTGAAAAGGAGCATATGCACTGCACTAGTACGGCTCACTGGCAGCATTGCCATGGTCAACCTTTGCAGTGGTTGTTTTGCTGCTTCCCTCCAGATTCCAAATTACTTAATCTCACCAGTTACCTCTTCTGCCCATGCATAAGTATGTCACTGGTGCATGTGGCTCTGTGTGCCACATCGCAGGAGGTGCCGTGCCATAGCCAGACATGCCTTGTCCAAAAGCAGCAGTTCAAACTAATTCACTCACTGCCTAACAATCTTGGAAAGTGCAGCTTAATGGGATTTTGGAGTGATTTGAAGCAAGATGTTGAGGTCTCATTTCAGTGCACTAGAGCTGAACCAGACAAAACCAGCAATATTTTCTTTTCATTTCATTGTGGCATACTTTTGTAAATCATCAAAGCTGCACAGTTCCAAGTTGAAATTTTGGGGAACATACCTTCTGGAAGGCATTTGTATAGAGTGCTTCCAACTGGAAAATTTTTTTGCATGTCCCTAAATTCTGCATCTCAATAGGAAAATAGTGAAAAAAGAAGTATATTTGTAACATGGCTAAACTCCTGCATGAATTCTAAAATAGAAACTTTCATTATATTTTAATCTTATCATGTTTCAATTTGTCGTCCTAGAAGAACAGAAAGTTAAACTGATAAAAAGAATAAATTTGGATGTTGTTTAGTATTCCACTAGTAGTCTCTGATTAGGAGAAAATTAGAGAGCAATACAGGAAATATAAATTATTCCAAGAGCGGCTGAAAATTGTGAACACACTCGTGGAAAATCAGGGACATAACTATAGTGCTTCATATTGAAGAGAATTCATTATTTACTGTTCTTTTGTCAGAGTTGGTGTACTGCAGGCAAGACAGATATTCACATGCTCAGAGACAGGACACATATATTTTATAGAGTCTAAGAAATATTTGTGACAGCATGAATTCATGCGCTCTTATTCCTAAAATGGGATTTAAGAGAGACATAAGAAGTACACAAGTCTTGTGCCAGCTCTCTGCACAGGGGTGAGTTTAATCTAGAATGAATAAGAGTATTTTACTTGTTTTGTTTATTTTTTGCAGTCCCTCTGCCCACTTCCTAACACTGTGTTTTTCAGGTGGTGTTTTTGGACAGCAATGTACCACCTTTAAGTCAAATACCAAGGGCAGTTTTTATATGAAAGTTAATATATTGCTTTAATTTAAATCAACATCTTGCTTTTACAGCTTACTCAAATGTTAAGAAATACCCCATTAATTTTTAAATGCTATAGTTTAGAACAAATGCTTAACATTTATGAACAAAACAAAATGAAAAAAGAAATATTTGGTAATTGGAGCAGAACTATATTTTTTCCCCATCAGCTGTGTAGCTCGTGGTGCAGAACATTATAACTACTGGCATTATTTGTTCTAGGAGAGCATTTTGTGTGATATCCTATTCAGTGCAACCCGTGGCTGCAGATTTTGCCAGTTTCACCATTAACCTTTTTTGTGAACTGTGATTTCTGCATGCTGAACTGTCAATTCAGCCATTTAAATATTTTAAGTATCAGATTTCTAAACGTTAATGGGAGTAATCTGGTTTCTTTTTAATACTACTGCTTTAAATGGTGTTAATATGGCTAAATTTTCTTTCAATGTTGATTTTCTTAATGCTTTCTTACTAATTTAGAGCCTGTGTGAAATATCTGGGTTGTCTGAAGGTAATTTACCTTTCATCAACAATTTTTTAGGTGTAATGTTACATGAAGTAGCTTGCACGAAGGACCTAGGAGGCAAGCCTGGACTTTTGTGTTTGAAATAATTCATTCATTGTTATTATCAAAAGAAATACAATGGCCTTCAGTAATACAAACGTATCACAACATACTTCTTTTTGCATATTTTTGTTTTTGGATGTTTCTTGTGTTCAGCTCAACAATTACTGTTTTTAATTATTTTTTTTGTGTGTGTGTTTGTAAATATATGCGTGAATGTGTGGATTTGTAATTTCTGTTTCCTTCAAAATATAACTTATTGGTAGATGCACTTTTGTAAAAATAAATGTAACATAAAATTTTATTTTCTCCAAAGGTACCTAACATGGGAATTATCTCCAATATAAAAGTAGATGCAAAGACCACAAAACTTTGGAATGTAGGTCTTGCTTTCATTTTGTGTCAGACATTTTTTCATATTCACTCATATTAATTCTTTGGGAGATTCTTAAAACCAGATTCAGACTTTGTTTCAATGTATGCAATTCATACAGATTTCAGGGGGAAAAAATTATGGCTACATTAAAGCAATCTTATTCTGTACATATGCAAGCAATCTTACTGTTGAACTCTGAAGATGAGGCCTAATTTTACGAGGGAACTCTCATACATGAGGTGGATGTACGCATCTGCTTTTTTTTTTTTTTCCAAATATAAAAAAGCATCTTGACTTTATGGATGTTAGAAATCTTACTGTAAACATTTATCTAAGAAATGGTAACCTTTGCCTCAAGATTTTTCAAAGCAAGTTATTTTCATCCTACAAGGATGCCATGTGTTAAAAAAAAAGCGCATACAGCTGTTTGGGGGACTGTATTGAGGAAGACATTTTGTGGCACTAGGAAACTTGATTTTGGGGCTACTTTCAATTCACCTCAGTGCAAGAAGTAATGTAAGTATTTTGCTTTCCTACTGTACTTTACAAACAATACATAAAATATCTGCATGTGAGTATGAAATACACACTTATCCTCAGGTGCCTTCATGGAGATTGAAATGGCCCTGAAAAAGCCATGAACTTTGGGCATTAAATTATCATGTGTAGCTTATAAATAAGAAGGTACAGCTATAGTCTTTTAATGAATGCTTTCAGCAATTCTTTTTTGCTTTTGAAGGAGAGTATGCATTGCATCTTATGGTAACTTTGCAGCTGATACAATGTCTATGATGAAAGAGGTGCAATCCCTTACACTTTAAATCTGGGTCTCTTCTTAAACCATGTTGCTTGAAAGCTCTTTCTGTTGTCAGTATGTTTTTCCGGTTTAAGTAATGGTGAATTTAGTGGTCCAGCCAGATTAATATTTAAGCAGGCATTATTTTGCTCAATGATAGCAGTCTGTTTGCCAAGGTTTATGGACAAGTTATAAAGCTTTCAATTTAGGAATTTAGAACAAAAGCACTGGTAAGTCCTTAACTGTAATGGCCTCTGTGTCATTAGGCAGCTGAGTCATGGTTGGAGCTTAGAGACCTGTTTTACAAATCAGGGTAATTACTCATCAGTAATGTGTTCTTCCTTGTTTTCACACGGCACTATTTTCCTTTAGTGATCTTACATCAAAGTCAGCATTGGGAATAAACTTCTCATATAAGTACAAGCTAAAGTAAAGGTGAGTGATATGTGTGTTACCCCTCAGAGTAGAATAAAATTTTGTTGCTGAAATTCTGGGTTTCATACTAGGTTAAAGTTGGAGCTGGATATAATTCCTTTCCTGTCTACCTCCAATTGTATAATTACATAAAGTCATGAGCATTCACAGAGTGTAATTGTTTCTTTTTCCTCCTCCCACTACCCCCATCTCCTGCATCTTAAAAAAACCTGTAAATTATCTCTCATCAAACTGCAAAAGCACAACTGTTTCCTCCTTTCAGAAAACATACAGTCAAACCTGCCAGATTTGATGGGATTACCAGGAAACAAGCCATCACAGTGGTCAACGTTTACTCAGCTAGTAACCCACTTAGTGCCATAAAGATAATGCTTTTCAGCCCCCAGTATTTCACAGGAAAACCCCAAAGATCTGGGCCAATAGCCTAAATCAGTTTTTCTAGTAAACTTCATAGAATGTAAGGGAATGTTTTCTTCTTCCTCACTGAGGAAAACCCATGATGACAGGTGTGAATCCATAGCGGTACTCCTGGCGTCTGTCACCTCTTCCTTCAACTGCACGGGGTAACCTCCTGTGACTCAGGCTCCTTTGGAGGTGATAGGTTTGTACTTTGCTACTAGGAATCAACCTTACAGCATTAATGGGGGGAAGCAAGGCAAACTCGTTATCAGATGGGAACTGAGTCCTTCCCTGTACAGCCACAGAATCACAGTGATTACACATCATATTTTTCACACCTTTTAATATGTATTTGGCTTGGGTCCAAGTAGAGCATTTGAAACAGTACTGTTAATACACAGTATTTTCTGATGTTGCTGGGTTAACGGGCCTTTGTGCATTGGTATCTCAATCTGCACTAAGAGTACTTGGCTCTTCAAATGTTGGGAGGGAGAGAGGATATCACTGAGAAGCCTTCATTCCTCCAGCAGTATGCACCTACCCTCAACTCACCTGGAGACAGATTTCAACCAGCTCAAAGCATACAGAAACTGGAGCCAGACAAATCAAAGCAGTCCAGTATCAGCCTGGGTTTCTTTTTAACACATTTTCATTTGTTGCAGCTTTCATTTTTTTTTTATTTTTGCTTCCACTATAACTGACATCTGCTTTTTAGATTTTTTTTTCCATGAGATCTCATCAAGTTGTTGAATGCTCAACACTTGCTTCTTTTTAGCCTTCTGAATTCAACATTTGTTTTTGTCAGAGGGGAAAATGGTGCTTTCAATCACAGATATTTCAGCTTCCATTGATGAAAGGAGAGTTTATGGTTTACAGTTTACAGGGAGATGTGCTATCTTTTATTATAGCAGCTGATACAGCTGAAGGAAGAGGCAAGTTTTTGAGCACACAGCCCTAGCCAAGGAGAAGCTTATGATAAAAACTTCTACTTGCTGCTTGATCCATATTAAATAAAATGTGGATGAGTAAAAGCTAGGAAAATCCCTTAGCAACAACAGCTGCTCAGTGCTTTGCAGTAGTTCAATACAGAAATGTTATTGAGCCCAAACTCCCCACTTCTAACAGATGACATGAGAAGTGGTAATCTTGCTGTGTTCACTTGGAAAGCAATTTCCTTCCACTTTCTTCTACACTAAAGTGTCCCACTAAACCTCTAGTTACGAACATTAAAATGTTTTAATGATATGTGATTTAATTTAGATATTTGGAGAAAGTATGTATATAAAGATGTGCAAACTCCATGTTTATGGTGGCCATCTTTGAGATTTAGGGAAACTAGCCTCCTCAGGCAAGTATCTGCCATGCATGAGCAGATTGGTCTTGTCATCAGTTAATAAAACTACAAACTCAGTCGTGTGATGGAAGTCAGCCCTGTGGCAGCTCTAGCAACGCTAGAAACACCTCAAAATCTCTTTAAAGCAGAAATAGCCCTTCCCTGAATCAATCCATTTCTCTATGTTCAAAGCTGGAGATGGATATTATTCCTTTCCTATCTACCTCCAAGACAATGTGTAACCAACTCCAGGTATTTTCCCCACTGTTCAGAGGGCTAAGAACAGAAAATACAGAGGCGAGAAACTCCTGTCTTTATTTTCATTCTATGCTACTTCGGGAAAATAATTTGAGAGCTGGGGGCTACCTGTGTTACATCAACTGCCTTTTACTCTTACTATTAGAAAACAGAGGCTGTATTTGAGGTCTGCACGGTCAAGGCCATTTCTGCCTGAGAAATATGCTGCATACACACCTAGCTCTCAATCTCTCTCCTTTGTATTTATTTGTTGATTGGCTTTATAGTTGGTTTCTTTTTAAAACTGAGGTTACCTGTCACATTAGATGATGGGAATACTTTGTGATATCTGGATTTCTGAGTCTCCAATAATTGTAGCTGAAGTATGGTCTGTCTTGTAGGGAAAAATTCAGTGTTACCTTAAAATTTTTGGTGATAGAGAGATCACCACAACTGTTGACTTACACATGTATTGGACAATTGTTCTGACAAGTAATATTTATATATTTTCTAGTTTTAATTTGGGGGCCCCAGCTTTCAGCTCTCCTACACATTCTTTCTGTTTTGTAGTCAGCTGTCTACAGAAGAGCTTGTGTGGTATTTGCAGTAACCCACTTATCTGAGTTATGCTGTGTTAAGTCTGGCCTCAGGAAAAGGATTTTCCTCCTCTGTGTGGATTAATTTGATTACAGCATTCATATAATAGGTTGAGACCCCTCTTCCTTTTTTCATGTTAAAAACCCAAAATAAATCAATTTACTCAAAGTATTTATTACTTTAGGAGTGATAAAAATCATGACATCAGGAAAAGAAGAAGTAGTTTGCTTAAGTTACTTATATGTTGGAAATAACACTTACAGTGATCTAGAGTGTAACACTGGGGAAAACTGGCCTATTTTTGAGATCTGGTTTGCTTTGATCTCTTATTTCCTGGGGATTTTCCACAGCTCCTATGTCATAAAAGCTGCTTTGCCTGTTTGACCTTAGTAGAAGTCATATAGCAGGCTGTTTCCTTGTGTTTGCATAGCCTGAAGTTTCTCTTCTTTTCCTACACTTTCTGTTATGTAATCCTTAACTACTTTTATTCCTAAATAAAAATTTTCCAAGTATCCATTCTGTCTCCTTCAAAGGAATAAGAGCTGCTGTGTCTTCATTCTTCTTCGGTAGAATGGCAATGTGAGCTCTATGCACTGCCAGTGGACTAAGGTTTTGGCGAGAAGGTGATATTAGGTGAAATTCTGGCTTTCTTAAACCTAGCTGGAACATATGCAAGAACCAAATCCATGGCATTTGTGTTGGACTAAGTCCTCAAATTTTAAACAATACATCTCAGACTGTGCTGTTTCAGACAGCTAATTGCTTTGCTTCTCTGAATCTTGCTAAAGATAATGTGTATGCCCTTTTTATCTTTTATGATGGCATACAATGATTCTGTTGTCTTGACGTGACTTTTCTATTATTTCTTCCTCTGTATATTTTAACAGCTTCTAGTATTTGCTCCATGTCCAAATCAGAAGAAAAGAGATTCTTACAGCTTCTTTTTCCCTTCCTGTATAAATAACACAAATACAGAAGATAAAAATCTCAATAATCCAGAAGCAGGTGACCCCACATTACTCTAGTGTTAATCATCATTCTGAACATATACCACTGTTAGCAACACACTTGACACATATTAAAAAAAAAAAAAAGAAAAAAAAGAGAGAGAGAGATATTTGGACATGCATATGCTTTTGGAAAAACACAGACATCGTGGATGAGATAATCAAGGAGGTAATTTTGTATTCTGTTAGAAACTCTTGAAATGAAATGCAGCAGTTTTTACCCCAATGCTACTATGTTTATAGACACAAAACATTCCTTTGGAAAAATGTGCTGGGGTAGTCCAAAAGCATGTCTCCTGTGAGTGACTTCTGTGCACATGCTTTATCAAAGCTTTAAGGAACCAAGTTATTCCTTTGCTCAGGTAGCTCAGTGCTATGTCGCTATGATGGCTGTGTGGGAATGTAAAGTTTAAAGAAAGGATGACATTTCTTTTTCCCTCCTTTTTCATGCCTGAATTTTTGCTTTCCAGAGACTCTGTTACATTCTTTTGCTTATGAAATAAACTAAATCCAAATCAAACACAGTTTCTTTGCTCCAAGTTATTTTCTTTTATTTTCTTTCCTTTTTTTTTTCTTTTTCTTCCCCCCTTTTTGGACTGTGTTGCCCAAATTGGGTTGAAATGTTCAGTCCCATTTTATAGCAAACCCACAGTTTTGTAGCTTTTTCCATGGTGAATTACAGATCAGTTTTGCTTTCAAGGATGACAGACATGGACTTGGTTAGATTGTTGTATCTGTCTTAACTTGGGTTCGTTATATTCCACTCTGGGAGAAAAAAATGACTTGCCAAATATTTTTATTGGCTTGTCACCTTTACTGTTATAAAAACATTAAATTGAGAATCTATTAAAACCAGATTTTAAAATGCCTGAAAATCTTAAGTATGTCTTGCAGCTATGTGTATCGAGTCGTTTTAGTGAATGTCTGAATTTTCATTAAGTTTTTGTAATTTTCAAAATCAGCCTGCCTAATTTAAGAGTTCCTTAGATACAACAAATGCTGTCTTTTGCTGTTTCATGAGGGAATGGATAATCAATCTGAAATCTGTGAAATCAGCTAAATTTTCTCTCTGAAATGTCAGGGGAAGACATGGTAGGAAGAACTGCACTTTCAGCAACATGATCAGCAGTGCCACATGGAAGGGAGTGTAATATGTCTGGCAGAAATGTTCCAGGAGGCACTAGCTCAGAATTTCAGAATGAAAAAAAGATTTTAGGGACTAAGAAAATCTGATCCATTTGAACTGAAATAAAAGGAGAATGAAAAGCAAAATTACATGGCATCTTTGTATTTTGGGTGGCATATGGGCCTGGATACTTCCTGAAGTTGTGGTGGACTTGTCCCCATTTATATTAATTTGCCAAAACATTAGAGACTCATACAGTTTATTAAAACTGAGGCTTTGTATCATAGATGTGAATTTTGATTTGCAATTGTCTCCTGAGGAGCAATTTGTGACGAAGGTTATGATTAAATGGAATATCCTTGTATAATAGCAGAGGTGTTAGTAGTGATTTTTCCTTCCTTCCTGCTGCAGGGCTTTGCTACATATATTTGCTATATTTTTTGCATGGGCAAAATCAAGATTAAATTGCCCGAGAATTAAATAAGAGGAAAACCAAAACTGAGTAAATGTTAGAGAAAATTTTTTGGAAGTTAGAAATAAAACCAATTAACATACATCTACATTCATATTTCCAATCCCTTGCTGAAATATAGATTAAAGAAACACAAGCAGATTCTTGCCTGTAAGCCAAGTTCACTTAATTTGGTATTGATGGGAACCCAAGCACAACCAAAAGACCAGTACACCTGACTGCCATAAACCAATGGTTCCATCTGTCCTCAGGTTTGCCAAGAGCTGCAGCATACGAGGACCAGCCCTGCCTTGTGAAAACAGTGATAGATCTATTTGAGCTACAAAGGCATGCAAATGTTTGACAGTATTAAGGTGCCAGGGCTACAGATAAAGTAATTCTATTTCTTTAGTTAATTTTTAAAGTATTAAGCAAGGCTCTGAGCTCTGAAGGATTTTTAAATAATCAGCAATTTACATGCACTGTTTTTTGATAACCATGGAACTTTACTTGTTATTGAAGAGATACGACATCACTATATAAAATTAATGTAATTGAATCTCAAAATAGTAGTCTCATCAAATTATTTTTTTCTTTGACATGATCTGGTAGGAGGAATTCAGAAGGGTTTTTAAGTTCCCTCAAAAAGATTTAGTTGCACAGTTTCTACTAATTATTTTATTTTGCTAAAATTTCCAATTAAATTGTAAAAGAGTTAAATGTACAAATAAATTTTTACAGAATCAAGGACTTTTTTATTAATGTATGCATTTTTAAAAGTGTTATTTGTTTTTGGACCATCTTTTGCTTTATTTTATTAAAAAAATTGTTTGCTTTCCCTGTATATTGGTTAATTATCTGTTGAAGGAAAGACCATAGTAACATTGTATGAAAAGGAAAGTAGTTAATAATAATGGATCTTTTTTCTCCATTCTGGTCTGAAATCCTATGGAAAAATTGCAGTGTGAGGTGTGATAAAATCAGTACCCAAGGATTTCAAAAACATGATCAGTGACAGAATAAAATTTTACTAAATTTATTGAGGTGTTGCCCACATGAAAAATTTTAGGGCAGATTCCCAAGTTGCAGGAGCAACCACCTTAATACTTCCTGATGCTAAAGGCCACTCCCATACACATCCTCCCTTATCATCCAAACCTCTTAGAGCCAAAATACATGCTGTTACCAAAACACCATGATCCAGGAAAAGCTTTCCAAATTCTTTGAAGGTAAGGGACTGGAAAAGCTTGCTTAACAAATCTATATAATCCCCTACGTGGGCAATGATGAAGAAATGCTCAGGCAGTGAACAGGTGTGTGTGGCCCATGTAGTTAATCCCCCTCTGTGCATGGGGTCACAGATTGTTCTGAGTTGGAAGGGACCCACAAGGATCATCAAGTCCAACTGTTAATTGAATGGGCCCTATGGGGATTGAACCTGCAACTTTGGTGTCATTAGCACCATGTTCTAGCCAACTGAGCTAACCATGACTGGATACCCTCTGGAGAGCACTTAGGCACATTTCTAGGATTTTGTGAAGGTAAACAGAGTAGTATATAATTGGAATTTATATTCCTTATATTATTACTTTCAGAAGGGCTGAAACAGTACTTGGGTTAAGTGGGAAATTTCCCTAAGGCCCTGAGAATAAACCCAGTTTGACATGTAAATCAATAAACATTTCAGTCAAGGCTATACACAGCCCTGTGGTCTTTAAATAGATGGAGTCACAGGAAGTAGAACTGCCCTTCTAGTTAGAGAAGGTAATTTTAATCTTTTTTTTTTTAGACAAAAATGTATATAACTTATAAGCAGGTTTTGCCACCAGTCATGTCAGGCCAGATAAGGTCATATGATTTTCAGTCATAGCATAACAAATATTCCAGATAGCTCTCTCTTGCTTCTGAGCTGATATCCTTGCAGCTTTTGTCTCCTAAAGGCAGAAAATTTATCAAAGAGAGGAAATTAAGAGTGAGTTTGTGCCTTTGAGCCAAAATATATGTAAGCATCATCCATAAGCAATAACAATGAAGGAAAAATATGCAGTAAGAGACTTTGTAGTGTCATTCTATGTTCCTGAATAGGCAATGGTTTTTAAGGAGTGTGTTGTAGGTAGAAAGAATTAAATGGACAAAGCACAGCCACAAGTGGAAAAACAGTTATTTGGTTGACTATTTTTTTATTACTTTTTTCCAGCTAAATACATGAAAGCTATTTTCCAAAAAGTTTCTGTTTTATATATTTATATATAAATATATATAAAGCACCTTTTGAAGTGCTTTAATAAAGTTTGCTTATAATCTGAAGTCCTTCAGACATGTAAATTATAAAATACGTTGATATCATTCTGCTGTAATATTCTGGAGCTGAAGTACCCCAAGAAATCCTAAAGGTTTGACAGATTGTTTAAATGCAAAGAGCTGGTGTTGATAAGTTTGCCCAAGTACAGATATTCCATTTGCTACCTTATTAATTCTTGAAATTCTGAGAAAGAATCTTGGTTGTTCATACCTTGTTACAATGTGGCAGGCAGTAATAGGTCAAAAGACATTAAGTGCTGAATTGGAAGCACTTTGGGAACAATTTTCCTTATGAATGAAGAAAAGAGCTGGAGACAATTACCTGATATTCAATCCTTATATGGGTATCTTGTGTTTCACATAAAATTGTTAATCATCAGTGAATGCTGGGAAGTTGTTTGCAAGGCCATGACTTTGAACTACATCGGGACCAATTATTTACTTGCCAAGAACTGTGTTCGAATTCGTGGGTATGTACAAAAGTTGTTGAGACTTGAGAGTGATTTTACGCTCCCTGAGATTTTTTTTCCTCCACAGGAAATTTGCAATGGTGCAATTCTCTTATCCCACTACAGTTTTAGCTAATGGTATTCACTACTTGAATGATCCCATATGTATGGTGAAGAATAAAATAATAACATTGTCTTTTTGTTGCTGTTTGTGCTTAAGTGAAACAGGTCTTGTTGTGCTACCTGATGCATAACTGTAGTTCTCAGATTATCACAGAGGTTGCAACAAAACCAGAGCTGTGTTTGGTGCTAGTCTTTAATGTGTGTATTGTGTTCTGATTCTTAGTTTCATAATGAGGATACGTGGAAGTGTGCAGAGGTATCGTATGCTAAGAACTGTCCAGAAAGCTCGGGGACCATCAATTTAGAGATGTACAATATGAGCTATTGACCTAAAGACCTTGCAGTCCAAGTCGATGCAAATGATCTCCTATATGTGTCAAATGAGACCATTTAGTCCCATTTCAACTGGCTTGGGATCAAACAATCTCAGTCCATACATATGGGACCACTGCACAGTCCCAGTCTTAGAACACATCTTAATGACTGGTTGTATAGGAAACTGTAACACAAAACTCATGTTATTGAGTTTGAGATTGACTTTAGATTGACTCAGAATATACTGATGATTTTTATTTTATTTTTATCTTTATTTTTGTCAATGCAAGCAAATGCAAATGGTGGAGGAAAAACCACAAATTAAAAAAACAAACAAACACAGTTTCATCTTTTATGAATCCACAGTCCCAGGAGTACAAAATATAATACTATTAGGTTCTCCAAACTGTGACATTGGGACTTTTTTCAGAGAGAATGCAGGGCTTGGGGTGTTTGTCCTTGTTCTGGCTTATCCAGACTTAATTCTATCTCCTATAAGGCATGATCTGAAGTTATATTTTCCATTTATCACAAAAAATTGTTGGCTATTCTGAAGTTAGATTAGGCAAATGATCCTACCCTTAGCAACGAAAAAAAAGTCCTTGGGAAAAATGCTTGGATTTGTTTAAAAATGGATCTGTGCAATTAATAAACATGACTGGCACTGCCAAGGAGCAGAAGGCTGTGACGTGGAACTGAGAGTGATGTTGGGGGCAGGAGGACAATGGTGTGAGTAGGCTATCTCAGCAATTCAGTGAGTATGCCTCATTTCTTGTAACTTTTGTAACTTGGGACTGTAACCTTGTCATACCAATCCAGTCATACCTACGGGAGACTCACAGTATGATCAGTGGAAAAAAATAGGCAGAAGGTTGATTAGTCTCATCCTCAAACAGCCTCTAGTTTCTGTCTGAACTTGATTACCACTGGGGCTGGCTTGCTCAGACTTAGGTCTATGAAGATGCATGAGATAAATCTCTGCATGTGTGTATCCCAGGACAGGCAAAACCTCTTCTGTCCCTTTAATCCTCTTACTCCCTGAAGTGATTCCTTTCTTTCAGTATAGACCAAGTCTCAACTAGGACTTCTGCTGCTCTTCTCAAAGGCTCCCTTTTCACATTCAGTTGTCTCCTCTGTCCTACTGTCTACCTACCTAAAGTTAAATAGCTATTCCATGGGTTAACTTTGGTAAAACAGTTGAAGAAGTAGTCTTCAAATTGCAGCCTTAATGGGTTTTCAATGTTTTTTTTCCACTAAGATGTCAAACATCTTTTGCAGGAAGGGCAGCTGTCTGGGAAGTAATTTGATAGGTTTGGGCAAGTTTAGACATGTGTTCTAACATAATACACAATGTAGCTCATAATTTCATAGAGACATGTTCCTCTCTGTAACAGATACAACAGACAGATGGGGGAGCACAAGTTTCAAGAGAGACAATTATGATTCATTTGTGAAACAGGCGTGTTGCACAACAGCTGCTTGCCAATAACAGCTATTCTTCTTTTGCTCTACAGCTGTGCAAATCTATTTAAAAAAAATTAAGTTATTTTAGAGGGACAAAAATATTTTATTTGATCTAGTATGTTTTAAGTGCTTTTTTTACAGCTTGAAATAAAAAATCTGGAATATTTTGAAATGAAACACTTTCAAAAGTAAGAGTTAAATATTTGGAAGAAATGTGGCAAAGATATGTTTTTCAGTACCTTTTTGGATGTAATTAATCACTGAAATTTATCAGTACTTGATTTAAAATGTAATTTAAACAGGTCAGTTTGAAAGAAGAATTTTGAAAGAGAACACAGTAGTAGGACAAGAAGTAGGGCTATTTTTAAAGTAAAGAAGGAATAATTTGCTCTTAATAGTTTTCAGGCTGAAATGTAGATTTTAAATATATATATATATAATATATTTTATCTAGTTTTGTTGAAACATTTCTTTTGTTGCATCTGTCTCCTCATATTTTCACAAATTCTCTTTGTCAAGTCCCACTCCAGATTTAAATCTATGATGGTGGTATGGCTTCAAAGTTGGAGTAGTTATCTAAATCGAATTCTTAATGAAATCACCATTGCATGAAATGTAACAGCCTGTGCTGTTGTTTACTAAACCTGTTGTTTACTAAGTGCTCAATATGTATTGTATTGCCCAGTGGATAACAACCAAACATATATTCTGCTGTTGTACTTGTAAGTGGAAAGTTTATTCCTTCTATGACAACTTTCCCACTTAGAGAACCAACTATATACATCAGAAGTGTACCTTTTAATTGTTTCAGAAGCTTCCTGGAAATGTGGGGTGATTTAATATTTCATGTGGTTCTCTTTGCTGTTTTTATGCTTCAAAGAATGCTGAACAAATTAGCAAAAACCTCAGAGCCAGCTACTGTCTTATATCTGCACAACTCCCACCAGCTTCAACCTGCAAACTCTGCTCAATGGCTTGAAATGGATATGACTTTATAGTCTGCATCTGATATTGAACTCCCGATGGCAATGAGAAATGAGTAAGTGCTAGAGGACCAAATCCTTAGGAAGTACAGTACCCTAGTGTATAACTGAAGGCTATTTGTATGCCTTAGCTTATTTCACTACAATTTAACTCATGTATTTTAATCTATACCTCATCGTCTTTGACTTAATGTGAGAAAGAAAACTAAAAATAACTCGTTCACAGCAATTTATGTATGCATCTAACAAACTCTATAGACACAGATTGTTTCAAAACGGGTTGAGCTGCAAGCAGAAAAAGTGTCTGGTGACTCTCAGTTCTCCTCTTTAAGAGCTGCTTATTAAAAGAACTTGGATTTAGTATAGAATATTTAAAGTAAAAAAATGATGGCAAGTAAGGAATTTTTTAAAAAGGAAAAGAAAACCAAGTATTAATTTCAATCTGGACCCATAATAGTTATAGGATATATAATTAAGGGCTCTAGAAGGATTAGAAGGCAGCTTAAGTCATGGGATTTTTAACTGAAATGCAGCCATGGACTGTGCGTAATAATCTGAATTTTTTCCTATATTGATCAGCTGAAGGACAGCAGAATGGGTAACAATGGAATTATTGTAGAATCCAACTCATGACTTATAAATGCCTCTTTCTGTAAGCATAAGGATACAGCAGTGCTATTTTTGTGTTCATCATCATCATCATGGCTAGGCTTCGCAAACGAAGATTTGGGAAGGGCTCTACCCCCGTCTGTTGCAAGTGCGTTGGTGGCTAAAAAGGCCAATACGAGATAGACATGTCCGGTTGCAAAAGGCACAGCAGAAAGACTCCTTAGGTGGTATATTCTGCAAGGCACGATTCTTTCTGCATTGCCTTTTCTCCTCAAGAGTGATCCTGCGTGCTTTCTCAAAGGCATCAGCAGCGTTATAGATGGTGTGTCTCCAGACCTCCTGATTGGAGGCCAGAGTAGACCAGTTATGGTGGTCAATATGGCCAAGGCTGAGATGTTGTTTCAGGGAGTCCTCGTATCTTTTCTTTGGGGCTCCTCTCTTGCGACAGCCGCTGGCAAGTTCACCAATTTTTGTGTTCAATACATTGGTATATGAATAAAATGAACCTGAGAATAATGAATGGCCAGGCTTTCATAACATTTTTGACATAGATGGATGGATGGATGAATGGATAGATGGGTAATACCATCTTGCTTTTTCTACAAGTAGATACTTCTGAGTATCTACTGTGTTCCATGTGAATACTACTGGTTGTAAGATCATAATCACTCCAAATATTTTTCTTAGCATCACAGTTGTGCTGACTTGCCAGTCTCACAGTTCACATCTCTTCTAACAGACTGGCATATCAGGCAATGTTGAGGTATCACCAACAAAATCCGGATGATATCTCTCACCCAGAATATCCCTAAGGGAGGATAGACTCTTTCTTGTTCTCTGTAAAGCTCTTGAGGTCCTGGTCTGTGGGTATGATTCTTATCTAGAAGCACATAAAAAAAGAGGACTGAGGTTTGCTACTGTTTTCCATTGCTATTGTAACACTGACTCATCTGTATAAAATTAACAGCTATAAGAAGGTTTTCTAATAGACTTCAAAAAGACTCGGAGCCCTGCCTCTAGGGTCAAAACTCTGGGGCCTGGGACTTGGCTTTTGGAAGGCATTTGGGAACAACATTTTGCTCTTATATCATGGCAAAAAACCAATGGCTTCTCTCAGTGACATTCAGGAAAGGAGAAACCAGTATGTTTATATGGGTTCAAAATAATTTAAAAAGCATCTGAGGCTTTCAGATTCTAAATCCTTTTCCGACTTCTCATACTAGCACTATCAATATAACATTCACAGATTTAGTTCTGGGCAAAAAGTCTCAGCTTTTACATAACCCGCTGACATTGAAATGTGGTTTTTTTTTCCAATCACAGTTGAGTTTTGACTTCAACTTGGCTGCCAGTAGAATAAGAGAATTTGAATAAATAAATTTTAAAACCATCCTTGATAAGCTTTTTAATCAGTTTAGAAGAGCTTCTGCTTAAGCCAAATTTGTTCCAGAGTTCATAGAATTGATGCCGAATAGTTTAGCCTGCCAATTAAGCAAATCTCATAATAGTCCTAAAATTTCTACCATCCCCACTAATTTCTACATTTTCTTTGAACTCATTTACATAGATGAATAATATAATCCCAGCCCCAGAGTCCTTGAGTGAGAACTATTTAACACATGTGGCAACCAAAGTCCATGGAAAGATTTCTGACTGTGGAAAGATTTTTGTGGAAATTGGGCTTGGTTCTTCAGTTGCCTGAGACCACTGCAATTAGGGATGGATTTTTCCTCTCCCTTTTATTGAAATCAGTGAGAATTGTTTACTCAGAGACCTTTAAAATAAAGAACTTTAAAATTCTAGCCTTTCAACAGCCTAGCTTGAAGCCTTGTTTGAGGAATAGTTGTTCCTTGTTGTTTTGCTTTCATTTGTACTATGTAAATCCAGATATAGTTAGTGAGATCTTTAGGTGGCCTAAGCTGAAGTTTAAAATGAGTGGATATTAACACCCAGCTGCGGGCATGATCCAAAAGTTATGCTGCTAAGGTTTGACTCACTTTAACTCTCTTTCCTGTTGGGAAATTCTCCTGTTGAATGTTTTTATTTTTTTTAAATTAAAACCAACCCTCTTTCATCAAAGAGGGGAAAAGTGTGGGATTCTTGAAATCACAGATCAAAGCAAAGCAATTCTCTAGTCACAGTTGGACAATGTCAAAATTTCTGAGCTCCAGGTACTTTGGTGTTATGTGAACAAATGTGCGGGGTTGAAGCCACTAACACATGCAAGAATAACTCTGTAGCCCTGCTGGCTTCTCCGGAGAGCAAACAAAGGGGGACTTTATCAGCAAAACCATTTTGAAAAAACCTACTGGGATAAATTTTTGAACAGAAGTTATAGGAAAGATTCATATTTTTTTGAACCTAGCAAATTGTTTGCATATAATATAAACAACAAATTCTTTCCTGCTTTGGGAAGACTCACTGGAATTAATTAAACTGATACCAGGGATGAAGTTTACCCAACACATAGAAAGTACACTTTATTGAAATAATTTTATTTTTAATGAGTTCAGTGATTACAAAAATAGTTGTGTAAGAGTTTTAAAGATACAGATTTAGTGAACTTTTGGAACTGCCTACTAATCGAATAATAGTAGTAGTCTAGAAGTTAATAAAATAATAACAGTTCTGCAGAGGTGAAAAAAAGATGGACAGTTGTGCATGCTGCCTGTGTCAGCACAGACAAATGCTTCTGTATTGTTCCTAAAGGTTTTCTCTGAGAAAAAAAAGCTTCTCTTGGTGTCTACATTCTCAGTAGTTACAATTTCCCTTGATTTGGAAGTAAAATATTTCCAAATATTATTTGTGTTTAAAATTCCAAATATCTGTTGTGTCAATTTGTAGAATAGCCTGAAGGAAAAAAAGACTATTAGAGTAAAGAACTGGAATGTTTCACAAGTGTGTGGAGGATAGAAATCTAAAATTGTGTAATATTTATGAGCAACCCAGAGCCTACATTCTTCTCTCAGTTACTCTGGCTTAAATCTAGAATTACTCATTGGAAGTTCAAAATTTTTGCTGCAGATTTACACCCATATAATGAAGAACAGAGTTCATCTATGTAAGGGTGGGAAAATCAATTTGGCCAGAATGTAACTAGCCTGGAACTCAAACTGTAATCACAGAAAGAAATCTTTTCCAGGTCAGAGAGCAGACTGCATATCTGTATCTCTCTCTTCCCTCCCTCCCCCCCCTCCTCCACCATCTTTAGCTAATATATTCAAGCAAGTTTAAAGACCTCCTCCTTGCATTAACATCCCATGGCGTTAGGCATTGGACTGCTTCAGCTTTATCATGTAAGGCAGAGTAAAAGTGCTCAGATACGGATGAGTCAAAAAGTTCTGTAGAAGACTAAAAGGAAGGAGGACAATGTAAGCAAAAGTGGTGGGATTACAGTTTGAGGGAGTAAAGTGTAAAGTTAAAAACAAAATTATGGGATATTGGGAAATTTCCTAAATTAAAGTAGGTTTCAGAGAAGACTAGAATCATTTGACAGGTTGTTGAAGTGGATTTTTGAATACTCTGCTAGGTATAGATCCCAGTGTTGCTCAAGTGCTTTGTACTGCAGAACTTGTTATTCTGTGCTGTAATGGTTTCTGAAAAGAAAATAAAAATACTGCTTTCACATCTTGTTCTTATTCTGAAGGATATTCTCTCACTGGGTGTGGGGAACAGAATGGAATGAAAAATAAGACTTTCAAAGAGAGTATAAGAAAAAAATAAAGAAATAGAAAAGAATAATGTATGGAATCTAATTATACCTTTTCTAAATGGGGAGATACTGTAATAGCATGTCTTACACTTGGCCCACAGAAGTAGCTGGAATTATGCAGTTTTGTACCAACTGAAAATCTTCCTAGGTCTTTCAGGGAAGTTACTGAACTTCTGGCTATGATGCTACACAAATGTGTAATGAAGACATTTTCTGTAGATAATGGTCTCTGCCTTCGTCACCACTGAAGGTGCACATGCCACAGGTTACATTTTCACTAGTGGCTGTTGACTTAGTACTTGCTGGTTTATAGCTAACAGTATCAATATAGCTGGATGCTCCAGCTGAGTATCCAGTTAGTCTCCCTTCTGGTTTTGATAAAAAACTGCTTTCTTCATAGCTCATCCTAGGTTTATTGTAGGTGGAACAAAATAATTTTGGCTTTCTGTTTTATTTTTTAATTTGTGAATGCTGATGTTGCTTTTATGGCTGCCATATGCTTGTTACATATGACAGTTCTAAAAGCCCAACTGATGGATGAAAGCTAGGAGAGGATTTTTATCGTTTGTCTCCCATGCACTTGAAGGTAAGTCCAATATAATAAATAACCATAGCCTACTTTTTTTTTTTTTTTAATATTACCTTACATCTGTAAGGTAATATTTCTCCCCACTATGCTGAGAAGCAGGAAGGAAGCATCTACCATCTGCAGGATTTGAAGTTATTTTTGACAGCTGTGTGCTGTTGAGTCTTTCTTTCTTTCTTTCTTTCTTTTTCTTTTTTTTTTTTTTACATATGAAGAAACCCAGGTGAATTGCTCAAAGGGCATTAATGACTGTTGGACAAGTTGAACATATGTACTCATATGTACATAAAGATACACACCAAAGATAAAATCATGCATCCATAGACAGAGTAGTGATGAGGAAATATAGTTTGCTGACCTCAAAAGCTTCTTTTGTAATGTACTGTTAGATTTCTGTTAGGATGACACAAGGTATATGGTGTAGCATAGATGGGAGATGTTTGATAATGAGAAACAGCAGTTCATCTCAAACACTTATTGATCAAAAAACTGAAAGGTTTAGTCTAGTGACATACAGAATCCATTTCAGCAGTTGGCCTGGAACATCCTCTGATCACAGCAGAATGGAGGAAGGCAGAAGGTTTCAAGACTCACTGTAGGAAGTGTTCACATATGGCCAACAGGAGATAGAGGCAGATGGTTGAGATTTTAAGTATGTACATTAAGCCAATTTTTATTTGAAAGAAAAGAGCACCCACTTACAGATAAACTGTACATGGTCAAGGTTTATCATTCATTGACACACAAGGCCGGCCTGTCTGCTTAGTAATTCACAGGTAGAGATGAGTGAGCATCTCTGCAAGAGCTCCAAGCTGGCAAAACACAAGACAAGGGCAGGAAAACCACAGTGAGCGTGGTAATATGCCCTGGTGAAGAAACACTGCTTAAAAATGTGGATTGTATTTAGTGTTGTCATATCTTCTCAATGAGAGCAGGCAAATGGCACAAAAACATGATTAGAAAGAGCATGTCTGCTTATCAAAACGAAACAGAAATCCTCTAGTGATCTCAAGGTACAATATCTGTTCTTTGCATAGGAACTTAAGATCCAAAATGACTGTACTTGTCAGAGCAAGGATCTAAGACAGTACACTGCTTCTGACCACTGGCAAGAGATGATATTCAAGTTTTCTTGAATACAGCAGTGGGGCCTATAGAATCATACAATTATTTAGGTTAGAAAAGATACTTAAGATCATCCAGTCAAGCTGTAAATCTAACATTGCCATGGGGCATGATACTTCACCAGTACACCCATCCAGCATCAGACTACTGTAAATGACAAATTTTCTAATAGGAATTGTGGCACGGAAGGTGATATAGTGGTGATCTTGTAATTCTTCACCAAGAACTACAATGTTTGTCCATACTTTATGCTGAGATGGTAAGTTTGCCTTTAAAAGGCATATTAGTATCTCCTGAATTGGTGCAAATCACAGGAAATGTAGGATAAATATGGAATATTTATGTGGTTATAGAAGATGAAAATAAAATGGATATTGTAGGAAGGGTTACCTGATAGCAAAATTAGTTATGATTACTATCTCCAGAGACCAAGAGGAAACTAAAAACATAGCTGGGATCATTCACCTATAGTGATAAGCAGCGAAGAATAAAAGGCAATATTATGCAATAATTGCAACTTAGGTCAAGGTACAGGTAAGCAGATGGGTAGAAGTGGTAGAGCACAGGAGGTATTATAAATTGTGGGTGATGCAAGCCACCACTAAATGACTACAGTCTCAAAGCAGACAGTGGACTGTGAGTCAGAAGTGTTCCTCCAGCCGCAGTGCAGCTTGCACTTGTTTAAGGTCAAATATCAAAGCTAGTCCCTGAAAATCTGTAATCATCTTTGTTTTCATGAAGTATTCTTTAAGAATTAATGCCATATTTTTTTTAACACCTTTTGCTAACCTTTCACTGATTGTTAAAAAAAAATAATTGTTCTTTTCTTCGCTGCCGTCTATATACGTCTTGGCAGAGCAACGTATCTCCCAAACTCTCTGTGCAGTAATTTCCACTGACTGCAGGGGTATCTGCTGGTGATAGCAAAGCTGATTGACTTCAAAGTCTCTTACTGTTGTTGCTGCTCTTGGCCAAGAGTTTGCTCATGACTGTAGCAGATGTTTCTAAGCAGTAACTTTTTTTATTTTAGTAGACCAATGGGAACCTTATGGAGCAGTGTTTTGCTGCAATCCTGAAGTGAATGGCAGCATAACCATGATTTTGAAACCCTCTATCAGTTTCACAGTGCTTGTAAGAGTAGTTTCCCTTTCCAGCAGATGAAAGCATAGGTTTGCAACTCTGCCAGCCACCTGATGGCAGATAATCAGCAGATTCCTGTTTAGTCTCAGTTTCATTCTTTTTATGTGTTATTTTTTACACTTTGTTAGTAAAATTCATAGTAGGTTTATTCTCTGAAGGAATTCTGGATGAAAGTTCTGAACACTTTCACACTTAGTGTCAAGACTCAGAACAACTTTGATTAACCACAAATATTGCCAGTTTTCTTCTCATTTAATTACGACTTAGAAATGTCTCCATAGCATCATAAAATATTCCATCAGGATTTTAGGGAGTATGTGCACTGGGGGAATTTTTTTCTAGGGGATTCTGTATTGAGAGCAGTAGTGATTGGAGAGCATTTATGAGGACCATTTTTTGCAGGAGGACTCAAGATAATTTAAACTTTGGTCAAAATAGAGCAAAGCTTCTTCCATCAATAAAATGAATAAAAAAAGGCCAGGAATTCTGTTCCTTACAACTTCCAATGAAAGTAATGTTATCACTTAAGAACTTAGGCATCCATTCTATAAATGTCTAGTTTTGTCATGTCTACCTTAGACGTTCCTCCACTAACTCTACAGAGGTTGGAAGCTCTTAATTACCCTGATAAGTGAGAGAAATGCTCCTTTGGCAATGCAGCACTGAATATTTGTAATATGTTCTAAGACAGAAAGATACAGGGCAAGCAGTAGTTGAAATTAGTAATTCGCCATGACCCATCGAAGATGATACAAAGCAAGAAATTCTTTCAGAGACAGAAAGACAAACTGGGAAGAGAGCAGAAATGAAAGAGGGAGAAGATACCTGCCAGTGGCTGGAAGGATATGGGAAAAGCCAGTGGGCCTGCTATGAATGCATGCTGGAGAGGGTTTGTAAATGAGAAACTGAGAAAACAAGGAAAAAAGGAAAGAAAAGCTGTTACTTTGATTCTTAGGGTGATTGTTATCTTTCTGACCAGTTTATGCAGATTGAAATAACTGGGGGAGTGTTTCCTTGTTATCTGCAGTCTTCAACATTTGTTGTTTGGTTCATTTACTTAGAAATGAACAAATGGATTATCCTTTTTTTTTCCTTTTCCTCCTGCACCTCCCAAAGAGGAAAGCTGATCCTTTCATTAAGCTTTACCAGGTGGCTGCATGGTCTAATGAGTAGGTCAGTATGTAAATACTTACACAGTGTGTTCAGTTGCCATTAGTCCCTTCTTATCCTTACAAAATTTTAGTTTACATTTCCTGATCCTAGAGTATTTAAGCTTGATTCCTTTAAACCAAATACTTCATGATTAAATACAATGCATAACAAGAGAAATAATTACAATTTTTAACCCACACAGATGTTTAATTCAAAAAAAATCCCTACTTGAGAAAGAAAGTAGTGAGGCCCCATATAGGCTGGGGGAGGTCATTTAGTCT
Organism: Pseudopipra pipra; assembly: GCF_036250125.1. Classification (NCBI taxonomy): domain Eukaryota; kingdom Metazoa; phylum Chordata; class Aves; order Passeriformes; family Pipridae; genus Pseudopipra; species Pseudopipra pipra. The sequence goes on along the minus strand of NC_087553.1, from coordinate 36,872,118 downwards.
CATAGTTTGGCTTGACTATATTTTAATATATTTTACATAATGCACAAGGAGGTATGGTACTAAATTACATTTAAAGACTTGAAACCATCTGATGGAAGATGCTGCGAATGTACAGCATGAATGAAAATCATGAAACTGGTCACTTCTATCAGTTAATGCATTCAAAACCATAAAATCCTGTCTGAGCTTCAAAAGGCCATATTGTTCAGATGATAAAACAATATCTGTATTTAAAAGTTGTCCTCTTTGAAAAACTTCCCCAAACATAGAGCCAAAGCAGAAGGATTTCCTTTAGGAAGCCGGATGCACCTTTTTCTGTGACTGTGGGTGGAGTTTGGATTATATATCTTTTGGAATTACAAACTGTCAAGAAAAACAGCAGCTTACTCAGTAGCATTACACACTTGTAGGTAGGATTAAATACCTGTTACATGTCTTGCCTTGAGACTAATGGATTCACCTGACTTTTGAAATAACAAAAATAATATCAGTAGAAGTATGCCGTGAACATGAGTCACAGCTGAAGAATTTGTCTCATTGGTATCTGACAGACTGAACATATGTTGTTACACTAAGAAGACACGTGGTGTGCTTCTTACTTACATTATTGAAATTTAAACTTGTCTTACCTGGCGTTATTAAATAAATCCTAAAAATCATACTGGTTCAGGTACCTTCAGTATTTTAGTATCATTGTTTGCTTTTTCAAGAGTTCTCTATCCCCAGCTGGGGAAAACTTTCTGCTCAACCTGAAATCGGTGAGCACAAAATCCTGTCATTGTATTGGCACATTCAAGCTTATTCAGAAGTTGTCCTGGCTCACTTAAGCTCTAGACACAGCTGTTACACCAGTGGGATGAAGTGGGGAAACAGCTCAGAACTGAGTTCTGCAGTCTCTGGACCCGCGACATTTCCTGTTTGACCCTGGACACATGAAACAGCTTCCTTGTTGAAGATCATAGAGCACAAGAAGCAAACAAATCTCTTGGCTCCACTTTTGAAGCAGGTGTCCCCTCTTTTGATATTTCCTGTGGTCTGGGAGACACTGCCAGCTGTCTATTCAGTTCATGCGAGCAGTTTGTCTGAGGGCTGGGTGTGCAGAAGAGGAGCAATCTTCATGGGACTTATAACTGGTATTAGATGCTATGAAGGAAAGGAAATACATGTGTGTTGTGCTGTGAATGGTTATTTCTGTTCAGTCTTGAGAACAAAAATTCACCTTAACTTTACAACTGCCAGATACCTTCTTTCTTAAGGTAGCTTGGATTTCAGGTGTATTTATTCCTGCTATATGAAATAAATATTACAGATTTTTCTGGGTTTGGGGGATTATTATTCTGAATGCATGTCCTGCATTATTTTGAGGCACAAATCATTAATCTAACTCATAATTTCTGTAAAAGCACGGTCAGTCATGCTTTATAGCCAGATTGTTGCTACTTTATTAGTGAAAGCTGTGGTTCTATCTTCAACATATCACTGGAACTGCCACTTCTGTTGACAAAACTACCAAGGATTATGTTTTGACCTTTGCTCTGTTTTTCCATTGTTTGGTGTCTCTTCACACTTCTATCTCCTTATCTAAATTCCCACTGGAAATGTTCCCTGTTAATCCTCCTGTATCCTGTATCCAGGTGGTATTCCTGACCTGCCTGGCTTGAGGATGTCTATGCTAATAGATGTCTAAAAGTGTAAATTAGAAACCTACAGGTCCTCTCTGAACAATGTTTAGCCTTACCTGTTTCTTTGCAGTCCCTTTCTAGATATATCAGTATCATGTAAGCATATCAGTATCATGTAAGCAAGTGAAGATGCATGTTCCTTGTTTCTGTCAGCCATATCTTTTTTTCTCACGGCTTTCTCTGTCCTGACAATAATATTTTGGTCCCTCATGGCAGGCAGTCTGGTGTTATGTTTTATCTCAAGTAACTCCAGGTTATAGCCTTCTTCACCCCTGTTTTCTCACAGCTATACCTTCTTTTGTTTGGACACTATTCACACATATCTAAATCATCCTTGTTCCAACTTTGGGTTCTCTCTGGCAGCTCTGCTTGGCTGTCACTTAGCTCCCCACAGGGCTACTGAGGAAAATCCTACAAAACTCACATTGCCAGCTTGATGCCTGACAATATGCCCTTCTGTACAACCTCCAGCTTTGCCCTTTCCCCACAATTATGCCCAGTTCCTTCCTTTCCAGACGGAATCTGTACATCCCCTGCCCATGCAGCTCCACCACAAGCACCTGCTTCTGGTGACAGTTTGTGCATATTGTCCCCAGATGCATTATCCTGTGCTTTCCTGTTTGTGTAGAAAACACTACAGAAGCTTAGTTGTTAAATATTCTTTTTTCCAGGTAGCCTTCATAAACCTCACATTCATCATGAGGTACACAAAACCTTTCAAGCAAAAAATGTAACTAAGCAATTTCTAAGAATAGCAGATGTTTGTTTATTTATCTTTTGCTTTGAATTAGAGAAAACAAGAAAAGGAAGTCCAGCCTTGTAACCACATTCTTACTTATGGAGTATGATTCCTCCACTATCTTTCATGATTCTGGCAAATAATCTTGCATACTCTTCTTTGCATCTTCAGTAGAGCAGAAACACTTCTGTGATTTATCATTGTACAAATTCTAGCTAAATGGGGTTCTGAAGTTGATGGCCCTGACCTGGTACTAGCTTAAAAGTCATAATATAATGAAGAATTATTTTGAAAGAGTAGCATTAACACCAGCTTTACATCATTGTTTCCAAAACCTGTTGGTTATGTATTACAGATGACTCTCTCCTAGTAAGCTTGCTTACTTATTACTTTTAGGGTTTCTGTGCTGGGAAAATGGGTTGCAAAAGAGACTGTGGGTATCATGACCTCATCATTCATATTCAAAAGAAGATGAGCAAGATTACCATAGTGCATTACTTTTTAAAATTATAACCCTGAGAAGTAATAAGATTCAATTACATTTTTTTGGCAAAGTTCTTCATAAGAAAGTATCTGTCTCATGTCTGTAGTTTATTCTTTGTTTTGATCATTGGTTAGCAGTTCTCATGAGGATTTTTCATCTTCTTAAACCTTGCAAGAGATAAATCCCTCTTTTCCTATGGTTCCCTTCAGTCTTTGCATATGTGCATTTTCTGAAGCGTTAACTGTTAACAGTTGTGCCTAAGAAACCTAAATTCCTTACACAGCCACAGTGCTTTATGATTCTGGAGAACAAATGCAGATTGCAGACCGCACAAGGAGCTTTCTTCCGTTTTGCTCTGAAGAAGACCTGAACTATCACACCAAACCAGTCCTGTGGGCTGAACTTGTTAAAATGCAGAGCAGTTACTTCTGTGCAGTCTGTGCATTGCTGCTACTGTTAATGGTGGCAAAACCAAACAGTGGATAAGCAGAGGATGCTGAAATGTGTTTGCTGATTCACTGTATACTTCAAAATTCAGGAGGTTCCTAAGCCAGGTCAAGTTCACTCTTACAAACTATAAACAAGAATGGGATAGTTTTAAGTCAATAGAGAGAGATGGATTTTTAATGAGTGTGTCAGTGTGGTCTTTGTATATGAAAGATAGAGGACAATACTACAGGTACCACAGGTGTATTCTGCAAAATAATTTCAAAGTGTGATTTAAGAAAATCTTTTTAGTCTGCTTCTCATTTACTTTGTTTGTCTTTCAATGCTTTTTCTAACTCTTGCCATCCTTATTTTGTGAGTTTAAAAGTCCAGAAGGTTCTTATTTTCTCTTGTCCTTGTATCTATAGCGGTAATAGTACATACTGCTCAAGGAGGTGTGGTTAATACCACATAGAATATCAGGACAGAATAAATCCCCTTATTCTCTCTCTCTATGTTTTATTTTGGAAGACATAACAAAACAAAAAATATCAATCAACAAACCAACCAAAAAAAAAAAAAGTTGGCCATAATGCTGGGTGATAAAATCCCCTAGGAGTTGAACGGTGGGATGGTTCTACACAGGTTTTTTCCTTATGCCACAGTTTAAAATGGAGACCTTGTGATAGGGTCTCAAAGGAATGTACAGTTTTCCTTTTAAGTAAGTGTTTATGCTGCTCAACAATTTGGACTGTCCATTGTGACTCATTTTGGAGCCTGCTCTGCTTGCCTCAATTGTATTTCTATGTACAAGGATTTGAGGTTGCCAGCAAGAGTATTTCTATGAGCAACAAGCAGAAATGATGCATTGGACATGGACTTCATGGAACTTTAAATGTTTTTAGAAAGGGAAGTGTTAACATTGAATAGATGACGTTAACATCACCACAAAGAAAGAAAGAAAAAAAAAGGGAGGGGGGGCTCTGAAAAGCTGTGTTGACTAAATCTTCTAACGATTCTTGTGATTCTCCTATATCCTGCTCTGTATTTTTGTATGCATTTTTCATAGTACAGACAGACGTTACCCACAGTGTGATTCAGCGGCTGTTCCTAACCACACTCTTGTATGATTTTAACCTGATTTCACGGAAGGAACAGGGAATGAAACCCTGTAGCTCATGGTTGTCAGCAGTGAAAAATACCCAGGAATCAGACAAACAGCTTCATTGCTGAGATTATTTCCGGGATGAAAACTCTTCCAACAGCTGTTTGCTTTGGCCACTGCTCAGGTTCTTTTTTTTTTTTTTTAAATTGGAAAAAAAAGAGGTTTGTTTTTTTTAAGGATGTGGGCTGGTTATTTATGTACTCAGGAAGAGGTCTCTGCTTCCAGTGTTGTGGTCTCAAGCTGTTTTGACAGTTGGAGTACGGGAAGGTTTCCTCTCTTCTCTCCCTCCTTTTCTCCCATCCTTCATTCATTTAATGCACAGACCTGGAATGCTTTAGGAAGAAGAGAAGGCAAATTTATGAGTTCTTTAATCCCAGACAGGCAGCACTGTGGCAGTTACCTTCAAGAAAAGTTCACGCCCCAAAGAAGCGTTTAGTCTTACAGAGTCACTGACTCACTGAGCAGTGTGTGTGAGTGGCTGTGAGGGAGGAGGGGAGACATGAAGGAAAAGTTTTGCTTCCTTGTGAAACTCGTAATATTATTGTTTTAAGACTTTTTGAAAGGATGACTGCTACTTTTGTTTAAAGTATTTGTTCTGAAATTGCTGAAGCTGGAGTCTACCAGACTGAGGTCAGAAGCATTTTCTTTGGCAGAAAGAAGATATTTTATAGAAGCCATGCCCGTACTTGGGGTTGCCTCCAAGCTAAGACAGCCAGCTGGGGGGTCAAAGCCTGTTCACACTGCCCTCCCGATACCCAGCCTCAGCCCCGCCAGCTCACAGAAGTACTCACCAAAGTCTTTTGAGCTTACTGGGGCAGAGAGCTCGATACTTTCTTGTCAGCTTACGTTAAAGTCAACCTGTGATTTTGGAGAAAGAAAAGCGCTTCAAGGAAAAACCCAGGAGATCGAGGATAGCAAGGTTAGTTGTAAACTTTACCTGTGGATCTTAATTCTCGGAAAATGTTGTTTTGATTTGACAAAAAATGATTGCAACCTACTGCATGCAGAACTTGAGGGTAAATGAGTAAATAGACTTTTGCTGTCATCACTGAACTCGCAGCAGCCCTAGAAATTTGTTTTGTTCAATGTTGCTGTTTGAATAAATATTTTGTTTTTAAGTGTTAGTGTTAATCACTTCACAGATTAATTTTGATAAAGATCAGTAGAATCATAAGTAGAGAAAAATCATTCCAGCACCCAGTAAGCAGAGAAATGACATGACAGTAAAAAAAAAAAATCTTGGCAGCTTTATGTTATATTATGAAATTTAGAAAGAGATCTCACTCCCACACCTATTCCCACGGGGAGGCTGTTTTAAAATAAAAACAAGTAATTGATTTTCTTTTTACTTTTCAAATGATCTGGCTACTCCTGCTGCAGAGCTGCTGAACCAGAAAAACAGCTTCACAGTAAAAAGTACTTGTGCTTTTCTCTTTTGCAAAATAGCTTCTTCCTAGCCCCTATCGAGCCCCAATTCATTGTGATTTTTTTTTTAAATGATATCTGAAGTAGGATGCCACAATATTTTTTAGACTGCTTAGGGTTTTTGCTTTTGTAAGGGAGTTCTTTTTGAGTTATTATTTGAGTTGTTATCTTTTAAAAAAATGCTACTTGATTTTCAACTAGTCTGTCTGCTGTAGTTGAAAGCCTTTTTTAAGGCTTTGAATGTGAGTATTGAGTCCCTTCTTGTCAGCAGTGTGTATTTCTGTAGATCTTTCAGTCAGTACATTATGGCTGCATGTGTGGTTTACACAGCTTCAGCAAGCAGTGTTAAGTGAGGTTACTTCCCCTTGCTTTTCTAGTACTCTTGGTTTGTGGAACTGATTACCACACTGGGATTAAACATATATTTGTAATTGTATCTTATTTAGTTTGAGAACACTTGAGTGTCATTAGAGTTGTTAAAGTGGCAAGATACACATAATATATATACTTGGGTTTTCTTTGTTTTTAGTTACTGGGTTAATTCAGTATTAGCAAAGAAAGTTGGTTTTGTGGTTAAAGCATAGGGATTCTGAACATTTGGTTTCCTTTTTAAACTTTGCCACATGTTTCCACATGAGATTTTGGTCATGTCACTTAACTTTTCCCTTGGAGTTTTCTGTGTCACCTCTCCCTGCCTTCCAAAGATAATGCATTGGTGGTGTCTGACATGCTATACAGAAATACAAAAAAGGAGCAAACTATTCATCTCTTGATTACTACAAGTGATGAACAGCCCTTTTCTATGACATGAATGGGACATGAAGATAATAATATCAGTTTTCAACACAATGCAATTCCTGTTTGCTTGCTTATTTTTAGTAGAAAATATTTTTTAGGTTTCTTATTTAGTGGTGTTCTTTAATGGATATTCCATGAAAAGTAAATTAGATTTGCAAATACTATTTTCAGAGAAAAAGGAAAAGGTTTCATTACCTACTAATAAGTGTTTTTTGTTTACCTAAAAAAGTGTGGAGAAAGATATAAAACATCTTGCCTTCAGTATATAAATCACTTGGGAACTGTTAATGACTATCATGAGACCAAATGGGAGTCATAGCCTTCCAAGGCATTTTGTCCTAAACCCCGCTGAAGTTCCAGTGAGTAAAGTAACAGGCTAGATGGACACAAACTGTGATCCCAATTTGCTGTTTCATGGGTTTGACAATACTCGTTATCTTAGAGACTGTTTTTTAAAGAAAGCAACACAAAACAGACCAACTTCCATAAAACAGCCTACTCTATATGTTCTCAGTGGAGGCTTCTGAGCAGTTTTGAAAGATGACCAGCAAAGAGCAAGACCAGGTTGTACACATGGTGGTCTGAAAATCTGCCCTGTCCACCTGGATTTACAGAAGTGCTGAACATTCAAGAAGTTACTAATTTCTGAAGCCTTTCTGTATTACCCCCTTACAAGTCCAACATTCCTAGTAAAGCTTAGTGGCAGCCCTTTACTCAGTTTTCTTCCAGGCACATATTTTGAAAGTGTGAAACTTTTAGGCAAGTTTCATGAAATCTTTTTGCAAAAGTGGTTTGGGCTGTAAGGTGGGTGGTTATGATGAAGAAATTATTGTAAGGCTTTTCCTACTAGTAAACTTCAAAGGATCAGCCTCAAAGTATCGAATGCTGTTTTTCTTCATCAGCAACAGAGATCTATGCTACCCTGGAAGCCTCGGAAGTATGTCCAGGTTATCTAAACAGTAGTTCTTAAGCACAAATTTGATGGAGTTGTTAATGTCTCTTCAGGTTTGCTGAGCAGATGCAAGTTCTGCATTACAGGTTTTGTTATCCCAAATCTTGAGCATTTGCGAGTGCTGACTCCAATAGACCTTTGGTTAGCAAATTTATTTATCAAATGTGGTATTTTTATGTGGCTCTGTTGTATACAATGCTGTACATTTTGAATGTTTCATTATAACAATAATCAGATAAGAGGTTTTTTCAATCAAAATGTAATCAATGCCTAGTCTGAGTTTCCAACTGAGAGTAAAATCTAACTGTCTGGCATATTTCTTGTATGCTTATGCTATGTATATCATTGGATATAAGGCAGCACTGATTTTTGAGGAAAAAATTATGGCTATCTGTCTGCAAAAGACAATGAATTCATCATCTGGTAAACTTTTGCCCTTGACTGATGAATTGCAGCTTTCAGCATTGCTTGCTTTGGTGTTTTACATATGCTGCACTGTGGATCACAAGTTTCCTCATCCTGCCTGAAAGGCACTTAGATTGACAAATGCAGTCACTGTGACATATCCTGTTGCTATCTATAAGTGCTAAGGATTCCAAGATAAATTTGGGTTATGCATGTCAATACCACCCAGCTGTTTCCTCTACGACCTTCACTCTCACCACACCTGATTGTTTGAGACTTTTGACACTTGTGTTGGCTTTCTCACACAAGTGCCCTTGCCAAGACTGGTTAGGAATACAGCTGCAAACATCAGTTCTCTTTTCCCTAGATCTCTCTCCCATCTCACATGATCTTTTTGCACTTGCAACATTTTATAACAGCACATTTTGTTGCACTTTGTTATTTTCTTTTTTGGGGACATGATGAAGTTTGAAGTTTGAAGTTTAATAAGAGTGATGTTATTATTTTAATAAAAGCCGTGGTTGAAAAAGTTTGAGGTGATTAACTTTTTTCTAACTTGGATAGAACTTAGTCAAGCCTAGGAAAGCAAATAGTAAGTTGCTAATGATTTAAATTATTCTGTGTGTAGTTTATTCAAATGCACTTTTGTTCAAAATTTTCATTATTTGTTTTTTTGTACCTGGGTCACATACAACAGGTCCATCTGCTTTCTTGCTAAATCCACTAATGTTTAAGCTGACTGCATGAACACTTTATGATGTGAATAGTCATGCAAAATATTTGAACACAAGTATTCATCACACATTCTTTTTCCCTGAATATATCATATAGACAAAAGTTTATTCCTATATATGTACACAGGAATGGAATTCAGCTGCTGGATTCATGAGGTGAAATGCTGGCTTTCTTTGGAGCAGATGGAGTATTGCTGTTCAGTTGGACCATAGTATGTTTTTATGCAAAACCATATCTGAAAACACCACTGTATTTTCTAATATTTTTCTAACTGTGGGTACAGTATTTATTTGTACTTCTGTACTGTCACTTTTATATTGCTTGCTAAACAACCATCAGATCATGCTAGGCTGCTTTGCGATACTGTTCTAGTTGTAGAATGTGCTATTAAACAGCAACAAAATGAAAAAAAATCCACTGATACTGCAGAAAGGTAAATGAAACAATGGAACTATAGTAATGAAGAAAGAATTTATTTGCAAAACCAACTTATTTTGGTCACTAAATGATAATTCTACACTATATGTATTATCTTAAGTGTGGGTGTTGATAGGCTAGGGCCAGACTCTTTTCAATAGTGCCCAGCGACAGGACAAGGGTCAATGAGAACAAACTGAAGCACAGGGATTTCCACTGAATTTGAGGAAAAACTTCTTTAGTTCGAGGGTAGCAGAGCACTGGAACAGGCTGTCCAGAGAAGTTGTGGAGTCTTCTTTTCTGGAGATATTCAAACCTGCCTGGACACAATCTTGTGCAACATGCTCTAGATGAACCTGCTTTAGTAGGGGGATTGGACTACAGGATCTTCTGAGGTGCCTCCAAACCTTCAACCCTTCTGTGAGTCTATGATATTGACCCCCACAAAAATGCCAGTGGCAATAGTGTTTTACTCCAGGTCACCTGAAAATGTGATTGACTTCAGCTACCTTCACACATTTGATGGTGTAGTCAAAAGTGCATTGCCATGAATCCACTCCAGCACAAAGCTGAGCAGCTACTGGGAGTCAGAACACCTGCTAGGCAAACTGGTCTTCTGCTCTGGCTTCCTGGGGCTACTCCTTGCAGTGCTCTGCTTTATGTTCCCAGGGTTTTCCTCCCATCATCAAACTTTCTTCTTTCAAGATAACTGCAGCATCATTTATTCTTCCAGTCTGAATTTTCTGTGAGCTAAATCTGATACAGTAATTGTAATGTTTTGTTTGTATGACTTGGATGATAAGATTTTAACCTTCTTTCCTGAGTTAATTCATTCCTTTACTGTCATATAATTTGCTTTCTGCTTTTCTTTTTTTGTTTGTTTTTGTTTGTTTCTTTTTTTGTTGTTGTTGTTTTTCCCCCGGTTTCTCTTCATTTGTGCTATCTGTCTGCAGCTGTCTGCTTTATCTGTTTCTTCCTTCCTGTTGGCAGAAATCTTTACAGGCTTCTGAATATGACTTACATTTTTCTGTATCCCCTAATCAAGTCTTCCTGTCATGCCTGCAGCATTTGTCATATTGCTGTTAATTATCAGAAAGTGCTAGTCAGCCTCCCCAGCTGATCCAGTACACATACATAAATGTAAAACTTCTCTGGATACTTCAATTTCGGGGACTTATATAGAGGAGTCCAGCCCCACCAAGTTCATCATTAAACAATGTAATTTTGCTACAGGAAGATCTTAGAGGAGCTCAGGAAATGGATTTGCTGCAAGACCTTTTGGAAGAAATGACAAAGAATACTATGTGTCCACCTGAGGAAAGAGGCACAACCAGCTGCTTCTGTAGAGCACAGAAATCTGAACAGTTAATCTGGGGAAGCAGTCTGTAAATCAGCAGAACAGACAAGGATAGATGTGTGCTATTTGGGGACCATGTCCAACAGAGAATGGAGTCACTAGCACTTAGTTGTACCAAGTGAACATTATTAAAGTAGCCTAAAATGAATGTCACAAAACTAAGCTAAATACTTTGATCTGATTAGTCAAAAGCACATACTGGTGCTGTTAAAGTGATTCTTGACATCCATTCTGTTTAGTGTCATTCTTAGTGTCAGGACTCCTAGTGTCATTCAGCCAGACCTTTTGAAGTAGGACATTAAAAAGAGTATGGAAACCTCCCATTTTCCCCTCATCAATTATAAACAGTGTGTCAGTGATGTGGTAACTCCTGCCCATTGCTAGACACTTGGAGAATGGCTAGGCTTCTCAATACAGACAGATCTCAAGACAAATATTTTTGCATTTCATACATAGATGGAGCTCATGCTCACATCAACAGGAGTACTGTGCACATTGGAAACCCAGGTGTTCTGTAAATGACTTCCATATCTTGATCTTTCCTCAGCTAACCCTTCCACACAATTTACTTAGGTTCTGTGTGACCCTTTTCCACCATTCCCCAAATCTCTCTGAAGGAAGGCATCTGTTGCAATCCCACATCTCTTTGACCTTTCAATTTCCTGGATACCTTTTTGTCTGGTCTCTCAGAGCTAAGCTCCACTGAGTTTCTTGACACACTGAATCTAGGGAACATAAATAAATGAATTTATTTCCCCATTTTGTCATACCCTTCCTTTTCTCGGCGCTAGTGCATTGGAGATGCCTGCCATATGGGTTGGCAAGAAAGGAGGCTGCTCATTGTGCCAACTGTTTCATTTAAAGCACCACAGCCAAGGCAACAAAAAGGGCAGCAGAAGCAGCCAGAAACCGCCTATCTTCTCCCCATAGTGACCGCTAGTGATGGGAAGCCAGCATTGTTTCAAAAGCGCTGAACTAGCTGCCAGAAATTTCAGTCAGCACTGTGGACACCTGGGACTGTGTGTGTTTAAAATTCACACAGCCCCAGTGAAGCCAGGACAGTTGGCAGGAGTTCAGATTGTCAGCAATTTCAGCTTCTTGCCTTGTGCTTTGAATTATTTCTTTATCAAACAGATAACTATATCTTTAATGTGCTTAATGTGTCCAGCGCCATCTGTCTACGCTATATTATAACTGATTTTAGAGCTTCATCTTGTATGAGCTTGGAATAAACTTCACTATTATATGTTTATTGTCTAATTGTCTGTATCAAGCACATTTTCCCCTAGTTGAGATAAATGCGAAGTAACACAGCATCAACTCTCAAAGCTTTTTTATTTGTGAACAAATTGTATTGAGTGTAGGTGGAAAGATGCTTTCTGTTTGTAATTTGTGATTGGGATCATGGATAGGAGGGTATTGACCAACCTGAGCTTAAGACCTCTGCATAATTTTCTACTCCTTTCATTTTATTTCTCTCACAAAATAAGAACTCAACATATTTCATATTAATTTTTGCATTGTGAGCTGGTATTACACATCAGCAGAAAACAATCACACTTACTCTTTGTTTTGCATTTGTGCCTAGGAAAGCTACTTGGTGATTTCTTGGCCAAACAACTTTTCAATATAAAATTCTTTCCTCAAAAATGGGTGTCTGAATGTTGATGCACTGTGGATGCACCAGCAGAGCTGAAGCAACCCAGCCACATTTTCTTGGTGTTACACCCTTGCAACCCCTTCATAATGGTAATCTGTTCTCCATAACCATAAATGATGATAAGTGGTCTCCATCTTTAGATAAAAATAATGGGCTTATATTATACCCCATGAGGTTTTAGTTAGGCTTTAGTAAAACTTCCCAGCAGTAACAGTAGTTAAACAGAGGAACATTTTGCCACAGAAGGTGTAGTATCTCCATTACTGGAGAAACAAACATGTACATGTGCCCTTCATATCATTACTAGCACTGATCCTTCCTGGTGCAAAGGACTCAATTGACAGTCTTGATGGTCTTCTCATTCTCTTTTCTCATATCTTGATTCAACTAGGACTGAGTGCAGGTCTGTGGTAATGAAACCATGCTTCCCTGGAAACCTGAGCTTACAGTCCTGTAGTCCACTGTGCTATGGAGATATAAGGACTCTCTTTGGAGACAGAGTTTCTTCCTTAGAAAAAGTGCTGTTGTGTGCTATGTGTCTGTCCAGAGGCATTGCACTGAAATATTGCAGTTCCAGTTAACTTTCCCAAAAGCACAGGTAGGATATTCTTGGAGACCAGACAACTAGTTGCTGGCTTGGAAGCACTCATTCCCTTGGCGTATAAGTATTGGAGTGTCCTCCTGCCTCAAGGTCCAGTGAGATCTGACAGTGGAGTGACTCTCAGGTACTCAGTTATTTGTTCTCTAACAAGGAACATAGAAAACCTATGAACTTAAAAATCCTTAATTAAAAATCCCTGCAGAAGAACTGCAGTGAGTGTTTCATCTAGTTGCATTTTGTAGGGGCTCCCTAGAAGATAGGAGCATCCCAATGCACTCAGCAGAGTGAGGGGTACCACTAAGATTAGGGAGTTTGGTTCCACTGAGAAACATTTCTTCCCTCAATTAAAAAAACATGATAATGCCCTTTCTGTGGATTTTTTTCTGTTTTTCAACCAGACCTTGATCCTAGAAATTTTTACTAGATTGATGCTTTATCACGACGTAGTGTGCATGTGCACATAAGTTAGTCACAGCCCTACAGAACATATGGCTGTATTACACAGAGTGTAGGAGAAAGGGAAGAATATTATCCCCATAGTGCAGAGGGAGGGTAGAGATCAAAGGGAAAATGGATGATTTTCCCACACTCAGGCTGGGACTTTGTGGCAGGACTGGGAATTTCAAGACATATATATCTTGAGCTGTAATCTCCACATCGTAACCACAAGCCTATCCTTTTTCTTTACTAAGGGATCAGTTAAGAATGAAACATCCAAACAATGAGTTATTTTTTGTGCTTGCTTCATAAGGACAGTTTGGGCTTTATCTTCATTTTAATGTCAATGGCTAGCATCAGTGTGGGCCCAGCTCTGATCTGTAGGTAGAATTCTGTTCCAGGAGCCACATTCTTTTGATTCTGATGTGTCCAATCAGCATAGACTCTGACACAATTTATTAAAGATGTGTAATACATTGTGCCCTTTGTGGAGCAATATAACACTCATCAAAGGCCCTGTGTGTAATGCTTTTGATAGGTTTTTCACTTATTAAATTTGATGTGGAAAATCTAAATAGTTATGAAATAAAAGCAGGAGTCTTTTGAAGAGAGATGGCTTTTTTGGTCCTACTTTCTGCCTTTGGATATGCTGTTTAGCTTCTTTGTAGCAGAAACTCTTGTATTTAGAAAATAATAAGGGCATCAATTACAAATGAGAACTGCTAATTTTTTTAATCATGTGTTTATTCTAGTCTAGGTCCACTTGCCCTTTTTCTCTAGCATACTAGACTATTTTTTGAGTTGCATAGTTTTTCTTGCACTTGCATACAGGGCACAAAAAGAGTTGTTCATTTAAAGCAGCACTGTGTTTCACTATGACCTGATTCACAGGATGTGGTCTTGGAGGAAGCCCATGCCTTAGCAATAGCCTTTTGACCAGTGAGGGTGTTTGGGGGTTAAGCTGAAAAAGGAGGAGGCATATATCTATTCTCAAACCTACTAGTGGGCTATTTTGTGTGAATCTTCACTTGCCCACAATGTTTTTAAGGTCATAAACCTTTCTTTTTTGTTTTTACTGGCAAGAGGAGGTTGGCTGAAAGATAGCATAACTTCTTTAAAATTCAGAAAAGGAATGCAGAGTGTTTTGTCTGGTAAATGTGAAGGAGTAATTCCCCTGTGTAAGATGTGCAGATTTCTGATGGCTCTTGTGTGTGTTCTCTGTAAACCAAGCTGAGAGAATTTGGAAAATAAGCAAATCAAAAGGACACATAATTTTGAAGTGGTTAGGTCTGGATCATAGTATTTCTGTATAGCACCTTCTGAGAAGGTGCCAGCCACTAAATGTCTATACTGACTGCATAAAACGTAAGAGAACTTGACCAAGTATAATATTAGTATTGTCCTGATCTACTTTCAGCATGTCATTTGGTCTGACTTATTGTTTTAGTTGTATTTATTTTCCTCCTTTGCTGCTCTGCCCTTCTGATCTTAATTCAGCAGATAGCATTTCATCCTTCAATCATAGAATCAGCTGGGTTGGAAGGGACCTCCAAGATCATCAAGTCCAACCCTTGATCCACCACCACCGTGGTTACTAGACCACGGCACTAAGTGCCACATCCAATCTCATCTTAAAAACCTCCAGGGACAGAGAATCCATCACTTCCCTGGGCAGCCCCTTCCAATATATCTCTCAACAGTTGATCAAAATATTTTGTTCAGGTAAAGCTCTCCAATTGCAGCAAATTTGAAGACAAATTGGAACAAAAATAGATGTTGAGCTCTCTCTTGCATTTTCCATTTCAAAATACCTCCCTTTGACAGTTTTAACACCTGGCTTTGTACCTTGTTGATGCTGTGTTAAGCTCCAAAAGATTTGGCAGTGAAAGCTTCCTGTTGTGCATCAGGATTTGAATCACAGGGCATGTGTAAAACCATCACATCTTAGTCATCAGAGCAGTTGTGCACAGAAAGATGACTCCCTAGCAAGTGTTGTAAAGCATTTGACCACTTTCATTAATCACGAAAGTCTGCACAACTCATACATGATTTGGGGTGAGTAAGACGTAAGTCAGGGTTCAGGATTTTTACTCAGCACTACAACAATGAGATTTCCTGGCAGCACTTCTACTCAGTAAACAAGTAGGTTTCTTTCCTTTGAGAGTATTTTTGTTTTGGCTTGGTGTTTTTTTTTTTTTTTTTTTTTTTTGTAAGCTGTCTCTGTAGTGGAAATAAATAGGCATAAAATAAGAATGTGAAATAACAAATAAAAGTTCAAAAGGAGTTTAGAAATTTCCTCAGCTGAGCAGTCTGCCTGCTTTAGTCATTTCTGGCCAGCTCACCAGCCATAGACAGAGTGCTGGAAGGAAGAGCTGAAGAAATCTGTTTCTTATGAGGGAGCAGCAAAAACATGAAAGCTTGAGAGCTGCAGATTCAGATTTGCTTTTGAAATGCTTCTGAGAGTAAGGCCTAGCGACTCACATGGGAATTCACAACCTAATTTCACTTCTGATTGCTGTCAAGTACCTACTTGAACTCAGCTCATATGTGAAATGGTAACAGTGCCATTTTTTTAGAGTGAATTTGTTTCTTGTCTATTATTGGATTTATATTTTCTTTAATACTGAAGAAATAATCAGCTACTTTTTAAAGTGTTGTTGAAGTTATTTTGAATTACCATAGAAAAACTGATTTTTTTTAACCAAATCAGTTACTGATGTTATCAGCTTCCTCTCTGTCATATTAATAACACATCTATTCTTTTTTATTTTTTTTTACTTGTAATAAGAAGACTCAAGTAGAAAGCTCTTTATATACAACGTGCAATTTTTCCTGTAGAAATCTGTGATCCTGACAAAGGTAAGGAGAGAATAACAGTGTCTTTGCTGTTTTCTTTACCTCACTGCAATATCACTCTGAAGACTGGTATGGCTCTGTATTATTAGTTGAAACCTAAGAAGTAGGTTGCTTCACAAAGAAACTATTGTAGTGATTGACAGTCAAATACTCTGTTCATAGGTGATACCATCTCTAGATGTGGGGTTTTTTTTAAATACAGTCTAAATTGCAAAACTTTCAGATATGGACTTTCAGATATGGACACTCTTAAGCAAGAACAGGGTTTCTTCAGCTGGGTGTCAATAATGGGTTGGTGGTTGTATCACTGAGGAGCAAGAGCAAAGCAGCTCTCTCCATCTATGACAGCTGTGTCAGTCACAGCCTTAAAGAGTTTATAAGATAAGCTATTAGCACAAGGGAGTGGAGAATAAAAGAAAAACGTGTGGAAATGACAACAAGGGTTTCTTCCAAGGGCCCCACCAAGTCAGTGAAGGATTTTTTCAGAGATATTCTGCCTTATTTGTGGATATGATGTAGATGTAGATACAGATGTAGAGTCATGAGGGAAGATGAATAAGTGAATCAAATTAAGTTTCAGAAAAGGGAGCATACAAAACTGAGGATGTTGAGAACTGGTGTGTCAACCTAAATAGTGTCATTCAAAAAAATTACTTAGAGGAGATTTGACAAAAGAAAAATACAGGAAATTCAGATCAGCAAAATCGATACTAGATAACTCAGACTCCCTAAAAGCAAGGTGATTATGGACATATTTGCATCTATGGAAAATTTTATCGATTTTCTCCTGGACATTTAATGATCTCATTTAATTCAGGCAAAGTTGTAAGATCTCATTGTGAAATACTTACATAAATGCCAACAAAGGCAGAGTGATAGTGATCATATTTCAGTCTAAAGGGAAAAAGTTTCCTTCACTTCTTATTAAAAATTTCATCTTGGGTGACAATAGAGTCAGTATTTTCAACAATAATTTTCACTCAGATGTATACGTATCTTTAAAGGTCTCAGCAGCCCTTGCACAGAGTAACACAAGATTCACAATACTGTTTCAACATAAACTAGTTATTTTGTCCTAATTGATTAGATAGAAATATTTTGTGTCTTTATCAAACCATAAATCATTGGCTTATCCAAAAATTGGACTTTTGTAAGGTGAAGGTGGACATTGGTTCATGCTATATTCACAAGTCTGTATCTGTAATTTAGTCCGTTTCTCACAAAATTCTGCATCAATGCAGTAGCTAAGCTGAACTGAAGGCAGAGTGGAGGCTTTTTACAATGTACAAATACTAACACCATAGGAGAGCAAAAAACCATTTTGGATCATTTGGGAAAAGTTTGGGGTATCACTTCATGTAGATACACTATGAGACAAAGTATAGTGAACTGGTAATTCCTGAGCTGCTGTCCTTGTCTTGGTAAGACCTGTGTGGGTTTATCATTAGCTGTGTGATTATACAGCTTTTTTTTTTGGAAACATTTTAACAAAAATATACAAATATACACTTAGATACAAAAGAAATTTTCAGTGTAACAGCTGTCTTCTCTATTACCTTTGGTTTTCTTATTTCAATTTATGTAGACTTTTGATGCAATTCCAAGTTGATATTTAAGGTCTGTGTAAGGCAACATTACTACACAGTGTTTTTTCTTTTGTCAGATTGACCTAGTGCCTAGTGTCTTCTTTTGAGTGTAGTTTGGAGGTTTTGCCCTGAACAGTTAGTTAAGCTCTTCAGAACGGCTATTTAACTCGTGATTTTTGTGCTCATGGCCTAATTTCATTCTGCAACTGCTCTTAGGATACTTTCAAATGTATTACATTGTGACAAGGATTGCTATGCCCTAAGATTTTTGGAACAGGAGCGTACAGCTTGGAGAATACTGAAAATGTGAAAACAGCTTGGTACGGCTCCTCTAAAGCCACCAAGAGATTTCATTTTTTTTAGCACATAGATACTAAACGTAGCCTTATCATTTTGGCATCAATAGTGCATCCCATGTATAGTGAAACCACTATAAATATTTAGTTTATTGTGCCTGTTAAAGATAGAGATGGATATGTGTGCTCATATAAGGTACCTCTTAACATTTTCTATATATTTACAGAAGTTTAAAGTATAGTCAATAAAATACTTTGTGAATAATGTGGAAGGTGACCATGTGTTTGTCAGTGTATCCACAGCAGTCTTAGAAGCAGCTCAGCAGCCCACATCCCCAGTGACAGGACGCGGACTGGCAGGCAGTGTTATAGTCTGTCCCTCCACTGTCCCTTTCTCAGGCTGCATTGCCTCCTCCAGTTCCTCTGGCATGTGAATCTCTCTCAGAAACACTGAGGAGACTGATGCAGAGATGGTAAATAAATTGTTTAAGTTATTGCGGAGTTTCCAAACAGACTTAGTTCTGTTACCTTGTATTTGTATGCTTCTGCAGCTCTCTCCTTTCATCATATCCCTGATGTCCTTTAAGGGAGATGTCCGTGGTTCGATCCATCACTTCAGATACTTAATTCCAGAAACATGATAAAATCAGCCTTCTGAAATCAGAGCTTGCTGTGTTCTTTAATTCAGTGGGAGCTTCTTTGTTTGCTCACTGGAGTAAGAGTATCATCCCGTTTCATTGTGGTTAGACAATTCCTAACCTCTTACATTATCACAAGATAAGATTTAAAGAAAAAAAAAGAAATTCTACTTCTTTGTAGAAAATGTTCAGAATGAATTGTTTTATGAAAGCTGAGCTTGTTACAGAAAAAAATAAAATGCTTTCCATCTACTATTTTTTTTTGTAGCCTGTCTGTTTAGATGACTTATGGAATTCAGTTAATTAAAAAACACCCAAATATTTAGGTTGTGCTTGCTGCTGAAATATTTGAGCATAGATATTTATTATAAGTAATACTGTGTTGTGTTTTTGAATAAAAATTTAAGAACTATGATTGGCATGTCACTGCTTTTTATTTCCTTCTATGGTACAGTATGCAGTTCATGTCCATTTTATGCACTGTATAGCCAAACTTGAGCATGCACAAACAGTATGAGGAAAGGGTACTCAATCTGACTGCATGAAAACTCTGAGGAAATACTGATAAGTAAAACAGCTCATAAATTCTGCATAGAGAATTGTTAGCATTCATGGCTCCAAAGATTAAAACTGAGGCTCCTTTTGTCCCACCCTCAAATGACTTTTGGCAGTAGAAAAGTGCTCAGTAAAAATCCACTCACAGTCTTTATTGCCAATCCATGTCTGCCTTCTCTGTCTTATTCTGCATACCAACAGTCCAGTCTATATAGGACCATTGTTTTGATATGTTGCATTACTGTAATGAAATCTTACTTTTTGAGTTTAGTAATACCTGAGTAGCTGAATGCTGCTAAGTCAGGACTAAGTACATGTGATATATGTTTAGCATGAATAGAAGATATGGAGAGGGGAGAGGGCACAGGGGAGAGGCTGTTTGGGACTGCTTTTTTTTCTGTCTGCAAATAACTTGGAACCAATGGAAAACATCAGGAAAGTTCAAGAGAGTCCTAGCTCTTTTTTTCTGCCTCATAGATCAGTGAAGTCCAGCATCAACATAGAGTAGGAAGCGCAGAAAAAAAGTTGTTTGAGGAAAAGTTTTTAATTCTGTCTTATAATTTTTGCATTTATTGAAAACTGAAGCACTATTAACTATGTCTTTCAGTTTAGGAAAGGGTGGAGGTCTGTGCTGGAATTTGAGATCAGACGACACACAGGTGAGAAGCTAGTGTCCAGGGCAGAAACTGATGCACAGGAAGTTTCACCTGAATATGAGGAAGAACTTCTTTACTTTGCATGTGACCACACACTGTTACAGATTGGCCAGAGAGGTTGTGAAGTCTCCCTCACTAGAGATATTTGGGATCCATCTGGACATAATCCGGTGCCATGTGCTCTAGAATGACCCTACTTGATCAGTGAGGTTGGACCAGATGACCCACTGTGGTCCCTTCCAACCTTACCCATTCTGTGATTATGTGATATTTGCAGAGACCATATAAAGGGCAGTGAAGGTGGTGAAGGGTCTAGAGAGTAAGTCATATGAGGAGCGGCTGAGGAGCATGAGGTTGTTTAGCCTGGAGAGGAGGAGGCTCAAGGGAGACCTTATTGCTCTACAAATACCTGAAAGGAGATTGTAGCCAGGTGGGGGTCAGCCTCTTCTCCCAGGCAACCAGCAACAGGACAGGAGGACATGGCCTCAAGCTGTACCAGTGGAGGTTCAGGCTGGACATCAGGAAGAACTTCATTGATAGGGTGGTTAAACATTGGAAAAAGCTGCCCAGGGAGATGGTGGAGTCACCATTCCTGGAAGTGTTCAAGAAACAAGTTGATGTGGCACTTAGTGCTATGGTTTAGTTGATATGGTGGTGTTAGGTCAAAGGTTGGACTCAATGATCTTGAAGGTCTTTTCTAACCTTAATGATTCTATGATTCTATGAGAGTCTGATCACAGTGGAATTCATCTTACCTCATTAGTTAAAACGTTGATGTCTAGTCTGAGCTAGTTGCTTGGGCTCCTACTCTATCCAGATGGCAGAGATAAATACATCTTGAGGGCAAGTCCTTTCAATTTTCTGAGATGTTTATATAACAGTAGAATGACTCATCCTCTGGCAGTATATGCATCTATTGCTTAATTAAGGGGAGATGAACCATCTAAGTTAAACACCTAATTTTCAGTGTCTGAAATAACTGAGGTGAATCTTACCTGTAGTACAGAATGTCTACTTGTGAAGATATTCTCTTTTCTGGGATTACTACTGTTGTTATCATTATTATTACAGATTGTGCAGCTCTGTTCCAAAGTGCGTTATTTAAATCTTTTGAGGCTACTTTCAAAGCTAGCGGAGACATAGCCCTCATAAGGGTGATGGATCTGGGCATGCCTTTATCAGAGGGACATTCTCTTTTTGATTCTTAAAATAGATTAGTGATATGAAGATACGGAAAGTCCCTGAGAAGTGGTGAGGAGGAGTGATGGGCAAGCAAAGATAATACTTAAAATGAGCCAGTTGCATAGGAAATGGAGATATCTCTGTGAAGAAGATATGTTTCACTTGAATATATTCTCACAGCTTTCTGCTTAGTGCTGCAGAGATTGTAGAGATAGTGAAATAGATCCTGACCCAGAAATACTATAATAAATTAATTTACTGAATGTATGGCAATGCAACTGCATATATACACACATAGGCCTTATATGTGCACACAAGGAGAAATATTTTATGAGTTGATAAGCAATCGACTTGCAAATGTGGGTGTACACACGGATGTACTTGCACATATATTGCAAGTTCTCTACTATTTCAGTAGCGTCTTGCTACAGATGTACACAGCACTTGCATTCAGCTGCCAGCACTCCCTCCTTCTTCACTTGCTGTCACAGCATTTCTGAGGAGAAGGGTGGCATTAATCTAGAAACTACTCATATACTTAAAGAAACAGAATCTGTAAACAAGTAATTCAGCCAGTATAAAAATGAGATGTTCATTAAAGTGTTGTCAAACTTGCAGAGTATTGTATACATCATTTTAGGAAAGTTTTTCTTGAGGAGTACCACCTCCCTCATGTGAATTATTTTTCTTCTTGTCAGGAACTGAATGACATTGCTGCTGTAACAGCTACAGCCACTGCTTATGGGGAAGGATATCATTAAGGAATTTTGATTTCTGCTTAACAACTGGAAATAAATAGGAAGGCTTATAGCAAGTGACAGGGCTACATGCAGCCTTAATCAAGTTGGATGTGTGTTCTGCAAAGGGTGCTGCTCATTGACTGTAGTCACTGTAATCTCTCTGGTAAATCCCACATGAGCTGTAAGCTACTTTGCTTGGCAAACTG
Organism: Pseudopipra pipra; assembly: GCF_036250125.1. Lineage (NCBI taxonomy): Eukaryota > Metazoa > Chordata > Aves > Passeriformes > Pipridae > Pseudopipra > Pseudopipra pipra. Next base: position 36,850,119 of record NC_087553.1, on the reverse strand, counting down.
TCATGATGCAGAAGTGTTTGGAAAGCATTGGAACTGTCACCTGTCTAACCAGTCTGCTTATTTTCGTTTTGGACATTGTGCTTGCTGTCTTAGCTAGAGGGGATTTGCAGATTGGTGTGAATGTGCCCCACGGATGTTGTGTTGGTCTTGACAATTTGGTTGCTGCCATTTGTATTTCAAACCAGGCCACCCTAAGAACACGATGTAGAGTATATACCAGAGTAAGAAAGAGAAGGCATCAGTCAATTACAATGATATCCCACAAATTAGAAGACAAAAGGTAGCTAAATGCCTGCCATTCAAAAATATCTTAATGCACTTCTTGCATTAAGTGTTCTTGTATTGTACCTGCTTTCACGGTAATTCTTAGTAGTTCAAAATATCTTTTTAGGGAAAAAGAACCTAAATTTTTTAGCTTCATGATAACAAATTTGACAGTGACTCAGAAAAAAAAGTAGCATACTGTAGATAACTTCAATTAAAAAAAATCCTTTATCTTCAACTATGACTTAATAACTATTAAATCCAAGCACTCAAATGAGATTCAGTGATGCTAGATGCTGTACAAGTGGAATACTGATCTAGATTCCATTCTAAAACACTTGTGATGTAAAAACAGTATACTAACTTATTTCTTGTCAACTACTGCAGCAAAAATTGCTCTTTGGAAGGGGCAATGAAAGTCTTATAGACTTTCAGTGCCCTGAGGATGGGGTGAAAACAGTGTGTATGTTTGAGTGAGGACTGGATGAGTGAGGAGCGAGGCCCTGCTTTTGCTCTGAAGACAGTGGAGCAGTGTGAGCAGTTGGATAGATATGTAAGTACTGTGTCTGTCTGAAAGAGCCTGAAGTTAAAGACTAGAAAACTGAACTCAATTCAAAAGAATCAAAGGAAGGATGTTCAGAGAAAAGGACAAAAAATCTTCACAGCTGTCTCTTCTCTTTGGCATGCCCTAATTGCTATGATTGTTTTTTATGCAGTGCTTTGATGATTAGGGGAATCTTTTCTAAACAAAGTACACATTGAGGCTGATACTGCAAAGTTATCTGGAACTGTTTGTATGAAAATGGCTGCAACACAAATGCCACAGTCACTGTATTCACTTGCATGACCAGGATTTTTTCTTTCTCATTGAAAGAGAGCTTTTCTTCCTAACTCCACAGGAGGGGAGAAGCAAAGAAAGCAGAAAATTAATACAGTTTCTCCTATCTTATTTTGTGCTGTGTCTGCGGGTCACTGTGCTTACAACTAGCATGTCCATGTAGCTGACAAGCTTGCAAGGCTCAAACTAATAAAAGGCATGCTAAGGAGAGGTGTGCAGGGAGGCAGGATGGGGACCCTGAGGAGACAGGATGGGGTTGCAGCTACAGAGGATAGGGTTGTACATCCCAGTGCTCAACATAAAAGGTTGACTCACAGTCTCTGCCATGACAAGGTTCATAGACACAGTCTAGCAAGTTTTCTAGTCAGCAAGCACTGAATCCATGTGTATATAATACCCCTCACTTTCTATATTACTACTTAAAGACCTTATGATGGTAATCCTGGAAAATATAGAATAGATATTTGAGAAGGAAATTACAGCTTGATTCTTATCTGATTGTGTATGAGAATTGAAATTCAACAAAGGCAAATACAGGGTCCTGCACCTGGGGAAGAATAACCCCAGGCACCAGCACAGGCTGGGGGCTGACCTGCTGGAAAGCAGCTCTGCAGAGAAGGACATGGGCGTCCTTGTGGACAACAACATGTTCATAAGCCAGCAGAGTGTCTTTGTGGCCAAGAAGGCCAATGGTATCCTGGGGTAGGTTAGAAAGAGCATTGCCAGCATGTCCAGGTGGGTTATCCTGCCCCTCTATTCAGCCCTGGAGAGGCCACATCTGAAGTGCTGTGTCCAGTTCTGGGCTCCTCAGTACAGGAGGGACATGGAGCCCCTGGAGTAGGTGCAGAATAGGGTAAGAAAGATAATTAAGGGACTGGAGCATCTCTCTTACAAGGAAGGTCTGGGAGAGCTGGGCCCGTTCAGCCTCTAAAAGAGACAACTGAGAGGGGACCTCATCAATGTCTATAAGTATCTGAAGGGAGGGTGTCAAGAGGACAAATCCAGGCTCTTCTCAGTGGTGCCAAGCAATGGGGCAAGAGGCAATAGGCAGAAACTGATGCACAGAAAGTTCCACCTGAATATGAGCAAGAACTTCTTTACTGTGCAGGTGACCGTGCACTGGAACAGATTGCACAGAGAGGTTGGGAAATCTCCCTCACTGGAAATATTCAAGAACCATCTGGACACAATCCTGTGGAATCTGCTCTAGGATGACTCTCTGTAGTGGGTTTCTGTGGCTGGGTTTTGGTAGCGGGGAGGGGGGGAGCTATAGGGTAGCTTCTGTTAGAAGCTACTAGAAGCTTCCCCTGTCCTGTGGAGCCAATGCCAGCCGGCTCCAGGATGGACTTCCTGCCAGTGGCCAAGGCCGAGCCAATTAGGAGTAATAGTAACGCCTCTGTGACAACATATTTAAGAAAAGAAGATTGTGGGCAGAAGAAATTCCAGCCAGGGAAGAGCGGAGTGAGAACATGGGAATAACAATGTAGACACCAAGGTCAGTGCAGAAGGAGGGGGAGGAGGTGCTTCAGGCCCAGGAGCTGTGGCCCCCTGCCAACCGTGGTGCAGCCCATGGTGGAGCAGCTGTGCCCCTGCAGCCCATGGAGGACCACTGGGGTGTAGAGACCCACCTGCAGCCCATGGAGGAGCCCATGCTGGAGCAGGTGGATGCATGAAAGAAGCTGTGACTCCATGGGAGGCCCAGGATGGAGCAGGGTCCTGCCAGAGACCTGCAACCCATGGAGAGAGGAGCCCACGCTGGAGCAGGTTTTTCCCGGGTAGGACTTGTGGCGCCTGTGGGGGACCCACTTCGGTACAGCTCATTCATGAAGGACTACACCCCACAGAGGAGTGACCCATGGGACAGCAGTTTGGGAAGAACTGCTGCCTGAGGGATGGACTCACACTGGAGAGGTCCATCAAGGACTGTCTCCCATGGGAGGGACCGCCCACAGGAGCAGGGGAAGGACTCCTCTCTCGAGCAGCAGCAGAAACAACAACTGACCATAATCCCCATTCCCTGTCCCCCTGCACTGCTGGGAGGGAGGAGGGAGAACATGGAAGGAAGAAGGGGTGGGGGGAAGGTGTTTTTTAAGACTGTTTTATTTCTCACTCTTGCTCTTATCCTGTTAGTAATAAATATAAGTACTATCCCTACTTTGAGTCTGTTTTGCCTGTGGAGGTAATCAGTCACTGACCTCTCCCAGCTTATATCTCTACTCATGAATTCTTAGCTGGTTTTTTCCTCTCTCCTCTGTCCAGTTGCAGAGGGAGAGTGAGAGAGCGGCTTTAGTGGGTACCTGATATCTGGCCAGGGTCAACCCGCTTGAGCAGAGAGGTTAGACCAGACTACCCACTATGGTTCTTTCTAACCTTACCCATTTTGTGATTCCGTGAAGAGTAAATACACTCATTTATTTGAGTGTTTTACACTTGTCATCATGGCTAGGCTTTGCGAACAAAGATTTGGGAAGGGCTCTACCCACATTTGTTACAAGCACGCTGGTGGCTAAAAAGGCCAATGCAAGACAGGCATGTCTGGTTGCAAAAGGCACAGCAGAAAGACTCCTTAGGCAGTATATTCTGCAAGGTACTATTCTTTCTGCGTTGTCTTTTCTCCTCAAGAGTGATCCTGCGTGCGTTCTCAAAAACATCGGCAGCGTTAAAGATGGTGTGTCTCCAGACCTCCCGATTGGAGGCCAGAGTAGACCACCAGTTATGTTGATCAATATGGCCAAGGCTGAGATGTTGTTTCAGGGAGTCCTTGTATCTTCTCTTTGGGGCTCCTCTCTTGCAGCAGCCGGTCGCAAGTTCACCATAGAGCAGGATCTTAGGGAGGCGGTGGTCCTTCATCTTTGAGATGTGTCCTGCCCAGCGCAGCTGTGTTCTCAGCAACATGGCCTCAATACTTGTGACTGCTGCTTGTTCTAGAACAGATGTATTAGTCACATAATCTGACCAGTGGATGTTTATGGTTGTGCGGAGACAGCGTTGATGGAAGTGTTCTAGGAGTTGCAGGTGGTGGCAGTAGATGACCCATGATTTGGATCCATATAACAGAGTAGGCAGGACAATGGCTCTGTAAACACTGATCTTTGTACTTTTTTACACTTGTATAGCTGACATAATTAGAGTCACAATCTAACTAAACAATGAGGTAAATATCTTTTGCTAATTCAGCTCTTCCCCTGTTTCTTAAAACAAACAAACAAACAAACAAACAAACAAACAACTCCTATCAAAGGTTTTCTCAGAAACATACTATGAACGATCTTTCAAAATTTAACAATAGAGGAAGGAAAAACCAACCTTTTCTTTTGACTTATTCATTGGCTGGTGTTTATGTGGAATGGTGAAAACTTGGTAAATTTTTGCCAAGTTAAGGAAAGGTGCTGTAAAATGCAGAGTGAAAACTTAGCTCGTGATTTAATCCTAGTGCTGGAACCAACCACTATAGTCTTTGTAGAGGATTATCCTTTCTGACTCCTCATTTACCCTTGCCCAAAGGACCCAGCTTGTGGTCCCATCTCCATTGCCCTGGAAAAAACTAGATGGGGTGGTTTCTGAAGCACCTCAATGAGCTGTTGGTTTGATTGGAGAGTACAACTTGGGAACAGCACCAGATGAGTCATCCTCCATCGCTGCCTGCAGGGACTGAACATTTGCCTTACCCAGCACTTTCAGATATTGTTGGGCTGCTCCTGATGAGTAGAGCTGTGGCAAATGTTACTGACATGGGCTTCCCCATGGGAAGTTCTGATTCTGGAGGGCTATGGATGTTGTCATTTAGAGCAGATTTCCTTTCCTGAGGCTAGTGAAAATTTGTCCAGCAGTATAATCTGTATCTCTGAGGTCCTTAACGTATGGGAAGGTGGCTGACTCCAGTATTTGAAGTTTGAGTCATACCTGACTGGTATGTAAGCACTCATTGGTGCTCTGCTAGATACTGCAGTAGCAGCATCAGTGGTACACTGCTTCCAAAACAGGATACGGTTTCATGTATATTTTTAAAATGCAGTTTGCAAGTATGGACTTACGTGATGATAGCTAAACAAATAGGAGTTTGAGGTTCTACAATGCTCACAAAGTATGTATGATGTTTCTAAAACTGGTTAGCACCTTTTCCCCATTACTCATTCCTATTATTTCAAGTTTTATAATTCTTTAATTAGTGATACATTTTTATGTACAGCATTTTGCCCATGAAAACTGTGAGGGAGTCTGCTTTCTTGTATTTTGACCCTTTTGGTGATCACTTGCTCCGATCTAAATTTCTAACCACGGATGAGCTCACACTTAAGTCTTCATTGAGAGCCTTTTTCTTTTTTTTCCTGACTTCTTCTTTCCATTTGTAAGGTAAGAAGGTAAAATCTATGAGAACTCTCAATTTCCTTCAGCTTTTGTTCAAATTAACCAGCATGTTCAAAAGTTATTAGGTATGGACATGAATGGAATGCAATACCATAGTCCTATTTGCATAAATAGGATTATTAATTATAAATTTATAATCTAGTGTCAGAGAACTGAATGTGTAAGGAGAGAAAAACACACTCTATTTTCCCTCTCCCTCATCATAGGCTATCTTGTCTATGTATGGTATCCCCACTATATATGGAGATGTGAATATATCTGTATAATATTATACATATATATAGTTTCTACAGGTTTTAAAGTTCAGACTTTTTCTATCTTCCTCTCAGCTGCTTTGCTTTTTATTGAATTTCTGGAAATGTCTTTCCAAGTCTTTGTGCATTTTCTTACTTATATGCTTGTCATAGAGTGATTTTTAATTTTGGTGTGAATCTTGAAGATCATAGACTTTTTTGAGGGAAAACTCACACTTTAGATTTAGTTAGAATTCATTAAAACTAAGAAAGTCTCTGTCTTGTGGAAACTCACATATTTTCCAGAGTAGTAACAAGAGAAAACTGTTATTTGCAAAGTTTATATCATTAACCTGCAAGACTCATTCTTTGTTAAATTTGTCCAAATCAACAGAAATTTCTTCAGCAGTCTGAAATGCAACAGATAACTGAGACCAAAAAAAAAAAAAAAAAAAAAAAGAGAGAGAGAGAGGAAAGTCAAAACTATTTGATTTCTCTTTGCTGTTATAAGGATAAACTGTAAACACCAGGGAGGCATTTTATGTTTGACTTTTTAAACCCATATATATATATTTGAGTATTCATTATTTTGTCTATACCTGGTAAAACTGTATGTAATACCAACATGAACAATGCTTAGCTAAATAGGCAAAGAACAGATTTTAGGGGCAGCTATTCAATTTTGAATCTAGAAATACAAGCTTTAGTTGTTCAGTCACACAGTTCCTGTGTTTGAATACAGCAGCATTATGCAAGAAGCCAAAAAAACAAAACAACATTAACTGTTTGGCATACTTTATAGCAATTCAGTTGGAGAGGAAGAATTTAATGGTCAAAACATTAGAAGCAGCTGTGAATACCTTAAGCAGGTTTAAAATTTTAAGTGCATGTGGCTTTAGAAGTGAACAGGGTGTAGTGCTGGGATTGGCTCATACAATTTTTGAATGGCGAGGAACATAATATTTCAGTAAGCCTTAGCCAAGCTGTTTTAATTAGCCTACAAAAGAAAAAAGATCTTATGAACTGAAAACATCTTGCACTGAATGGGTAAACTTGATCAGTTTAGTCTGAATTATTTGGCTTCATTCTACATGTCTCATTTGATGTTTGTTGGCCTTTGTACAACTGCAGAATAGTCATGTAGGAAAGAGGAGCTGGAAGCACTGTAGACTGTTCTTTTTGGAGATATTTGTCCCTCATATTTGTGTACTTGAGCCAGAGAGTTCAGGTTAACACTATGAAAAATAGTGCTTCCTGAAGCATAGCCATATTTATCTGGCATTAATTCATATACAATGGAAACAACATTGGCATAATTACAGAAAAGGAACCAATTACAAAAGTGTATGGAGTGGTGATTTTAATAGAGTCACAGTTTATTAAAATCATAGTAAGCAGAAAAGGAAAACTCTTCAGAAATTTTATCTAATTTCTCCTCCTTCCAACTTTTCTCCTATATATATTAATGTACCACTATCTACTTTTTTTATTTTTAAGTTTTAAATCTAAAGAGGAAAAAAAAAAGATAGGAGATCTTTAAATGTTTCATCTTTATCAGGCTCTTCAGCCATCAGAAAATCAAAGGTTCACTTGAGAAAACAGTTTTCATTTTTGCCATAGTGGTGAAGGCAAGTTATGGAATATTAAAATTAATAATACTAATGAAATGCTATCAGTTGTGCTTCCTCAGAATTGCATACCTCAGACAGCAATTGCTGCATATGTAAAATCTGGAGATACTCTGAATGTTACCTAGTAGATCCAGCTTTTCTAGCTTTTTAGGGTCTAATTCAAATTGCTGGTGAACAGAGGCCAAAAATCAAATATCTATATAGATACATAAATGTATTTTTGAGTTAGAAAGGACTCTGGATGTCTGCAAGTACACAGAGACTGTTTGACTTGAACTCTTCTGACATTAGCCACCTGTTCCATAAGCTATAGGACTAGTAAAATAGAGTTGCAGGAGTATCCTGGTTTTTTACTTTCTAGTCAGCAAAGCGCTGCAGCCAATTTTTAAAACTGAGCGGGAAACAGAAAGGAGGCAATAAAAAAAGCCCTCTAGAGATATGAAGTACTTTTCCTCATGGTTGTTTACAGTACTGTCAAAAGGTATAACTGTGCTCTTACAGAGTGGAGTAAGACTACATTCCTCAACACCATTGGAAAGATCGCTGCTTGGACTTGGTCCAAAAATCTATTGCAAATTACAGGTAGACCAGTTTTTATCAAATATTCAAAGGAGAAACTGTGTCTGAAATTATTTTAAAATAAACTCCAAATCATAAAATAAGTCACTCCTAAATCCAATACATATTTATATGAATTTAAGATTTTATTTTTTTTCTTTTCTTCTTTTCTAATCTTTCTGATGTTTTCTCAGTAGAGATTTGGTATTCTTGCAGATTTTTTAAACTTGGCTTTCTGTAACTCTTAAGGGGCTTCTCCAGATGTTGGATGCTCATTAAAATGAATTCTATTCTAGTTCAGAAGTCTTTGGAGAAGCACCGAGTAAGGCAATAGTCCATTGGCTCTCTCATATAGACTCAGTGTTGGGTTCATTTCACAGGCCTAAGTTCAGCAGTAAAAATGTGCAGCTGTTAGTTCATTTCTCAACAGTGCTTTTGGCCAAAGAAGACTTTTATGTACTATTGCAATTACTTAGGGAGTTTTTTGTGGTAAAGGATGCTCTTTGCTTCCTTTGATCATTGTTGTGTGAATCTGACACACGGATGATTAAATATTTTTAAATCCACACTGACAAAATTGAGTTTTCTGACATAGGTGAAAGAGGTTCAAAACAACATGACCAGACTTTTCTGAGTCTGCTGAGTATTTTCAGCATGTTTAAATTGGCTTAGTTTTATGTTTGGGAGAAGGAGAAAAGAGAACGAGAGTCAACTTTAAAATTCATTTTAAGAACAGGGTAATCCCGCATAAAGTAAGAACATGTTACAATGGAAGGAAGTAAATTCAAGAACACAGAGGTTATATCCTACTTCCTTTACATTTTATACCAGCATGTAGTAACTTAATAGACTACTAAAGAAGTCGATGGGGGAGATGTCTTTTTTTTCTTTTCCTAGGGATGGCAATTATTTTTCAGATTTGACTGCTAAGTGCAACCTTATGTTTTACTTAACACATGAAGAGTTGATCAGGTGTGTTATTTTTTGGGTTAGTAGGTTGCTCAGTTCAGTAAACTGCTTTATTTTTAACCTAAATGCTTTTTTCATCTTTTGAAACAAAGTGATGCCTATTATCTTGGTGAGACTGTGGTAATGCCAAAGGAATTGTCCCTTTTAAAACACTGCATGTTAAACAAGCTTCTAGAGATTAACATGAGAGATTTATAATTAATACTCAGATATTTTTAATACCAGTTTTAAGTATTTCTCCTGCAGAAATTACAGATTGTTGATTTTCATGTGAAATTTGTTTTAATCTTGTTATTTCAAGGCTGTCAAAAAAAACCCCCAGTTCATGGTAGAGCTATTTCCATCAAATGGAAATGGTAATGAAAAATTTCCTTGTTTCCTAATAACTGAATTTAACCAGGACTGCTCATGTGTCTTTACTCACTAACGCATCCATTATTGTAACTATTGGAAACTATTGTAATAATCAGCATATCTGATTTGTTAATTCTTTTAGTATGCTAAATCTTACTGCATTAGACATTCTTTACTTTTGGCCTGCTCTCGCTGAAATGAGAACCTTTGGATTTTCTTATTGGGAAGGAATACAAATTGCCTTGATGTAAAATATAGAAGATGCTTCTGGGCTGGCTGAATGCAGGCAGCATTTGAGGACAATTTTAAAGGCTTATTTGGCATAAAGATAGTTGGAATGTGTACAGAAGGAAAAGAAATTATTGAGCTGAAAACATTTATACTTAAAATAATATACAAAGACAGTACATCAAAAGCACCTAAACTTAAGACTTGTAGCTTTCAGGTTGAAAATGTGGTTTGAAAATAGCTTTCCTATAGATTACCCCATTTTCATGGTTTACTGGGAAAGGTATTTCATTACTCTGTGAAATCTATGGCAGATTCTTAAGGCATCCCTACAAATAAGGCCAGACTTCAGTAGCCCTGAAAACTTCTAATGTTTCACATTCTATGTGAATAAATTACCGCAATGCTAATTACCACTAATTCAAGGACTGGGACTGATACTTGTTTGCTATCCTGTGGTCACGCCATGTGCACATCTTTCATTGTAAACTAAATGCAAGGAATATTAACCACCAGCTTACTTCACAGTAACTGGTTCTTGTTCCCAGCTTTAATTACAAATATTACTTTGGTTTTACCAGGGCACACTGAGCTGACAAGGAATCACTGTTACTGTATGTAACTGTTAGTAATATTGAAGGCATTTTTGCAGTGACTTCAGGAGGGGCCTGGATTAAAGCAGATGTCATATGAGGCAAAATTCACACCAAACCTGACATCACTTTGGGCTGAGTATTTTATCTGTGAGTACATCTGGGACCCATGCATGTCTGAGGACAGAATATAGCCCTTTAACTCTTTGCCAGAAGGTAAGGATTTGAAAGTCCCAGTGGTCTCATGGTTGTTATTCATTCTAATGAAATGATCCTAGCACTTAGAGAATTAATTTATAACATATATTAGGAGTTGTCTTTTCCCTTCAGAAGACTACACATGTGCACAACAGAAGTCTTGTGATGGTTGGCAGGTATCCTTGCCTCGCTCAAGTATCAAACTGTTGGCGTTTTTTCCTGAAATTCCTGCACAGGGAAAGATTATACTCATGGTCACCATCTGGTTGGCCAAGTTTTTTTGTTTTCACATGGCAGGGAAAATCTGTGTCAACTGCATAAGGGAAGTTTTTGAGACCTGATTTGAGTGTACTGCTTGTTTTGTGTAGTTCTGTGTTTCAAATCATTATCATATCTTTTAAAAAGTTTACTGCTTGCACTTGAAAACTTGTAACATGTTAACATAATAGACTTGAGCATGAAGAGAATTTTATAGATCTACTCATAAGATGTAATTTCCTTGCAGCCTGATTTTCTGGAAAACTTTCTTCCCTGCTTTGGGCAAGGAATTATTTTCTGATAAATATTAAGAAGAAACCATCATATTGTTCCTCTATACTTCTTGCACTGTGTCTTTTGGTGAAACCTGTGCTTTTCTGCACTTCAGCAGGGCCCAATACTGAAAATTTTGTTCCTCAGTTGTTCTTTGTGAACAACAAGGGCAGGATCTTTGAATCACCCCACAATTTTGATTAGCCAAATGTGTATTCTTTATGGCATCTCTTATTCTTCAGCAAATGCTATTGAATTATGTCATGTCTTCTTAAAAGTTTCCTTCTGTGATTTTGCCTTTCAGATTGACTTCAGTTTATCAAAAAGATATTTTCATTTCCTTTCCTATCAACGTATAGCGTCTACATCAAGGGTAGGATATGATTCAACTTACTGCTGAGCCACAGATTGGAGTATCTGTACATCTCCATGGCTTTCTACTTTCAATTTTATGGAGAGAGTGCTGCAGCACATCTCTGTGTGTATTACCTCTGTGTGTGGCCATATTGATCATCATAACTGGTCTACTCTGGCCTCCAATCAGGAGGTCTGGAGACACACCATCTATAACACTGCTGATGCTTTTGAGAAAGCACGCAGGATCACTCTTGAGGAGAAAAGACAACGCAGAGAGATTCGTGCCTTGCAGAATATACCGCCTAAGGAGTCTTTCTGCTGTGCCTTTTGCAATCGGACATGTCTATCTCGTATTGGCCTTTTTAGCCACCAGTGTGCTTGTAACAAACGTGGGTAAAGCTCTCCCCAAATCTTCGTTCGTGAAGCCCAGCCATGAATGAATGAATGAACATCAGGATGCCAGGAAATGCAGGTCTCTGTAAAAACTGAGCAGCTCTGTAAGGCCTTGGTATATATGATCACAGTACTGCAACTCCCCTAAACTTAATAACTCACAATTCTGCCCAAAAGACTTTGGGCCTAAGTCTTCTCCTATTCCTCAGACAAAGAAAAAAAAATTTATTCCTAAGAATTTCTGCGTGCCTTCCTCTTGAACAGAAGGAAAACTACAAATTTCACAGAGATTCTCTTTGCAGCAAATTAGAAGGATTGCTGGTGTTTGATTCCTGTAGTAGCCTTGGGATGGAGCAGTAATTCAGATTCTCATTGCTTTGGGCCAAGTTAAAAGATGGTGCACCTCTGGTGCACCTGGAGATGGGAAGATGGATGACCTTAGCAGGCATCAACCTTTTCAGAGTTCCTGTGTGCTTATGACATGATTCTCTCTTCTCTACCACCCACTCACATCTGTTTAAAGGGTTACTATGATTTCATACACCAGCACAACTCCAGATACAATTCAGAGCTTCCCTTCATGCTGAGCTAGAAGGAGTTGCACCTCCTACACCTGCTCTCCACTCAATAGGACATAAAAGAGGCCTCAATAAAGGTGTTGGCTGCTTTTCTGTTTTTTGTCTGTCCCCTCCTGAGGCCCTCTGAGGAAGCTTGTATTGATCTTGGTGTTGAAGCTAGTTGTTTGGGTCACTAATCCTAATTTAGAGTTTCTAAAGCAGACTTTCTTAAAGGCAGCATGAGGCATCGTTATGTACTGTTAACAGTGTGATGATGCAGTCTAAAACAAAAAAGATGGTGTACTTTGGGTTGAATCTATGTGTCTCTCTTAAGGTTAAGTATTTCCTCTTAGCTCAATAGAGTTTCATTTTCACACAGCTTTATTTTACCTTCTTTTCCTTTACATGTGAGAGGATATTACAGTGACCATTGCAAATCCCCACTGAAAACACTTAGTGTTGATATTTTAGATGTCACTTAACGGAAGTATAATCCATTAGGAGTGTGGCAGAGATGAAACACAGATTAGATATTAAATGGCACAAAGAAAAGCATGAAAAACATTATTAATTCCTAAATCTAAGTTCAGTTATTTCAGTTTTCTTTTTTGTCACAGATGATACTGAATTATGAACAGTACTATTCTTCTTGAATATTTGTGGTCTTCATTCTCCTCATAAGTGGGTGGGTGAAAAAGATGGTGTAATAGAAACCAACTGGTTATGTTAAATCTTCCATTAATGTCTATCATTATAGAATTTGTTCAGATGTAACAGCTGAGGAATGTATGGATTTGACCATTTTGGTCAATTGGGGTTTTCTGGGTAATATGTACCACTTCTGTCGTGCTGATTGTCATGGGTTTACTTGTTCTGAAAAACCAAATGGGAAATTTTTTTTTCCCTGTTGCATGTGCGGGAGGGATGTTGAATGGAGAGGACAGTTTTCTGCCTTGGGTGATTACCTACACAAAGGAGCTGGCTGGCAGAACTACATTCCAGCCTGATAGCTCTCTCTGGGGCTGGGTAGGGGGTGGGGAGTTTTTCTCCCCTCCTCTCCTTGGAAAGCAGCACTTGATTTTCTGCCTTAATGGAGGCAAGGGGTATGTGTGTGTTGGAAAAGCTTTGAGGCTGTTTTGCTCTCGACCTGGTCATCTGGCTGCTCTCCGGCCTCAGCTTGCCTGCATGCTGCCCTATCTCCAGCCCAAATTTGCTCAGATTCCATTGTACAGTTTGTGCTCACCGATGAACAAGGGAGGAGTCCTGTCTACAGCCAGATGCAGACAGTGTGAGTTTAGTGGGAAAGAAACTGCCTTTCCTTCCCCTTTTCTTCCCCTTCCCTTCCCTGGTGTGGGGGGGAAAATCTCCATTTTTTGGCTTCTGCGATCCTGGGCCCCCATGCGACAAACGCCAGAGCCCAACGGCACCCCCTGCCGACCAACACCGCGCAGTGCAGGCTCTGCACCTCCAGTGATCCAACAGCGCTCCTGCCAACCGTGGTTAGAATCGCGCTAGAGGACAGAGAAGTATCATCCTGTTTCCTTTTTGAAGGGGACTTTTAGGTACAGGATTACTGTTTAGTTGTTTCTGTGTTCTGTTGCTGTTTTTGCCAATATACATATATTCTTTAATAAAGGGTTGTTATTTCTTCCTTTTTCCATACCTCCTTGATTGGAGCCTCTTAATTCCAGATTTACAATTGCTGAGGGAGAGGAATTTGGTTTACCTCATAACTCATCCTCCTTAGCAAAACACTCCAGTCTCCTTAAACTGAGACACTGATGTAAATACATCAGTGCAGGATGCTTACAGATTGGCCTCATCTGTTCATTTGAGAACACTGATGCTAGTTCTAGTTATAAGGATTTATGTAGCAATCCACTCATGCATGATCTTATGTTAAAACTGAAAGGCCTATTGGATTTTAACAGTGCTGTGCTGATACCCAAGAGATTTTATTAAGCAATCTCCTGAAACCTTTTTTATCCCCACCTATGTTTTATACCTTACAAGTATAACTGAAATCAATGTCAAGTTCCTATCAGCACACATGCAAATCAGGAAGGCAAGTACTGAAGGTTACATGTTTGGCTGAAGAGCTACCCTTGAAAATATATTCATATTTTTTCAGATCAAAGTGTCAGTGCCTCTTTAGGAGAGTTACCTAACATTAAGCAAAATGGTTTTATAAATGTAAGTTTAGGAAATTCCCTGGAAAGAACTGAAATAATGTGCCTAATTTTTGCTTTTAACTACCAGATCCCACTGGATATATAGTGTGTAATGAAAGGAGCAAAATGGTTTTATTTTTAAAATTTGAATGGTGCTGTTTTCAATAACATTTATTTCAAATGTACATGTTGGTCAAATTGTTTCATGATCAGCGTATGAACTGTATATGTCTCAAAGACTACCTATCATCCACACATTACTTTGAATATTTCCTGAAGTCATGTGCAGTGCGTAAGGCACAAGTGCTGTTCCACCCACATTTTCTGGATAATGATTAGCCTCCGTTACTGCTTTTGCAAACACTCAGGCACTGTTGTCATTCTCTCTTTGACTCTTTTTACCCTCAATCTTGAGCTAGCACAAGTATTTGAGTAGATGAATAGATCGGAATTCATAGACTTTTATCAGAAGCTAAATAAAAAATATGACAATCTGGATCTGTTTTCTGGTACTGTTCACAGACTCTTGTAACAGGAGATGATGGGAGGAGTAAGTGGTGGGTATAGGAAATGGACGGGACTTTTGGAGCAGTTGTCAATTCATATCAATTTAAAACATTCCTTCGGCTGGGACTCAGTAGCATCCGATTAAAAATAAGAACACTTAAGATAAATAGGGGAGGCTTTTTTTAAGACTGTGTTTATGTTTCTGATAGGAAACTTTTTTGAAAGTACTGGGGTTAGTCAAATGCAGAATGTTTTTTCCAGTAGGTGAAAGACACACTATAGAAGAATTATCCCAGTCAGTGGCAAGACAAAAAGAGGTATTGGAAACAGACGACATCTCTTGGTGAAGTAGAATGTAGATTGGCAAGAGATGAAGTGGGATGACCAAAGGAAAACTTTCTCAGCATCTTAGAGGAACATATTTTAATTGTTTTAGTTCCTTGACTAAGCTCCAAACACATCTCCTGTTCTCCTTTCAAGCTATGATAGAAGGAGGATGCATATACATTATGCTTGATAGTTGAATGTTGTGCTTAAATTTTGTACTCACAGCAAGAAACAGTAGACATGAGTTTTAGGCTTTTCTCAGTCTGAATTCACAGACTCCCATTTCCTAAAAGAGTGCTCTATTCATGTTGGTTTGGTTGGGAAAACCCATCAGTCTCTCTGTTGAAGGGTAGTTGGAGCCAGGAGCAGACAGTACTGGGAACCTCCTTCTGACAGCATTCAAAAAAAGTCTTTTTTTCTTTTCTGTAAGTAGATAGGAATAATTCTTTTTGGTAGGATCAACCTGTAGGTCAAGTGTAAGGTAAATTGAATTTCATTAGGTTGCTGAATGAGAAGATTAATAAAGGGAAGAGACAAGTTTCCCACCAGGCTGCATCTACTGACCTGCGCAAAGAGAGTGAGATGACGGCTGCAACTTGCAGAGCATGGACTGTGCAGCACATAACTCCTTCTCACTCACTCAAAGCATAGCAGATGACTAATTAAAAGGTAAAGAAAACCCATTCCCTTCATATATGCTCCCTACAATATGGAGATGGGAAATCAGTTTATTTGAATTTCAATGTATGATCCCCAAGTTCCTATGTACTTTACTTCTGTGGAGGATGAAGCGTGTTCCTATTGATGGAATATATTAAGTCCCCAGTATAACAAATGTGTCTAGGAAGAAATAGGTGCCTGAAAGCCAGATATACAAAGTAACAGGATAAGGGCCCTTAAACACTGCTCCTCGTGAAAGCTGGCTTTGCGCAGTAAAAGTGAAGAGGTAGACCACCAATGATCATTACTTCTGCAGGATTAGATGACGTGACAGTTTTTACAGTACTATGAACTTTGTTAGAAAAAATAGAAAGGAACAGCTTTCGTTTTGAGAACAGAAATTTCCACAATCAATCCCTTGGTTTTCTCTTTTGGTTCCCAATAGAGTGATATTGATTTAATATTAGATATATATTGTCTCTGGATCCACTTTCAATCTCAGCCACACTCTCCAAATAAGAATCTACAATCCAACTGACCGTTTTTGCAAAGTTCCCTCTAATACATCTGTAAATGAAAATATGTGTGTGGGAACAGACTGCATAGGTTTGACTAAATTGGCTTGAAACACACATATTTTAGCTAAGTGAGTGCAGGATTTTGTGCAGACCATGTCTGTATCACCTACCTATGTGTTCTGGTTTAGTTAGGAAATATAAGAATGGAATGTCTGTGAGGGGAGGAGAAAATTCAGTTATAATCAGTTATTTGAGATTTTTTTTAATGCAAGTCACAATATGAAAGGAATAACTACTATTTTTCAACTGGTTAGTATGAACATTGCTTAAAATCTGTAAACTTTGTTACTGACTTTTGGAAAAGCAAAACAAAACCCTGTCTTGTTGGGAAATATTTTCCCATCTTATTAGGGGAAAAATAAGAAATACCCATAGAGATAAAGAGAAAATAATATTTGAATGTTGAACACTATAATTTAGAGCATTTCAAGGGGAAAAAAAAAAAGAACCAAAATCTGCTCTTGATTATACATGACTTTCAATGAATCAAAAGGGAGTAGCACAAGCACATCCAAAGTATAGAATTTGGCTCATGGACATATGGAAAAGAAGAGACTTGAGAAATACATACTCTATATAACCATCATCATTATTATAATAATGCACCTCTGAATTTTAGAAAGTGTTTGCAAATGTGATAACAAAAGATAAATAAATTAAAATAAATGACAGAAAATACAACTGAATATTATTGCTGTTCAGTAGCAGGCACATTGCAGGGTCATCTGCACTTTACACGAGGCATATATTTTGAATTTAATTCTTCCAAGTTATGTCATTTTCCTTTGAAGTATTGATGTGGTTTTGTTGTTTTGGGGGAGGGGGTATATAAATTATGTACTATAAATGTATTTAACTCGTAAGTTTTACAATAAACTCCTATTAAAAGTTTCAAACTTTAAAACTGCTTAAAAGTCTGAATTTGTCCATGAAGAACTGTCAATGTAGAATCGAAAGAACAGTGAAATCCTTTAAATGCCACATCTTTGTAATTCATATTGCACCTGTGTAATTTCAGATCAATAAAAAGCTGCAGTGTCTGTTTCTGGTTGTACTTACAACACCGTAAATAACCTAATGTCCATGTTGATAATTACCAAGCTCTAGTGAATTGATCTAAGAACTGTTGGCAGAACTGTACTTCCTTCCACCACCTGCAAATGCAGAACACAAGAGAGAGCTGAATTTAAATAAATAACTGTTCTTTTCCCTGCTTGATAAGTTGGTCCTATACCAGAAATCTCCATGAGAGTTCAAAGTATTGGAGACAGGAAGATAGGAAAGCATCGTAAGCTTTGTTAACTTGAAATAGTTCATAGAAAGGGTCATGTGAACAGAAGGACTGTTGATGAATAAAATCTTGAAATCTGTTTTTGTGGCCGTAAGGGGAGATTATGGTAGCTCATCTTCCTCGGATAAGCCTGGATACTTCAGAGTAATGTTTGGTAACTAAATACACTGTGTGGCTGTTATTGACTTTCAGATAACAAAGAAAGATCAGATAGATTATAAAGAATTATATTCTACAGTTCTTGTTAAAGTCAATACTGTTCTACTTAAAAAACATAAATGCATCTGTTTGAATGAGCTTCCAGTAGAAATTCAAAGCTGGACTTTTCCGTGAGTCTAAGGTGTAGTTTTGTAATCTTTTTGTTTTCCCATTGTAATACAGCAGTTAGTCTTGTTCTATAATAAATCCTGGATTTCTTTTAAATGTAAATATATGTTAAAATTTTCTGCATACACGTATTTAGATTTTTAGACTTGTCAAGCAATATTAAAATTACCTTATCCTGAAAACACCAGAAAGTGAAATCAGCGTTTAAAAGATGTGATTCGCTGGCCATAAACACATATCATATCTTCCAGCATTCTTCTGTGCTTTATTCTACTTAGAATATGCACTTTATAAAACAGTGATAAAATCTGAATTATAAATATTCTATAGTCCTTCAGTGAAAGTACATTGATTCTGATGATTATACCTATATATTGGACTAAATTCTTACTTAAAAAATCCGCAGAGGCTGATTTTCTGTCCATCTTAATGCCCAGTAAATCTCCTGATCAATCCTCATCTCAGCTGCATTTATTAAAATCTTGGATATTTTTATTTTGGAAGTCAGGCATATGGAGCTGGCAGAACCTAGCATTTCTTTCTTTTGTTTCCTCTCATACAGTTATAATACTATAATCTCATTCATCAGATTGGTCAGATTAACCTTTATTTATTTTCTGAGACTCGAGTCATGCATCTCCCTTCACATTTTAATCAAAGTTGATAGTGACTTGTGGAAAGGAGAAGGGAGCAGGTTTCTGCTGATGATCGAGAATTCCAAAAAAAATGGATAGATCAGTGATTCATTCTGTTCTTTCAGGATTTCAGAAGTGCTTGCTACACTTGAAAGGAAGATCAGAGGCTTGGAACAGAAAAGGTTTTTAAATATTAATTTCAAAGATACTGGAATACAGAGAGCAAATAACAACTGCACATCTCTAACTGCAGTCTTCATTTCACAGAGTTCTCTAGGTGCTAATAACCCCTATTTTTAGAACTTTGGATGCCTAATGAAATGCCTTTACTTGTATCACATTTGTTATTAATATTTTGCTTGAAATAGACAACACTGATGTGAAATTCATGTCCAATCTAAAAACATTTATATTCGTCAAGAATATTGTTTACTATTTTTACAAAGAATAAGTCTCCTGCTCATCATGCCTACTCTCTTTCCTTATCAGTGCCAGGGATAAAGGTTGGCTAGCTCTGCTAGCATGACTGCAGGAAACACAGACCCCCTACAGAAACAGCAATGTAGATAATTGCTATTTCTCCCTGTTTTGAGTCTGAGCTATGTGCCATTTCACATAAGTTAATTCATCTCACCAAGTCCGTTCTTCATTGGAGAAGATGAGCCCTAACTTTCAGTCTTGTTTTAAGGCCTATTTACTTCGTGTCTGTTTAATGTACAAAGTTAAAGAAATACTGGGAAAAGGAACATATAAGTTCTTTCAATATACCAAGTATAGAGGTAGGCACCATCTTTCCTTTGCCACCTCAGTTGTGACAGAGAAGTGTAAGCCTTGCTTAGTTCACAAATCCTATGAGAAAAATCCTCAAGAAAATGGAACCTTCTCTGAGCCTTTTACCTGAGTCTCAGTCTTCGGACATGCAGGTCCCTGAAGTATTTCTTTAGGCAAGCCCTAGCCATGTGTAATTCTGATACATGGATGACTTAGACTGCTTTTTGGTGATGCCTGTTTTTTCACAAGCACTATATAAGTAGCCTAGATGTCTCAGAAAGATTTATGGATTCTACTTTGTAGCAAAAGGTTTAAAGTTTGTCAATTTAATACCCAATTTCATCTACCTTTGTCATTTAACAGAACTGCTCTGTTACCACGCTTTGTTGGGATGCTCTGTATCTCAGCTTGATCATTTCAAATATGCTGATTTATAAGACTTCTGGCAACAAGGTCATAGGTACTGTTCAGCAAAACTGACAATGGAAAATTCAGCAACTAGCTTAGTAATTTTTGGGATTTGTATTCCCTGTTCAGATTTTTTTTTGTAGATATCAGATTTCCTTGATGTGCTCCATAGATGGCAAATAATTAAACTTCTCTGCACAAATTGGTAGATGTTCCCAACTCTATAAAAGTTGCTTAGTAGACCAGGAGACATGATGCTTCATCTTAATCCAGAAAACTAGGTCATTGAGAAACCTAAAATATTTACAGTTGGATATGGTGTGAAGGAGATATGGAAAGAGAAGTACAGCAGATGACTATAGCGGGACATGATGTGGAAAAAGAGGTGCAGCAGATTTCCCCTTTGTAACTGTTACAGTGGTTCCTGGAAATGCTGCATCAATTTCAGCTAGGGGCCACCCAACTGCCCTAATAAGTCAAAAATCTTGTGATCTAAACAGCCCAGGCTGTTCTAATAGAGCATTTTATTTTCTAATGAGTCTTTGCTATCACATTCTCTTTTTGCCTTGTTTCAGTTTATCAGGGTTGAATTTAATTGCTGTGATCACTGAGGGGAAAAAAAGGATAATTTAATGCATAGTGTTCTAGGTTATATCAGCTAATGCATATTAATGAGTTTTTGCTTCGGTAATCAAGCTAATAGTGACCTCAGACCCTGCTAAATATGGCAAAAACCAATGAAAACAGAGCTCTAATAATTTTGTTGAGAAAGTGGAGTTTTTCACATAAGTGGAGTTTTTCCATTTGGAGCCTATCGACTTTGGTGAATTGTGCTGAAGAATAAGAAAGAACACCGTATTTATAATAAGAATGTTTGGTTATGGTGGTTTTTTGCAACCTTATTTTTAAAAAAAATTTAAGGAGACTCTTACATGGTATAAAGAGAATGAAAAACTGTATTGGGCCTGGCTGAGCTGGAGTTCATTTCCCCATAGCAGCCCTCACAGTGCTGTGCTTTGCATTGGTAGCTAGAAACATGTTGATAACACACCAGTGTTTTGGCTACTGCTGAGCAGCGCTGGCACAGCATCCTCCCTACCCCCCTCTGCCTCCAGTCAAGGGCAAGATCCTGGGAGGGGACACAACCAAGCCAGCCAACCCAAACTAACCAAAGGGATATTCCATACCATATGATGTCAGCTCAGATATAAAAACCAAGGGAAGGAGGAGGAAGGGGGGACATTCACTGTTTCAGTATTAGCCTGCTGAGCAACCACTGCACATGCTAAAGCCCTGCTTCTCGGGAAGTGGCCAAACACCACTTGCTAATGGGAAGTAGAGAATAAACCTTGTTATTTTCCTCTTCACTTGTGCGCAAACAAACTTTCGCTTTTGCTTTAGTAAACTGCCTTATCTCAACCTATGAGGCATTTTCCATCTTATTCTCTCTCTCTTGTTCGACTGGGTAGAGGGAGTGATAAGAGTGGCTCTCTGGGTACCTTGTGCCCAGACAAGGTCAACCCACCTCACAAGCTCTTGAAAAATATAATGTTCATAGTTCTGAAAGTCTCAAAGAAAGAAAATGCAGATCATACTTATTTTCTAACTCATTACATAATTTAACCCATTGCTTCAAGTTAAATTTTCTGAACCAGTGAAACTTTATTTTGTCTTTTTGGATTGAAATTCAGCTCTCCCTAAATACAGTCGTTAGACCCTAGCCTACTAAAAGCCGTCAATGAAACAAGATTCACAAGAGAATTTGTGGGAAGAGTCCACCTATTCTTAAATCAGGAGGGCTGTACCCCAGCAGAAGCTTTCAAATCACACCGTCAGGAACATCTCTGCTATTAGGACCTTCTAATCATATTTCTGAGGGTACCATTCATTTATATATCTACTGTACATATATCCATTCATTTCTGTCTGCAGAGCAAAGCATTTAAACAGCACAAAAAGGCATATAGTTGGTTTTCTACAGCTCCTTATTTCCTAGTCAAAAATGCTTAAGCAAAACTGTCTTAAAGTTCATATTAGTATCCAAATAAGGTTTAAAGTCATACACCATTTTATCAGTGATTTGGACATTCCTGGCTTACCTGAGTTTCACGCCTTTTTTTGGTTTTGTTTTTTTTTTTTTCTGATGCTTTGATTATCTTGCTGAATGTGTTTGAAGAGATTTTCAGAGAACGTGCTAAGAAAAATCCCTCCAAAAATATCTCAAGAAAAAAAAAAAGAAAAAGTTTGTTGTTTTTTTTAATTTAGAAACTGCAAATATGAATTTCAATGGAATTAATGGGAAACAGTAACTAATGGAAAGTCAAAGTAATGAGAACTGCATAGAGACTGACTTCTTAGAGTCTGTGATTCAGTTTAATTCCATATCAGTCATAACTAGCTATGTGATGGCCTGTGTAGGATAAGTGTGTGGTCTTGCATATGAACAGATGTTGATATTTCAGAAGTCCACACTACAACTGGAACTAATTAATACCATGCTGGAGATCACAGCAAGGAGGCCTGTGACTGAGATAAACTCAGAGATTAAACTGTCCTCTGACCCAAGAGATGACTTTGCCTGTGGCAGCTGACATAGTAATCATTAAGGAACTTGCTATCCTCCATATCATATGCAAACAGATGTCTAAACAGAGAAATTCCACATTTTCAGATTCCAGAGGCCTTTGATGGTTATTATACTTGTTTAAACATAGGATATGTAAAAATGTCAAACTCCTGTGTCCTTGCCTTGTTTTCATGCAACAGTATTGATGTTAATGATTTACATTGTTAAAGTAGTGTTGCCAGATCTTGCCAAGACAATTATTTATAAATGTTCATTTGTAATGACAGTAATCGAAGTCCCATGGATACTTTACCTGACTTTATGTTACTTTTTCAAATCCCATATCTGTACAGAGAGGTGGAAACTGCAACATCTTAATAGAGATCCTTTTTTACGCAGAGGCATGAAATGCTGAAATTATATGGCTGGAATATTTGCTCTTTTAGGGAAAAGCTTACAGTCTCGTTAAAGATTTCAATGCGAAGAAATGAAGGTGCTTGACTGAATCATTTGTATACAGCTTCATATAGTCACTTCCAAATTTTGGACCTATTTCAAAAAGCAATAGAAGTATAGGGTACCATACAGATAGCAGTTCATTGTTCTTGCCAGCATGTTAAACTTCAGCTTGTTCATTGGAATCTGAGGTAATATGCAACATTTTCAGGATGGTGAGGAGGTCTACACCAATTTTATAATTGTGTGGTGTGATGCAGTCTGCTAGTGGAAAGCAGATGTATGATAGAAGAGAGCTGAGTTTCTGTGTTAGATTAGAAGTTACATGTTTCTCTCCACTTAGACTACTGACTGTTTTAAGAAAAGGTTGCCTATCTCAGAGCTGCAATATTCCAGAGGCAAGGAGTGTCGAGTATACCTCCTCTGACTGTCAGAATAAGGTATGCAATTATAAACACTGTGAGACAGCAGGTTACACATGTATAAAGTAACTGTAGAAGATTTTAAAAAGTATTTAGGAGTATGATGAAGTGATTTTCTGAAGTCTCGGTTTTGAGGATGGGATTCTCAAAACAGTTTGGAAAATACTGGTCATTACATGCAAATGATGCTAAAAACTATAAATTTACTATCTCTGGCATTGATTGATTTCATATATAAACCTACAAAACCTCATTCCTTTTATTTGGAAATGTTTCTTCAGTCATGACAGTCAGGAAATGCAATATGTCCTCAAATCCCTCTTTTTGCACATGGAAGACTGTTTCTTAGTGTATACTTTTTTTTTAAAGGAAAATTTTAGGGAAACTTCACTTACCTGTGTGTCAACGTGCTTTGGCCTTTCACACAGATAGTGACTGAAGAAGCATGTAAACAGTGAAACGCAGTAGGTTTATAGTGCTAATACTGTGGTGTGAGTAGAGCACTTCCATTGGTGAACCACCCAGAGGTCCTTGTGATGATTTGTGTGGTTCTGGCTGGTCATCAGCAGTGACTTTTGGGTTCTGTGGCAAAGTACTTCAAAAAATAGCAGAACAGTTACACATATGACCTTTTTAATTTTCTGTAAGTGGGAAAAGAGAAAGTTCTCAAGTGGTTAATTTCTTGTTTAAGACCTGAACCACATTTACTGTGCAGGTCCCTTTTAAAGTACTGCTGAAAATACTTTTCTCTTACTGCCAAATAGGAGAAACTGGGACAGCCACTAATGGACAATCTTATCTTTAAACATTGCTTTTCTAGCACTATTTTCTTTGCCTGTTTGAGTTTTCAGACAGAGCAGGGAACCATAACCACAGGAATCCTCAAGCAATTCTTTAATGTAAATCATGACAGTGAAAGCATTTTAAGATTTAATAGACACAAAAGCATTACCTTTTTTGTGTGTATTTAAAGCTTTAACCAAATTTTAAAATATGTGTATTTAGCTATCCAATACAGGTGAGTGCTTTCAGTTGTTATTTCTGTTGCAAGCTATCAGGAGGTCAGAGCCTAAAGCATTCAAAGATGCCTAAAAGTCCTTTAAAACTCCTTTTTATGAGTGTATGTAAAGATGAAGTAAAGGTTGGTAGATCTGTGACCCTGAAGGCTTGTCAAATTATAAACCTTTGGTGAAATCAGTGCTATAATAAACATATAGTCAGAATATTGTATTATCATCTATAACAGTGCAAAAATAGTAGTTCATTTCACATGGCAATGGTATGCTTTACCAAAAACTGATAACAATGGACATAATGGAACAAGAATCCTGGTTTTAAGATAGGTCCATCTGTAAAGCTATCTAATGGAAAAAAATATTAATTTCAAACCTCTGCAAAATACATTTTAGATTTTCAAATTGCCATTATTATTTCTCAGATCAGATTTTATAACCTTGTTATAAAATATGTGCTGGACTGTTTTACTGAAGTTAGATCTGACACTGTAAGTCTGGGTCTGTGCCATACACCTGGCTTTTGCATTATTATAATCTGAGCTTTGAGATGGAAACCAGACGAGTATTGTGTTTTAGGGTACATCACTATTTACATGGTATATGATTATTAACTAACTTTTGGTATTTCTTTCTGAGTATCAAATTAAACCCAGGGAGCAACAGAAGTCAGTAACCTAAACCAGTTATGTCTTACTCAAAGCTCATTAAAATCCTTGAAAAAATTCTCATTGACTTCAGCATGCCTGGAATTAGTGACTTTTAACTAAACATTGAGCGAAACTCTACTATTATGTTTCTGAGATATTTAGATTGTTGCAAGCAATTGTATCTGCAAGGTGATTTTATCTTTTGCTGCAAATTGTTGTTTGGCTTAAAGAAAGAGAGGAGAATTTTTTATTTTTTTTAAATCGCTGGGTCACCGCAGCAAGATAGCTAAAGATAAGGGTCCTTAAGATTCAGAAATAATGTGGCAGTTGCTGGGGTTAAGCAACAAAATGGGTTTGATTGTACAGAGTTAGTCATCTGTTAGGTTACATCCCATCCTTTTCAACAGATGAGCCAGCGAGAGAACAATTGGGTGGAAAGGATATAAACAAAAGAGTTAGAGATGGCCCTGAGGCTTCCCCATTTAGTTGATGTGTGCATTTTGGATA
The DNA here is from genome assembly GCF_036250125.1 of Pseudopipra pipra. NCBI lineage: Eukaryota > Metazoa > Chordata > Aves > Passeriformes > Pipridae > Pseudopipra > Pseudopipra pipra. Next base: position 36,824,758 of record NC_087553.1, on the reverse strand, counting down.
CACATAGATGCTGTTCCCTCTTGCTTGTGTGCACTCATTATGCTGTGCTTCACATTTACTCAAGTGTGTTGACAGCATGGTACAGTGCAAGGATCAGGACAGGAAAGGTAAAATTTTTGTCACTTCCAGGTGCTAATCTGTCTACAGAAGTTGCAGTAACTGCTATTGTTAACTGGTTTTAATTAAATTTTTCTCTCATTTAAAAAAGTAATGTGTAAAATCTGAGTGAAGAAAGTGTTGTATATCTTCACCCAATTTAGCTGGCAAGAAGGGGAGGGCTTAAAGCTCTCAAGTAATAATAAGCTCTCTATAAGTAATAGTCACTGTATTGTGAAAGACTGTATTTAAATATGTGGCAATGAAGATAGAGCATATATATAAACCCAACAATTTAAATCTTCACAGGACTCTCTGCTATTTACAATGTTTTATGCTGTTTACTGTGTTCTTGTTTTCCTTGCTAACATGTTCTTTGCTGATGTTTTTCTGAAAATTATTTGAAGACATAAGCTTTTATTCACCAGCCGTTGTTGTGACCCTTAACCTTGCTTCAGAGGTATTCTGAAGTTAAGAAGAAAAACAGTAAATAGATAATATTGTCCCAAAGTAGTGTTTAATGATAAAGCTAAGAAAAAATAATACTTGTAAATGGAGAGGACATTTTCCTGCTCCCTCCTCACCTGCTACCTCCATTCCTGCTCAAGACCACATGCTCTTTTCTCCTGCCCATGGCCAGCACTGGTGCTTTCCAGACTCTGACGGATTGATTCAGGTTGCCCATCTTTTCAATAATTATTTCCCTCTGTTTGTCAATCTGGTTTCTGCTGTATTGAATTACATTTGTGCAGCAAGGTGGATTATGGCTATCCGATTTCAGGGAAGACTAGCAATGGCAAACATATTTTATAGGAGTAGGTGACAGAGATTAATAGAACAAGACGTTATTCTATGCCATATCATGTGGCTTAAGTCTTGATGTTTCCTCGTGCATCTATGTGGTTTAATAACCACAGTTTAATTTCCTATATGTAATGTTCATTATTTGTTATATAAGCTAAAGAAACATGGAGAATTCCATCCATACATCACACAACAATTTATATGTTATTTAGCTAGCCATCTCTTTAATAATTCTTATTTTAATTTTCTGCTTTTATATGCATAAATATAGAAATTTGGTATTAATTTATCATGGCAGTATTGAATCTAATTACGTCTGTAAGAGAAAACAGAAAGAGAAACTGAAAAATACCAGTATTTAGTAACTTAAAGTGAACTTTCAGCTTGATTGAAAAAAGTGAAAAGAATAGTCTGCTGGGAGTAAATTTCACTTATTGGGGAATCAGAGACTATATTATGAGCTTAAATGAGATGTTTTAACCTTCTTTAAACTTCTTGATCTTGCTGCAGCACTTGACTCCTGTCAGAACATACTCTTTAGAGCTGGGATTCCCAACTCATGCACACTGCAGTGGCACACAGGTGGCTTGGCTCCCAAGAAGACTTTAGTTTCTGTACAGATGACTTTTTCTCTTCCTAAAGGGATCTTAGTTGTGTCCTAACTGCTATTAAAAGTCTTCTTACAAAATTCTTTTCACAAAAACAAAATCAGGAATGTCTTGAAAATGAGGTGTTAATTAGTGGCTTTTGTCCAAGTTGTTAAAAACAATCATGATCTAGGAGTTTCCCAGCATGAGGTTGTATAGGTAGCTTAGAGTACTGAGCATGCTGTAGTATTTTTTCCCAGGTAGAGTTTGATGACTGTTGAAAAATTTATGCATAGTAAAATGGTGTCTCTAGGACCCAACTGAAAAACAAGTGAGGTAAGAATATCTGTCAGTAAGACATTTTCTGATGGGGTAGATTTGGTAACCACTTGGAGGTGATACAAAGGGAACTTGCAGCTGGAACTATAGATATTGCTGAAAGCTTAATGTCAGCAAGGAGCCCAGAAGTGCTCCTAAATCAAGTCTAAATTGACAAGTTTCACTATGACCATAAATTTTTTAAAATGTGTTTCCTTTTCCAGCAGTATCTCCTTCTCCTTGCTCAGCTGATCTTCCCATGCAATGGAGCATTCTTCAAACAATTGTGTGACTCATAGTTAGTATAAGTGTCTGTCCTATTGCTGATACTTGAGTTCATATTATGTGATCAGTGCACCCAGATAATGCAAATGTATGGCACTCCTAAGAATCCATCTCTTTGTGATGCCTTACCATAAGCCTGTTATGTTGGCAAATGGTTCAGTTTGGATTTCTATTTGTCTTAAAACTCCCTAGTTGCCCGATGTTTCAGAAGAGTTTAAAAATTCCAATTTTTAAAGTCTTCCATTTTATAAAGTAAAACATGATCCTTGGCTAAAATTACCAGCTTTGTGTTCTACTTTTGCAACTTCTCCTTAAGAAAACTTTGGTTTATTATATAAAATTATTATATATTTATGTTTTTACATTATTGTATATATTACGTAATATGTTTTTACATTATTGGATCCAAAGATAGACAGAGTGAGAGAAGAGGTTATCCGTTTAGATATTTGTATATTTGTAAAGTGAATTTAAAGTCTAAAGATTAATTTTTTCCTATCATTTGATTTCAGTTTTTTAATCTGTTTTGAATGTTTGTGATTAATTTCTTTGGCTTGGGATATTCCTGGGATATTGTGTGTAATCAGAATATGCTGATGATTTCATACTTTCACATTTCTTTCTACATTGTATATGAAAACTAGATCAATGCACAAGTCTTATCTCTGAGTTCACTTGGATGTGGTGATGATTTAATGACTGAGGAATCCAACTTTGGAAATTACTAATAAGTGGTTATTTCTGTGTTTTAAAACCATGCCAGAGTATTGTTCAGAGAGAATAATCAAGCACAGATTTCTTTTACTTTTTGTGCAGAATAAAAAGCAATGTCTTTTGAGCTCTTCAGATGCTGTATAAAAAACTGACTGTGAGTCTTTCTAATCCAAAACAGTATTTCTTACATAATCACTTCCTCCAACTTTCCCTCAATTATAGTCCTATGTTGTATGTCCTTCTCCTGCTTTTACATACTGTCTACAGCTGCTGTCACCAAAATACCAGTTTAATCCCATACGGGTAAATTAAAACTGCATGCCAGAACTTCCAGACTACCTCTTCTTCTTCCCTTTTGTGTTTTCCTTAGGATAAATATTTGTCATTCTTCTTTTTCTCCCAGATACTTTTTATAGACATTATTACATAATTACAGTATATATTATGCTTTCTAAGGTACCTTCATTTGTGAGAGAACTTTCTAATGAACATCTAAATGTTAGTAGGTATTAGTTAGTTTCATATTATTCTTATAACAATTAACAATGTGATAGGTGACTGCATGTAAAATTTTATTGTTTGAGCCCAGAAGACTAATAGCTTCTGTTACATGCACTTCTAACAATCTTAATGAGCAGCAGAAAGTGTAATGATTTAGAAAGGAGAATGGTAAAACAATAACAACGAGTGATTTTGGTGACTCATTTCTCTTAAATCACCTCAAAATTACATCACTGTAAACATGAAGAAAATTATTAAGGAGTTAGCTTCAGCTGTAGAACCATGTACCTGTGGAATACAGTCTCTTATTCTGAAAAATTACAAATGAGGACTGACATTGTATATGAACTCCCTAAACCAGTTGGCTGCAGAAGGACAATGAAAGCAAATTTAATTCAGGAAATACATAGTCCCCTTTTTTTGCTGAATAAATAAAGCATTTAATTGACTTCCATATGTTTTTGTGGTTCCCCTTCCCCCATACTTTTATATAAAAGAAGACTGCTTTTATGGAATTTCCGGTTTTGTTGCTGTATTTTTTAAAAAATGAAAAGCAGTTATTACGAAGGAAAAGCGTAACAGGAAAACAGATCCAAATACTCTGAGCCTGAGTGCTGCTGGCTCTATTTGAATAAAAACAAACCCCAAACCTTCCCGTGGCCACAGTTTCATGCCTGCTTTTGCTTGAGCATTGTTTAAACTCTGAAGTTACCGTGAGTACTGTAAAACAAGTGATACCAATGAAATGGCAAGACATTTTTCTCTGGAAAAGATCGCTCCTCACTGTTGTTAGAACCTCCAAACCCCTTGTCAGTCAGTTAATGGTAGAGAGTCGCTAACAGTGCATTAGGATCCTAGCAGGCTTCATGTCAGCTGACAAATAGCTTCAGTGACTTCTCCAGTAAATGAGCAAGTTCTTCTAACATATTTATTGGGCTTTTACAAACTGGCATTTTTGCCCTCCTGTGCTTTCAGGAGTTCTAAGTGTATGCTTGCCCCATTCTGCTTCCATTTCCAGTCTTCATCCCTGTTCCGTCAGGGTGACTTTTTCCCCCTCATGCCATTTTGTTCATCTGAAGCTCCCATACAGCCCTTTACAACAGTTTTTTTTGCCTATAATATTTTTTTTTTTGACTCCAGGTAGTGTTTGATGCTGCAGGTAATCTACATTCAGAGAAAAATCAGAAATTGTGATGCCTTTCATATGACCAGAGAACAACTTTTATGCAGATGTTTTCTGTATGAATAGATACACAATGAATTCTTGTGAGAAAAGAGCTTTTCTGTGAAGGCTACTTTGCTCAGGCAAGTATTTTTATGGCCCATATTTATAGGTCTATTCTATAGTTGTTTGAGAAACCTGCAGAAATACTATTTTTAGAATACGGTTTGCGGTCTGCTGGGATGAAGAGAAAATTGTAACTTGTATTTTGGATGGAAAAAACCAACACATCCTACATGTTATATGCTTAAAACATAACTAATAAAATAATCTTGCTGAACTATGGATTATTCTTTGGGACTGTGTCAGTCCATTTCTTAGTGCCATAATGTCCATACCATAGACCACATAGAAAAGGGGGGTGCAGTTACCTCCAGTTCAGGAGCCTGGGCTGGATCCTCCCCTGAGCCTGCTCAGCAGATGCAGGGCCCTTCTGCCACATCTGGCTTCTAACTCTAGGGCTTATTTATTAGTGTTCCTCCTTCCAGTCAGCTAATTAGTACACTGGACAATTCGTATGCTGTGGATTTTAATTCTGATTCCATGTATTTTTCTGGCAGAAGTTTTATAACAGCAGATGATACATACACTGCAGTTAGAAGTCAGGCCCTGGAGGTGACATCTTTCTTTGCAGTGAGGAGATAGTTGACATTCCCTTTATGTGCCCTGAAGAGAAATAAAGAAACCTCCAAAGAGAAATAAAGATGAAGAAAAGCTTGTGAGCAAATTTTCGAAGTGATTTAGGGACCTAGAATCTAGGGCTCAGTGAAAGTCAGTCACAATTTCCCAGATATATTAAAAGATATAACAGTGGTGAATCATCTCTGTTCATCACAAGGCCTTGCTTTCAGCTGTTTATAGGCTTGACAACTCTAAATATACAGGCTAATACTTTTAAGGCAGGTGTTGGCTTTAAGTAGAAGTTTTAGGAGAATAGCAATCAAGTTATATTTAATTTATTTTCAAGAATGAAGATGGAATGGAGACAGGCACCATGATGCTGGATAAAATAAGGCGAGTCTTATGACATTTCGCTATGAAGCTATGACACCTCTATTTTGAAGCAGAGTCTTCAGATTTGGGGGGTGAGCAAAGTGCTTTTCACTCCTTCCCTGTGAAAAATCTTCTGAAATTTGAACGAGATGTGACCATTGAAAAGTCTCAGTTTTCACAATCTTTCTAAACTTGGAGATTAGATAATAAACCACCTGTAATAATACCTGTACTGAACATGCTCCAGTTCTTGGGCTTGCTTTTCCTGACAGTCAGAAGTCTCTGTGACATTAGATGTGGTCACTGAGAAAATTAGGGCTCTGCCCTGAGGAACAGGATTTATCTTCCTCAGGCCTGGGTGGTGTTTGGGGGAAACGGCATCAGTGAAATAATGAAGGGGTTGTAGTTTGGAGCTGTGCTGAGAAGGGAAACAGAGTTTGGGGGAAACCTGGGTCTAAAGAAATGGGGAAGAAAAGAAGCAGGTACAGACTTGAAACTTGGATGAGAAGTCGGAAGAATTGCCACAGGTGAGAACTAGGTTATAATGTTGATTTTAGCCCTTTACATTTGGGCCATACCAGGAGTGGAAAAGGAAGCAAGAAGGCTGTCTGAGGCACAAAAGACATGGGTGGCAGTATCTATGGCTCCCCTTGGTGCCTGACCACTGTCACCTGAGCAGCATAGGACTTGGAAGCCTTCCAGTTTGCTAAACCAGCACCACCGCTCTGGGAAATGCCCTTGTCCCTGCTCCTAGGTGTTGCTCCTCCTCACTTGTCCATTACAGGACCTTTCTTTACGCAGGCAATTGATTTTCTCCACTAAGGTGATAAGAACATTCTGCAATCAAACAAAAAGGATGAGTAGATTTTTCTGAACATCAGATTAAAGTCCTTGCTAGGCTTTGTAGCATTCTTTTGGTCTTGTTGCTGTTAAAATTTATGAGGGAAAAGCCTGGAAAACAATGCCATTTAAAAAAAAAATAACTCTATAGATAGTTTTTCAGTGGCTTCAGGCACAGTCTTGACACTATTTCCTAACTAAATATGAATCTGGTTCACCCAGCTATTTCTCTACTAACATACTAAATAATCCAGTGCTTCATTAAGTTTGGCCACACATCCATGGAGATCAAAACATCATAAAATGCTTCCCCTTTGTGTAGTAATTACCTTCACTTGTGAGTGGCCAGTACATTCAGCTATAAAGACCAACCTCTAATACCAGATATTGAGAGCAGAGCACACTTTCTTTACCACCTTGCTGTCTTGTAGAGGGGTTTTATTTTCCTCTAAGAAAAGGGAGATGTTGATTTTACACACCAGAATATTTTGACTATTACATTTAAGTTTGTGACTGAGTCATGAATAATTTGCCTTTCATTTAACCTTATTCACTGTGTGAGTATTGCAAACATTTTCTTTTATTAACTGTGCATTTGCAATGGGATCTTGAGGCCCTGTTGGAATTCATTTGGATCTGCATGTAGAGAGTAGTGGTTCAGAATAGCGTAAAAATAGGGTAGCTCACAGAGCTCTCTCTGCATGAAACATCACTGGGAGTGGATCTTGTAAGGATAGGGGAGGAGTTGCAGAAAAATAAAAGTTCCCTTATGGCTATTTTATACACTAGGGCTATTTAATAGCTTTTGCCCTTTCTTACTTTGTTCCCTAAATGCTCTTTTCTACTGTCTGAAGAGTAAATGTGATTAATTTTTCTTGTTGTTTTGCATTTTTCTTACTCCTCTGCTTTTTATACACATTTCTGTCACTTGGTTGCCCAGGGCCTCACCTCCACTTCTCACCTCAGTAAAGCTCCTCTACCTGCCAGAGGAAAAGAGGATGCAGGTACTTGCTATCACAGTTTTCACTCTGTTGGCAGAAAGTCCAAAGTACCAGTCAGTGTGTCACTGCTTAATTCAGAAGTATGGAAGAACTACAAAGATGAACAGCTGTGTTGGAGGGAAGGGATGTGCTTTAAAAGACAAATTGGTGGAAGAATTTAGCTCTTTCTGAAGCAGTTAATTTCAGGCAGCCATTCTCCAGGCAATTGGAGCGCTCTTCTTCACAAAATAATTAATCCTGATTATTCATTTAAGAAAGAAAGGGTTGATTTTTTTTTCCATGTTGTTGATAAACAACTTCAATGGTGATTTCTCAGATGGTGTACCAGCTGGTGTTTTAGATCTAGGACAGGCAGCCACTGCTCTGGAAGAGGAGGATTTTCTCAGAGTGCAGCACCTTCAGAAGTTTCTTTTTCAGGAGGCTTACTGTTTAAGAAGGAGTGCAGTTGTTGTTCTTGTGCCTTTTCCCCCTTGCCTTTGTGGCACTGGCTCAATGGAGTGTTCAGTAGAATTCTAGTATGTTACTTTTTGGTGACAGCCTGTAAAATAAGATGTATTTTTAATTAAATGACATACTGATGTTAATCAATTCCCTTTCTGGCTTCAATTGCCAATATTTTCAAATAAGCTATTTTCAGTGCCAAGCCACTCATGACATGAAGGTTTGAAGAGTGAAGTTTCAAAAGACGATGAGCATGGTTGGAAAAACCCTGGACAGTTTTTCTCAAGATGGCAAAATAGGATTTAAATACAGTTGGAATTTAATCCAAAAGAAGTGAGATAAAACATGAATTAGATTGGGCACATCAGTTGAGAAGATTAATGTGCTGAAGAATACATGGTGATTATTCCTCTGAGAAATAGAAAAAAAAATGTAAGTAGAAGTCTCTTAGCTAGAAATATATTATGCATTTAAATTCCAACAAAATATGTATGAACTAGCCTCCTTCAATCTCAACACGGACCAAGAGGAGGCCTCTTTGGACTGTGTAGAAAATAAGATGTAAACCATTTGGAGTTTTCTTATATTTATCATACTAGTACTAAAAACAGCCTCCCAATCAGGCCAAGTAAGCTATAGGGTCTTGATTAAGCCTGTATGACTTGAGTGTTAAAACATGTTGAATATAATGCCTCAAGTAAATCTGATGTTCCCTGTGCTGGTGACATGCAGTGAATGTTTTCTACTCTAGTGACCTATATTAGTGCCCCATGCATGCCTAAATGGTGCTGTCCTTGGCAAGGTCCCATTCCAGTGATCCAGCTCAGTACTCCTAGATCGTGTTGCACTTTGCCATGTGGATTAGTAATTGGACACCAGACAAGCATGAAAATACCACAGCTGGAGGCTAGGATTCACTCCATAGGATATGTACCCCTCCAGAGTGTTTCCAGGGAAATACAGTTTGGGTGTACCTGCACTTACTTACACGTGTCTGGTGTTCTCCTAAATATGTCTTTTTCTATCAACCCGCAATGTTCTTTCTTGTAGGTGGATCTTATGCTATCTAAAGCAAGAAATACTTTTTATTCCTTATTTATTGAAGCTTCATTGAAGACTGGAGTGTAGTAGGACTTCTTGAATGCTGTAGAACTTTAATTAGAACCATACATCGTACTTTGTTTAGCTGCTTCTAGAATATTTTCGAATCTCTAGGATGGAGGAGTGTTATAGTTTAAATCATTACAATTGCTGTTGTTTTTGAAATGTATTTTAAGGGCAGGGCAGTTGAAACCCACTAGGTGTTTCTCCTCATTAATGGTGCTGCACTGGCTTTAAGAGCCATTTGGGGAACGCAACAGGTGCCAAAAGGAAAGGGCTTTCTGGCAGAATTGCAGAGATTGAGTGGGCTACAGGAAGACAGAGGTAATTTTCTTTATCTAAATTTCAGATTTTAAAAGGAGATTTAGTTTTATTAACCATATTCCTTCTCCTTAACAAGCTGAGATGCTTTGGACTGTTCCCTGTTCTTCTTTGGGAGACAAAATACTAAGCTTTTATTTTTGTCAGCATTTTTAAAATTTGATTTGCACTGCAATATATTCAGAAAGGAATTTGAAGCCCATGTAAGATGCATAGGTTGGCAGAAAAGAAAAAATGTAATCAGCATCAAATAGGTTTTCTGCCATGTTATATCTTTTTACAGTGGTTTTAGCATGGGTTCCTGAAGTTTTACTTTGGAAATAGGGTGCTATGAGCTTTCCCCAGGCACTGTTTGCCATGTAGGCTCCCTCCTATGTACCACTCCTCTCAGCCTTGGCTCAGTGCATCTGATGGGCACTGTCTGAGTTGAGCTGGCAAGCTTCTCTCATTGGAGCTCATGCGCTCCTTTGCCTTCAACTTCCACACAGTTAACATGAATGATACACCTTGATGATCAAAAGGAGCAGGCTGTTCTTGGGAAAGCATGGATGAGCTGAGTACATTCAGATGGTTCCACAGGTTTCCAGGCAGAGAACATGGAATTAAATTAAAGTTGTTCTGCTGCCAAAGCAAAGTGCTGTTAGTGATGAGAAGGGCTCAGGAGCTTTTGTAGCAACAGCAGCTGCTTAAGAAGCTGAGGTTGTGTGAGGAACCTCTTCCAGTCAGGAGCTGATTGATGCAGCGTGGAGGCTTTTGGGACAAATGGCTGATACTATGAGAGGCAGAGTAGACTAAAAGTACATACAGCATGTTGTTAATTTACTTCAACCAGCATCTGACCTCCTATGAGAGGTGTTTGAATGCAGTCGTTGCATAAAATAGGACTAATTTTTTCATCAAAACCACATTCCTGGCATAATGGCCTAGTTTCCTCCCCCCCGTTCTGATTTGTTTTCTTACTGAACTTTGAAACTGATGGTGTGGGTGGAATGAGATGTTACTTTTCTTGCCCCTGTACATATGCTATTTTTATTTTTTTTTCTGTTTTGGTTAATGCATTTTATCAAAAGGTTTTTTTCACTTTAATTGATGGGTATTTCGATGATATTACAGTTTCATGAGTCTAAGTTAAGTGCTGGTCAAAAGTATAATATATTTCTAGCATTTCTAGAGCAGGATTTTTAGCTCAGTCTTTGCTGAAGTTCTTTGAATTTCCATCCTATAGTGAAAAAATAAAAGCCACATATTCAGTTGTAATTACCTGTGCAGCACATGTTTTCTCATAACCAATGAAAATAAAATGATATTTTTTCTGTATTTGAATATGCTGTGGTATTTGGGCCTCTCAAGCACCGTGCCCTGTCTACTTTGGTAGTTAAACAGGAAGAGTTGTGAACAAGTTCAAAGGCTGAGAAGGGATTTTTATTCGATAGACCAGCTAGCCAGTTTTTAGGTTTTTCTCACAATTTTTTACCGGAATTTTTCCTTGGAAAACATTTCACAATGTTTATGCCTCTCTTACTCTTTCCAAAAGTATTTATTTCTTATTTGTTTCATTGTTGACATTAAAATTTTTGTTTGTTTTGGTTTTCATCTCCATGTCTGCAGCACTTCCCTTTAGGAGCTGGAAATTTCCATCATTTCCTAATATTGTGCCATTTGCATAATCAGTGTAACAGTCCATATATGGAGTACTCAATAAGTAGGAACATAGAACTGAATTTCAGTCCTCTGTATAATTGGTAGTGGATTATGTATTCCAATTTATTAACCACTAAGTTTCAGTCTACCATTAAAAATTATTTCTGCCATAGGGAAAGATTAATTTAAAATTAATTCATAGAAGGTCACTGTCCAGCAGAACAGTGTTGTACACATCAGCAGGGATTTGCTGATTTTCATGTTAAGAAATAGAATAACATCACAGTAATAAGGCTAAAGTAGACTGGGGTCTGCCTCTGCCTAATGGCAAAATATCATTCCCTGTTAGTTGATAGATACTACAAATGTAAGCTAGTAAAGATTCTGAAACAGAAAACTTTAAAAATCTTAACTTCTACTGATTATCAAAGTGTTTTTACTTGTTTTGATGTTAAAAATGTAATAAGGCAAGACTGTAAAATTCCTGTTATCAATATGCAAATGTGAAATATGTTTCCTATTATGTACACTCTATGTGTTATTTCAGAATCAGAAATCAGGTGATTTTACATGATGTGAGACTGATTTCTTGCTTCATGTTCTGATCTCATTTGGGACAGTTTTTTTCTTTTTCTGGTTACTCTGTATTCATACTTACAGAATCACAGAATCATAGAATATGCTCAGCTGTAAGGGACTTACAAGGATCATTGAGTCCAACTCCTAGCCCTGCACAGGACCATCCCCAAGAGTCACACCATGTGCTGAAGGGTATTGTCCAAATGCGTCTTGAACTCTGTCAGGCTTGGTGCTCTGACCACTTCCCTTGTGAGCCTGTTCCAGAAGGCTCTAGGTGAAGAACCTCCTTCTAATATCCAACCTAAACCTTTAGTGACAGAATTTCAGGCCATTCCCTCAGGTCCAGTCACTGGTCACCACAGAGAAGAGGTCATGAGGAAGTTGTAGGCTTCAATGTCTCCCCTTAGCCTCCTCTTCTCCAGGCTTAGCAGACCAAGTGACCTCAGCCACTCCTCATACAGCTTCCCCTCAGTGCCCTTCACCATCTTCATTGCTCTCCTTTGAACATTCTTGAATAGCTTAATATCCTTCTTCTATTGTGCTGCCCAAAACTGCACACAATATTCAAGGTGAGGCAGTACTAGATCAGAGCAGAATGGAACAATTCCCTCCCTCGACTGGCTGGTGATGCTTTGCCTGATGCCCCCAGGACATGGTTGGCCCTCCTGGCTGCTGAATGTGACTGCTGAGTCACATACAACTGGCCACTGATCAGGACTCCCAGGTCCCTTTCCATGACACTGCTTTCCAGCATCTCATTCCCCAGTCTGTACGTACATCTGGGATTGCCCCATCCCATGTGCACAATCCGGCACTTCCTCTTGTTGAACTTCATAAGGTTGGTGATTGCCCAGTCCTCTAATTTGTTTAGGTCTCTCTGCAGGGCCTCCCTGCCTTCGAGGGAGTCAACAGCTCCTCCCAGTCTTGTGACATCTGCAAACTTGCTTAGTATCCCTTCCAGTCCTGCATCCAAGTCATTTATGAAGATGGTGAAGAGCGCAGGGCCCAAGATGGAGCCCTGTGGAACCCCACTAGTGACAGGTCACCAGTCTGATGTTACCCCATTCACTATCACCCTCTGTGCTCAATCCACGAGCCAACTGCTCACCCCCCACATGATGTGTTGATCCAGCTGTGTGCTGGACATTTTATCCAGAAGGATCCTGTGGGAGACAGTATTGAAAGCTTTACTGAAATGCAAAAAGATGACATCAGCTGGCTTCCCTTAATCAGCTAGGTGAGCTACCTTGTGATAAAAGGAAATGAGCTTTGATAAGCAGGACTTTCCTCTCCTGAAGCCATGCTGGCTGTGACCAATCACTGCATTATCTTTCAGGTGTTTTTCAACACCTCCCAGAATAATCTCCATAACTTTACCAGGCGCTGAAGTGAGACTGACAGGCCTCTAGTTTCCAGGGTCCACCTTCTTGGTTGTCTTGAAAATTGGGACAACATTTACCAGCTTCCAGTCAGCTGGGACCTCTCCGGATTGTAAAGACTGCTCAAAAATCATTGAGAGAGGTTTTGCAATGGTATCAGAAAGCTCTTTGAGGATTCTGGGATGAATCCTATCAAACCTCATAGATTTGTAGGGATCCAGCTGGAGCAACAGATGTAGCATAATTTCAGGGTCAACTGGGAGTTGATCATTCTCACAGTCATGGTCCTCCAGCTCAAGGTACTGACACCCCCTTGGTCCATCATCCATGTTGAAGACAGAGGCAAAGAAAGTGTTAAACACCTCTGCCTTGTCACCCTGTTTGTGAGGTGAACATCCTCATCCTATAAGAGGCCAATGATATTTTTATACTGCCTATTGCTATTAATGTATTTGAAAATATTCTTTTTATTGTTCTCCACTTTTCTGGGCAGCTTGAACTCCAGTGAAGTTTTGGCCACAGGAATTTTCTTCCTACAGTGGCAAGCAGATTCCAAGCAGAGAATCAGGAGCTCTGCTAAATTTTAACATCATATTTAATGAGAGTCTGGGTTGTAGTATGTTGTGGGAGGTTTGGGAATAGATTTATTCATATGCCATTTACGTACCTTGTGGAACAAAGTTGGTTATCTTGTTTTATTGTGATTGTGATGTGATGCAAAAAGTAATGTTTCATATCTAAAATAAAATAGTTTTTTTAATAGGGTATCATGAATTATACTCTGGATTGTTTAAGTTGCAAGGGCAAATACATGTTGGCTTAAGGCACTTGTTTAGAATACGCTATGGTCTGGCCTGGTTATAGGTGCCACATATTGTTTTTATGTAAAGCTTCTCTTGAAAGAATCCCTTTAGAGTTAATAAAATTTTGTAACCACCTATGACTTTGAAGTACAAAATGATTTGACCAAAAGTGCCCTGGAAGCAATAGTGAATGAGAATGTGGGGACAGTCAGGAGAATGAGAGTGTGGCAGCAACTGGGATTGCTGCTGTACAGAGGATGCCACTGTTTTGAAAAGGAAATTGAGGGTCGTAAAAGAGTTACAGCTGCACGTCAACAAAAGTCAGCAGAAGGTTACCTCTTGGTGTGTCTTGGGATAGTAGTGCCGTTCTTTCCTTCAATCTGAAACACTTTAGTGGTCAGCATAAGTGGATGTCGACACAGCCTATTCCTCCTTGACTGTGCGTATATCTCGTATAGCTCTTGCCCCATGTGAAACACCCTGTAACTGAAATTATATATGGAATCCAGATTTTACCAAAGAAACCTTTCCAGATTCTTTCTGCCAAAAATCCAAGTAATGAAAAATGCACCACTCCCATAGTACCCTAAGATGCTGCTTAACAGTGGCTTTTATCGTATTCCTTCCATTTTTCTCTCTCATTTCGACATTTGAGTGACTCTTTTAAGAAGCAACCACAAATTGTGTGCAGTTTTCTTGTACACAATGTAACAAATATGCAGCAAGAACACCACGGTTCCTGTTTGTCTCCAAAGGTTGTAATTTTGAAATGCTCGTTGCAATTTTTCCTTGTGTAAATAAAATGTGTGCCAGGAAACAAGTGTTCTAGGAAACAAGGCTGGCAACAATTTTTTCAGTAAATTATTGATTTGTTCAAAAAGTTGGCATTGATATTGAATAGATCACAGTTTATTGCACTGATGAGTAATGATATATACAGTTTAGGTCAGACTTGGCAGGATTAAGAGCAGCACTAGCACCAGATAAGGTGGTTGTCACTCAGTGAGGGCCCTGGGGAGGACAGTCAGTCTAGTGGGCCATGGGGAACCATGACTGCTGGAAGGTGAGGTAGAGTTGCTGTGACTGGGGACAGCTTCAGCCCCTTCATTTGTGAGAACTACAGGACAGTTTAGGCAGGTGGCACAAGGGGAAGCATTTTTAAGGTTACATTAATTAATGTCAAAATATTGGCCTGATATAGAACTGGCTTAGGATCAGAGGACAATGAAAGCAATTTATTGTGTTCATCTGTATATGTTCTGTGTATGTTGTATGAATGTATTAATAGTACTTGACATGTTTATATTTTTATATTTAAAGGATGGGTAGCTCTAGAGTAAGTTACTGCAGTCACTTCATTTCTCATATCTAGTTTTTATTTCCATAGATGGAATAAACTGAATTTGCTAGAAGTGGTTGACTGCATTTCTATGCTCTATTAAGTTATTAGACATCTACTTAGATATGCATTCTCACTTCTCTTCCCACATCAACTTCTTCAATGTGATAAACCCCCAAACAGAGCTCTTGCCACATTATTGTTCTTGTTCTTGACATTTTTTCCTGTATTTTTGTTCCTAGCCTTCAGTTTCTACTAAATATGTGTACACTTATTTGAATGTGCAACCATCTTGTTTGAAGCAATATATGTGCCAGGCCTGGGATGCTTTTTGTTTATGCAGGTAGAAGAACAAAAAGAAGACAGGGAGATAGTGAGATATTTATCCACATTACAGGAGTGTGGCCCTCCTGGAATAATTGCATCTCTGTGAGCTCCTGCTTTGCAAATTCCTGCTGTCCCTCTGCAGGAACAATTCAAAACAGAACAGATGTACTCCGTTCAGTCTTGTCCCAGTAGAAGTCAACAGATATATTAGCACAGATTTCACTAAAAGTAAAACTGTGAGGAACAGTATCTGCTGTGCAGTTTTTCTATAGATCCTCCTATTCCACCTATAAATATGTAGCCAGATGCCTCCAGTCAATCACAAAATTTGAGTTTAAAGACAGTGGTACACTACAGGTGGGATTAGTCTCACTAGTTTTTGTCCTCTGAAAATTAGGAATTTAATTTAAACTAGTCCTCTAGGTTGCTTTCCTGGGTTTTGAAGGGCATCTTCAAAGGGGAGTTCATTCTTCTTTTATTAGGCTCCTGCTTGGGTTAAACTGCTTCATAGTTTCCTCTTTCTCTGGGTACAGACTGCTGATGGAGCCTAGATGCTCACCTCAGGCTAGATGCCTGCCTTTTGGAAGAAAATATCTTGTTCCTAAATACTACTGACTTTCAGTGATTAGCCATATTTATTTCCATACCAAACAAACTGGTATGGAATATGCATATAAAAAAATGAAATATGCATATATAATTAAATATGTAAAATTGGAAATATAACAGCATAATTATGCAAAGTGTATATTCTTTTGATATATTCCACTGCAGTTAATTGGTGCCTTGAGTGCTCTGAGCCACTGAGGTATCAGAGCAGCAGAGGTCACAAAACTGAGTTAGGAGTATGTGCCATTGTTGGATGCAGGTCTGCTTTTCCATAGGTCTCTTCCTGTGTAAGTCCCCACTGTTAATGCTCTCCTGCATCCTCTGTGTCATTGAGCTCTGGGATGAGTGACTCGCATGATGTGGGGGCAGGAGGTGACATTCTTTCCCCACCATGATTAGTCACACACATCCTGTACCTCAGTGCTTCCCCAGATTCACCCTGTGGCCTCAGTGCCATCCCCTGTCCCAAGAGCTCCCTTCTCAAATTTTACTGTGCTTCTGGGAGCACAGGGCTTTGTCTGCTTGCCTTGAATTGATTTTGATGCCTGGCAAAGATGACAGTGTTAGGGAAAGCAGTTCATTCCACCTAATTCCACATGAAAAAGGATTAGGGCAGAGCAAAGTTTTGAATAGCATTAGTGAAGCAATTGATCCAATGTAGAAACAGGCCAGCTTTTTAAGTATCTGCAAACAAGACGGAGCCTCAGATACTCATTAGTACCATAAGCTTACAATAAGCTGTGATGAACATTTCAATTTATGCAGTAGTGCCAAGGGGGGATGTGGTTGGTTGGTTGGTTTGTTTGTTTAGCTTCAGGCCCTACTTCTTATCCTAAATGTAACAATTCTTTTGTTTATATGTCATCTTCAGTGGAGCTATTTCTGCTTTCTTGTGGTACAGGTAGGAAGATGCCAAACCCCAGAAATTTTAATGAAATATCCAGCTGAAAACAGATTAATGTGTTTTAACTCCTTTGTGAGGAGAAGAATGTTCCTTATGTTTTGCATCAGTATATGCTGCAGTTGGATGTTCTTGATGGAAGCAAAGAGGATCTTGCCTGTACTCGATAGCATAGCATTGGGTGTTCTGCTGGTAAACAAATTTACTGAAGTACATTGCCAATTATTTGGTTTGAATAGCTGGTAAAAAAAATCAGATTTTAGTAGGTTATTCCCTGCAAAAGGAAAAAATGAGGAATTTTTAGATGCCATTTTCTGCTTTGCGTGAACTCAGGACACCTTTCTATCTTAATATGGAAAATACCCAAATAATCTGGGGCAATCTCCTTACCTATATCCCAAGATTATTTCAGCCATAATTGTAACATGAAATGTTTCTTTATTCTGCAAATCGATACTATTCAGGTTGTTCTGTGATTTTTGTGGTTTTTTTCTGCAGTGGTTTTTCTGACCCTGAGTTTTGAGTTTTGTCTCTCCTTCTTCTAGTCAGCTCATTTTTCTTTGTCTATCATCTCAACAAAAACAATTTTCACAGTCATTCTGCCAAACTTATTTGAATCCCTGAAAAGCCTTGCATTTGCCTTTGCTCCTAGAAAAACTCTGTGCCTATCTGTCTCTTAGAGTTATACCTTATCTCTTAATTTAGAAGTATCTTCAGAAAGACACCTTAAAGAATATCAACCTTCTCTCTTAAGGGAGAAAGCCATGATGAGAGCTATGATATAAGGCTCTTTGATGAAAGGATATCTTCTTTCCTGATTGTTTTCCTCCTTAGTTCTCAATATTTCATATCATATAAAATACTCTCTCCTTGTGTTAGGATTTACAACACATCATACAGCAGACCTACATGAGTCAGTGGACTGTTTTTAAGGCATCTGTGAAAAATAGTTGAAAAAATGCTTACCATAAGTACATTTACATTACTTTACAGAAAACAAAACAGTTCTACACAGATGTTTTGAGACCATCAAAGTTTTTGACAGCCACTCTTGTTCCATCTTGAAGGTAAAACCATATACCAGGTCTTTCAAGAGCATAACAAGAAGTGATGGCAAAAATGATGTTTCGTGCAAAAAGAGTAATTTTAAGGAAGTATTTTCTGTCTTTGCTCTCTCCAGACTAAGAACAGTTTACTCTTCCCAAAGCTGAGTATAGAGAGTAAGATTAAATGACATCTTAAAGCTTAAAGATGAATGAGCTAGAGAGGAGAAGCATCCTTAAGAGCTTGTAGGTACAGAAGGAAAAAAACAGGATAAATACTATTTTTTAAAGGTTGCTGTTTTAAGAGACAGAGCACTTCCAACGGGCTCGCACAGGAGAGCTGAACACAGAGACGCTGCATCTCCTGGATCCACATGAACTGCTTTAGGGTTTAAGAGGCATTTCTGCTTCAATGGACACGTGGGTAGGCTTGGAGTGGACCAGGCCATGTTGTGTCTGTCATGGCTCTCTAAAAACTCCAGGATCATAGTGACAAGAGACCAGAGCCAGTGCCTTCCAGCTAGGAACAGAGAACAGCCTAAAAGTGACTTTAAAAATGCTTTCAAGGAACATTGAAAACTTAGGCAATGGAAAAAAAACAAAACTCTTTGTTGCTTTAAGCCTTTGTTCTGCCTCCTGACTTTGAGTGAATAAATACATGAAGTTTGTTTAGAAGTGTTTGGGTTTCCCTGTGAACAGTGATTCTGCCAGCTTTCCACAAAAAAGGTTCACTTGTGCCAAAGTCAGATGGTCTGGTCAGTTGAACAAACCATGTAAGAAACTGGGCAAGCCACAATCAGTTTGAGGTGTTTGCACTGCCTGTTCCCATGAAGGACACCAAGAGGGGTGTGTACATAGTAAAGGACTTGAACAACTCTGCAAGTTGTGCTCCAACATCATGCCTTCTCTAATTTTTGTAGCCTCTCTCCACATGGCTTTGCTATTCCTTCAGTTGTTAGATTCTTCACGAACTCTGCTTTATAGTGTATACAGTAATTGAAAATGTATAGCTAATACAATTAGATGATAGTCATACTATCTACCTGCAGATTTAAGAAATTTTCTCAGTTCTTGGCTTTCTTTTTGGGTCTTAGGATCAATCCATCCAAACTCTAGGTCTGGTATGTCTTTTTTTAAAAAAAGTTTTGCCTAGTAACTGCTGAAGGATCGTGTGTGAACTTCTCATGTAAACTTAAATGCCAAAAAAATTTGTAAACCTTTGTTTTGCAAAGAATTGACAACATGCAAATATATTTACATGCTATTGTTTTTAAATAATCTTTGCTTCACATCAGGTGCATTCAGATGGGTTCCCTTTTCTGTGGGCAGTTTTGTGGTTGAATATAATTGCAAGGCTGATTATGCAGTATTGTCATGTGCCCTCTGTGTCTGTGTATCTGCCCTCTGTGGCTGCTGTGTGATTAGAATTTGGAGCATGCTAACACTATTAATTGAAATATATTGTCCTTAAGATAATTACTTACAGGACTGTGTTGTACCACTGAATATTATTATGAGCATTTTAAATACCATTTTTAGGATGTAATATTTTTTAATGGCTTACAATACAAGACCCTTTATCATTTGTTTGCTAGAGTATGTATTTTAGTGCAGTATTTTCAGACATTTTACAGTGTTCCTTGGGTATCTAAATCCCGCAAGCTTGTTTGACATGTACCACAGTCACCTGTTGTGCACTGTGGTGTAAATAGCTGTTTGTAAGAGAATGCTTCTGCGGATTTGAAGTTGAAGGAATGCAGTACATTCATTTACACAGTAAGGGGGTATATAATATTTTGGAGAAATGCATTTAATCTATCCAGCTGAGTTGGGATTGTTTTACTACAAAACCACAGACTAGAGAAGCCATTTGCCCACTTTCATTCTTCTTTAATGTATGGAATATCTTTTTCAGACTAAGAGACACAGATGAAACTTAAGTGGTTCAGCAGACTATAGATCAGAGCTTAAAAGAGTTTTACTGCTTGGACTCAGGAATAATTATTAGGCAGATAATGCCAATACCATTATAACCTGTAATAAGATAATGACAGTAACATAAAATGAAGCATTGATGAAGTATGGAATTTTATTCCTGATAGTGAAGTAACATGAAGCTGCCCAGAGAAGGTAAGAACAAAGCCATCTGGTGCAATGTTTGAGAAGCCTTTCTGTGGAACTACACAACTCTAGAGGTGCATCAGTTTCATAAAATTTCAAACTTCACTTTCCACTACAACTTGAAGTTCCCAAATGCATAAATTCTTTAAAATAAAATATTAAAAATGCATTAGGGTTCTTTATGTTTTCAGGAAGTTCCTCCGAAGCATTTCTCCTTACATTTATATCAAAATTACATTCAGTAAGTATCATTAAAAAAAGGCAATCCTCTGTTGTCAGAAGCCTTTAGGAACAACATTAAATTTAAAGAATTTAAGGAAAAACTTGTTTTAAGGACTCTTCTGTTCCATACTTATGCACTAAATAATGTAGGAAATGATTGGACTTTTAACAAAGGATATCCTTTGTACAGTAATTCCTGAAATATGACCTTCCCTCCTCCCCCGAAGAAATTATGTTTCTATGACTTACCTCACTTGCATTTTAGGTGCCTATATCCATCCTTCTCATCCTCAGAACTCCCACTCAGCAGCTGTCTATTTTGGCAGCACTTGTATTCCATCCATAACCATTCCAGTTTTTTGCATTAAGGATTTGTACAGACATGAAATCGTACTTCTGAGAATGCTCAGAAGCTGCATTGGCTTCACAGACTCAAGCATCATACCAGCCAGGTTTATTTAAAGGGCAGGTGAAATAAGCACCTGCCTACTATAAGAAGAAATTAGAGCTGGAAAAAAACCCAACCAAACAACCCAGTATTTCAGAATGAAATATTCATTATTCCTCAGCAATAAATATTTCCTGTTTAAAAAAAAATTTAAAAAAAGCGCTAACAAGTTATTTTTTTCCTAGTTTATCAGGGAGTTAGAAGGTTAATGAGAAAGGTTGGAAAAAAACAGTTTTTCTTGTTCTAAAAAAGTAGAGAATTCCCCAAAATAATACTCCACACTCCTCTGAGTGATTAAACAGCTGTGTGGACTGTCTTGGAGTGCCAGCCTTCTCCACGCTACCTGAGGAGCTAGTGGTGTTATTAGTGCTGTGCAGCACCACAGTCCAAGAAAACAACTGAGCCTTACATGAGATGGGACACAAGGTGGTAGGTGACTGGATTAGAGATTCATTTGAGAGGAGATATGATGCTCCTTTTACTGGATCATTTCTATTTCTTACATTAGTGGGACAAAACACAGAAAGGCTCTTGGAAGAAAAGGCTGGACAACAACCACCTCTGTCCAAAATGAATGCTATAATCTTTAGCCAGCAAAGTTATTTGTTTGTGTTTTCAGTGACTTCCTTTCTTCCTCATCTGCTTCCTGTTCACAACTTCCCAAATCTTGAATTACTTTCTGCGTAGTGGTGTGGCCGCAATGAGAGTATCTCCTTCCTAATCCTTTACAGAAGCCTTTAGTCCCAAGGGGTGATTCTGTGAGAGGTAGAAGATATGGATTTAACTAAATTTAAAGGCAGTGACCCTTTCAAGTGAGTTAGTCAATCCTTATCCTTCATTTCTAGTCTGTTATCCAAGAGACAGTGTATCACCAGAATGTGTATTTTAAAAGGAAACATAGGACAGTGAGTGAAGACTTGTGGGGTGTGGAGAGCAGTGCCTTGAGGAAGAGGGCAGTGGGTGCCCTGTGTACAGCCAGTTGTGAGGATCCAGAGAACAGACCTCAAGCACAAAAGCACTGTTTTGTGTCATAAAAGAATGGGTTTTCATTTATTTCAAAGGTAAATCATGGCTGAAAAAAATTTGAGTCATGAATCACATATTCATGTGATTATTCATGTATTATTTTGGGGGGGTGCTGTAGTCCTAAAGAAGTGTGTAGAAGAACCAAAAGTTTGGATATCTGTTGGAAGGTTTGCATGGGACATCGAACAGTGAAGGAGACTCCCCAGGTCAAAAGGACCTCCCTCCTTGAGACACTACCTCTTCTCATGTGAAGTGCAGCCAAAGCCTTCACTAGAGGTGTTTAGGCACCTTTTATAATAGAAAGGAAGGGTGTTTAGAACATTTTTAGTAGGAATCTAGAACCTTTTTCTTTCCATTGTAAGATCCTTCTAAATTCGGTTGTGTTACAGAAGATGCATGTGAGACACATCTTTCATTAAGAAATGAGAGAGATTATAATAGTGAATCTCGTTTGGGATGAAAAGTTTTCTATTGTCAAAGCTATAATAAGATTATTACCTTCTCTTTGTTGTTTAAGAATATTGACTGACAAAACTTACTTCATGCATAAAATTTATTGTGCTGGATTTATTGTGCTGTAAATTTAAGAATTATTATAATCAGAATGGGCAGGTCCTTATTATCGGTAGCGCTTTCAATGGTGATCAAAGGAAAAAAGGAAATGTCCTGAAGTGGTATTCCTGTTGTACTGAGCTGTGTCCTCAGTCTTCCAAGTCCTGAAACACTGTTTTACATTTCTTGATCTGAAGAAGTATATTTTAGGCTGTCATCTGTGTAAGCATAATTTAATTTTCCTAAGCTTCAACCGGGTAGCAAAAGGCAAAATGGTTGCACACACATGACCATTACTATACTCACATTCACCAAGAAGACCTGTTTTAACAGATTAATAACAGTGAGAAAAGGCTCAGATTACTTACACTTGAAATCATTAACCTTTTTACTTAATAATTTTGTGTGACCTTTAGCACCTCAGTGGTGTGCTGAATGTGTGCAAGACATTTATCACTATTAAAATCATAGAGTTTGTGACAAACAACTTTTAAACATCAAAGCCCAGAGAAAAATTAAGCTAGAGTTAAAATGTCTTGTTATAAAATATGTAGCTCAGAAAGCAAACAGTGTATTTTGGTTAGTTTGATTTTCAGAGCTATTCTCCCACATGAGAAGAAAACAGACAATTCAAATTAGTCTCTAAGCCTCAAAAATTCCTGAAGAATTTATATTTAAAGTTAGTTGCAGTCTTGCAGTCTTATTTGCTACTGTTTTCTCACAAGAAAAGAAGAAATGTATGTCTTAATATTTTTGCATCTTTATATATCAGAAATTTGCCTTTCCACACTTAAAAAGAAGTGCTGGCGAAGAGGGTTATTTTGATCCCCAGGCCAAGTTCTTTAATGCCAAATTGCAGTGTGGAAAGAATCTCCCTGTTATAAATCCTAAAAATGAGCTTTGATGGAAAATCTGGAGTAGTGTCACAGTGTCTCAGCTCCATGTAAGGAGCCCCATTGCTGATTTACAAAGGCAGGTGTTGACTCAATCCAGGAATGGTCTGTTTGATACCAAGAGTGGCTTTTTGCTTGTGAACAAAAATAAATCAACAAAGTAATGATGCTTTTGTTCTCCGAATTACTTCATACTTTGTAGTCAGGTCTGAGATTGTAGAAGTCTTTTCTCCATTCATCTGTGTTGCTATGATATTGGTGAACTGCAAAGGAAACCTGTGCAAATTCAGTTCATTTTTCCCTTTGCAGAAAATTTAACTCTGCTTACTGTGGGTTTCTTCATTCAAGTGAACACAGGACTGATCATGAAACTTATCCTGGAAGTGATAAGACATTTATGAGAAGTAGAATTCATACAAGTTTAGAGCATAGGATGTTTCATTCAAGGGAATGGAGTGCGGCCTCTGGTATGGAGTGTCACCATTGCTATCCTGGATGCCCAGACAAGTAAAAGGCTTTCTTTTTATCCTTCTTCCTTTGGATAATAAAAGGTGCTCCTTCCTAAATCAGCTGTTTCTTCTGCAGGAGTTCTGTTTAGTCAGGAACTATCACAGAGAACCGTGCTTCAAGCTTTGGGCAGGCTTGGATGATGTTCAAGTGTGGGTGCACCTACAGAAGATAGAGGGATTTTCATATATTTCAATTCATTTAATTGTATTAGAGAATTCTGGTATTGTGCTTTTGATCAAATTACTTTCTTCACACATCACTACTATCAAGACAAAGCATGTGCTCCTCTTATATCTGTCACTACTGTAGCATCACATCATCTTACAGAAGCATCTCTGTGTGTCTCACCACACAGGACAGTCATCAGCTCTTTTTATCACGTACTCCTTGCCCCCTCACTTCTGGGACACATTAGCAGGAAGGGTTGCTCTGTAGGAAAACTCAAGTTTGGTACTTAGGAGCCAGCATCTAAGGTACACATTTTGGGGACAGAGAATTGCTTAGTTGTTACATGGACTAAATTCTGGTTAATGAATGGAGTGCATTCATGCTCTTGAAGCACATCTCTCTGTTTCTTTTTACGTGAAGAGGATCTTTGATAGAGCCCAAGTGGTAGGATCACATTAAGAATCACATTCCTTATCTGAACTAAAATGGTAAGATACCTTCTGAGTGGTGTCTCTAGGTGTAACACTTATGCCCCCCAGGGCATCCTGGTCTTCCTCACTTTAATAAAATTAACTAAGATATTAGTTTTAATCAATGTTTTACATAAAAGCTACATTGAATAATAGCTCCCGTATAGCTCTTTTGAAAAGTATTGCTTCCCTGCAGCACAAGCCTGAAGAGAAGCAGCTGTCTGGTTGGGGTCCCTGAAGCTGAAGGATGAATATCTGGCTCCTTCCTGTGGTATTTTATTGCCATTGCACAGGACTGAAGAGTAGGCGTAGGAAGCCAATAAAATTATATGATTAAACTGTAAAGCGAATTGGTATGATTCTTTACAGAGGGTGAACAAGTTATTTTATTCTATAAAGAGTTGGATTTTTAGCTGGGCAATATACAAATTACTCAGCTAACTTTACATGCAAATACACACAAATATACACTCAAAGAAACTCATACTGTTACCTTTCATCTGGCACAGAAGCATCAAAAGTCTTGACCTTATGCCATTGGTGAATATTGGCCTCAAATACACGTGTTCAATTGGGATTTGGGAATAAATGAGTGGAAAAGGAACACAGTAAGTCAGTACTGTTTCTTCAGTGATTAGATCACAAGCTGTAAGTGAAACTTGGAAATATAAAACAACCTCCTTAAAGTTCAGTAAGT
Organism: Pseudopipra pipra; assembly: GCF_036250125.1. NCBI lineage: Eukaryota > Metazoa > Chordata > Aves > Passeriformes > Pipridae > Pseudopipra > Pseudopipra pipra. The sequence goes on along the minus strand of NC_087553.1, from coordinate 36,799,806 downwards.
CATGTAAAGCTTGCCAGTGACTGCTGAAGAGTATTGTTTCTACTAATTTTCTTAGCTGGGATTAGTGGAGTTTTGTTTAATTGTGTTTTTATCTGTAAATTACTGAGTAGTGTTGATGGATACATGCTGCTATTTACAAAATTGAATTGTACTACAGGGATTCTGACATTTTGGTTAATTGGCATGTATCCCTCTAAGTGGTTTCTATTCCTTAACTCATAATTGTTCTCATTTGCTCAGTGGGATTCAGAAACAGGGTTTGTGGAATGTCATTTAATACTTATTTCATTTTGTTAAATGAAGTGCATTAGCTTCCATCTTGCCTATAAATTAAGTCATTCCAGTTTCATTTTCTGGCTATATATTTTTAATTGTGTAAATATTTTTCTTTCTTGTGTAATTTGCTTAATGTTATGGAAAGTGCCACCCCCCAGACCCTAGCTTTGCTTCATAGCAAATGAGTTCCAGTGTGTTTTCTATAGTCGATTAAATCAAGACATAAATTGAATGCTTGATCTGTCGCTTATGGCAGTTTAAATGGGAACCATTGTTTTCCAGAGTAGCCTTTTTCCTTGCTAAGTGGAGGACTGAAGCTAATAAATTATTCTTTTGCATCCCAGCAGCATAACCTTCAATAAGAAAATATTTAAAAGGTCAGATCCTGCCTTCCATTTGAGTTTTCCTTAATGTATAGGCAGTAGGAAGGAGAAAGGCATCTCATTGCAATCTGATTTTCTCACTCTATTCTAACACTACTCAGTGTGTTGCCCAGCTCTTTATAAATACAAACAGCTTCAGGGACACTCCAACATGTGCTTTGCTACCCACAATTTATTAGCCAAGAATAGCTATGTTGAAATAGAGTTGTGGTCATGCCCTCTCCTTTGGCAAATCCTCTTCATCAGGGACTCTGGGACTGTTATGTAGGCTCTATTGGGTATTAAGCATCCAGGGTAGGCCAAACACTGGAAAACCTTGTAGGAACTAGATATGCAGCCTTTGCAGGCCATTTTGTAGCATACTAGAGAGCAACAGAAACAACTCATCAATCTCTTTTTCTTCAAGCACAATTTGAACAGGTGTCTATGGGTGAAAAGCTCTAACTGCTATCAACTATCAGTTGTCTCCAATGGCAACACTTTATGCAGAGTAAATACAGTACACTAGAAAGTCATGTAGCACTTTTATTGGGTTAACTATGCCATATTTCCACTTTGGCTGACTGTTAAAATTCTAGTCTTGGGCCTATTTAATAGTTCCATTTTCTTTTATTTCTTTTTTTTTGTAAGGAAAAAAAAGGAATTGTGAAATGTATTCATATAATCCAAACACAGGATAAAAGACAAACTCCTGCTATGCCAAAAAGTAGTATTGTGTATTGATGTGAAATATTGTAACCCTGGTATACTGCTAGCAACATTTGTTTTCTTTGGTAACATATAGTTTTTTCTTCCATTTCTCCAACACTTGTTTGCCACAAGATGAAGAGTAAAGAAAAATCTGTGGGAACCTTGCTGTTGCTTACAGATTCTTTTTGGGAAATGGAGTTCTTAAAAAGCCTCCCAAGCTCCAAAGGTATTAAGGTGACATTGTGCACAGAAGAGAGCACAAGAGTGAGTGCTGGTGGACAGCATTTCAATTCTTCCTTGCTAATAAATGAGAATTCAGTCATGTCCTACAGAGTATTTTAAAGGACATGTGATGAGAACTGGATATCTGTTTATTCCACATATCTAGGAAGGACACTTTTTCATATAGTGGACAAATATTTTAATATTTTTCAAATATAACCTATGTTCCTAAATGGCATGGAAATCTGTCATAAGGTCTTAGTATAACTCACTTGGCAGCAACTGGTGTTCTCCCTAAGTAGCAGCATTGGTACATGAGTGAGTGACACAGGCATACTCTAAGAATGGAAAGCCGTCTTCTCGATAGCAACAGGAGACCATTTTCAGAGCTGAGGCTCCATATTCCACAGCAAACAAACAAAAATATCTGGAAGGGTCCTGATTCTTGGAATATGCATTTTCCCAGCAAGCCTTTTTATAAAATTACCTGATAGAAAAGCTTATAGAAGAAAAGATTTTTAACTCAGAATATCTGGGTTGTATTCCCATCTTGAATACAAGATTGCCCTTGAGTGAGCCACATCAAAAAGCAGCCTTTATGCCTCAGTTTCCCCATGTCTACAGAAATAATAAGTAGAAGAGGTGATCTCATTTATGCCTGGAAAGCATGTTGAGCTGATTTAGTGGAAGATAGTGGCAAAGTGTCATGTGTTATTATTGCAATAGGCTACCTGCACTTCTGAAACCCGCCTGACATTTCCCACTTGGCATTGATTGTGGGTGGTAGCATTTTTGTTTTAGTTTTAAAGAGGATGCATTATAGCACTGCCTGATGTATAATTACATGGCTTATGATTAAAGCATTTTCTAAGAAAGGCAGTAACCTGTGAGATCCTCTCTCTTTTTCACTTCATTAAGCTACTGCATTATGAAGTGTATTGCTTCATTACAGATCCTGCCAAGCAGCTCTACTGTGCTCCTTGTAGCTACATGTAAAGTATCAAGGTGAAGTTCCTAACTATATTTGGGTATCAGAGTTTATTTCCTCTACTCTGTTGAAGGTTGGTATGACGAGCAGTTGAGGAATGCTGGGGGAAACCATTGTTAACATGAGCAGGCTGTGCTCGAGCTCGGAGTGCCCAGCTGAATCCTGTTTCATGTTGCAAGCTGTTAAATCACCGGTGCTGGGATGGGGCTTGGATCCCACGAACACAGGATCAGGTTTGTTCTGTTATTGTGTTGCTGAGACTGATCCTTCATGTCACAGATAACAGCGGCTATCCTGTATATTGTCAGCAGTCAGAGCTTAGCGTTGGAGTGGAATACTCCCGTGTCAGATGTGCCTGTAAAGCAGAGTGGTAGGAGAGGAAGCTTGGGTAGGAAGTGAGTGAATCAGCAGCCCGGCCCAGTGTGTGGCTATAGGGCAGGGCTGCTGGAGTGCCGAAGTGGACAGGAAGTGCTGCAACAACTAACCCTCATGTCTGTGTTCCTCTCTGAAACAGCCTTAGCATAGAAAAATCGAAGATAAGAGGTTTTTGGGGAAATATTGCTGCACAATTAATGCAAGATGGAATGATCTACTGCTCGTTCTGAAAAGAGGGGTAGCATGCATAGCTCCTCCTTAGAGCTGCTCAGCACCCAGTGGAAGGGGAGCACCTGTAAAAAGCAGACTGCTGCATGAAGTTACTGATTCTTTATCTTCTGTTCTGTGTGAGTATTGTCAATGACAATGCACACTGGAGCTTTATGTTTTCCCAGAGAGTTAAATTTTATGAGGTGCATAATTACATTGAAAGGGGGATTCTCTATTTCTCATTATACTTGCATCAGAAAATTTAGTGTAAACAGATTATAGTGGATGTGTACATTTTTATAATTTCATGTGTCTATCTACATGCTTTTCATTTTTTACACCTAATTCCTGAGCAGCTGGGTTCCCAGAAATATGAGATTAATGAGAAGGGCATCCTATGGGGAAGGGGGGAGGGGAAACAGAAGCAAGTGTTACTCCCTACAGAAAGAGAGGAATTAACACGTGATATTCCACTGCCAGCTGGGTGTTGGTTAGCTGTATTGTCTCCATCAACAACTATTTGCCTTTTTGATTATTTTTTTAAGAATACTTCTGAAGTGAAAAAACTACTCTTTTAACACTGCCTCCACCCAGTACTGTTTTTCTACCATTGAATGACTATCAAAATGCTGACCATCAGAAAAATTTTTGTATTATGTGGATTATCAACCTTTGCTTAAAAAACACTGTTTGCATTCTTTATGCTTATCACTTTTAAATTAATGGGAAAAGAAAATTGCAAAGGGGATGGATGGTTCAGTGAAGCCCATTCTTTGAATAGTAGACACTGGCATAGCAGCTGCTACAATGAAATTTCCTTGTCTGCTTAGTGAGAGGATAGTTCAAATTGTAGTCAGAATTAGGACTGATACACCCAATTATGTGAGGGTGTGACAAATGAAAAAGGAAATGCCTACTAAAGTATTTTTATTCGTAATGTGAAACTAACCTAAAATAATACTAGTGGAATTAAAATCTGTATGTTCCAGTGGATCAGTTTCATTGGAATACAGAAAATAGTTCTGCTTATAGTAATAGCTCAGAGAGTATTTTTGAGACATTACTGTAATAGAATGACTGAAGCCGAAATACCAGTAGTAGGGAATATATGATGCTATGGGTGTGGTATGCATCTTTATCATCATGATTTCATATTGTACTAAATATGTGTTTTTACAGTCTTTGGAGACCCCACATTAGAATTCATTATATATGGTTATATAGTTGAAGAAACACTTTCACATCTACAGTTGGCTTTAATAAAACATTTTAATGGAGCCTTTTATGTCACTCAATAGTTATAGGGAAAAAAGAATATCAATCAGGTGACTGAAGTGGACTTCTGGGTGCATCAGGGAAATTAAGGGCCCCACTGAATAGCAGCATCCTTTGGCTATGGGGGAGCTGAATCCACTTCCACAGTTTAATTCTGTGGAATTATCTAAAGTTCTAAAGCTGTCAAAGCTGTGGCAAATCAGCCAGTGATCCACCTGCAGGAATAGGGGAAGAAATCAGATAGGCCAAACAAGTTAAAATTTTCTCTCTTTTAAGAAAGAGGGATAAAATCTGTGACAAAGGTTCTCACGTAGCAAAGGAGTCCTCAGCAGGGGAACATGGACTAGGTGGTTATACTTTTGAGGGGTGAAAAGCGGATGATGGTCCTCTGGGTAAGACTCTGGGAATTGCATCCATTTTCCCACCCTTACTCTACTGCAGATTTCCTAGGTAAAATAAGCAAGTAGTTAATGGCTTTGGCCTCTGTTCTTCTGTTCATGAAATGGGTTTCTGACACCTTCCTCCCAAGGATCTATGAGGTTAAATAAAAGGATGTTTATAAAGTAAACTCTTTTTTTTTTTTTTTTTTTTTTTTTTTATGAAAGAGGTGCAGTTTCAACATTTTCAAACAGTATTCTCAGCAGAGAAAGACTCTTAGTTGTTATATTTACTCACACAATGGTACTGGCATACATATATGCTTCCTCTCAGTGGCAACATCCCGTGGTAGTCAAAGGTTCTGTACAAGTCCTGTTTTCTAGAGTGAGGAGAGAGGTCACAAACCCCCTGTAAAAGGGAGCCAGGGCTGGCTGCCGAGGGCCACTGGTACCCTCCATCTGTGTGACACCTCCTGCCAATCTCCACTAGTCTGAGCTCCCTCTGTATGCTGGGACACCCCAGGATGGTGTGAGCACCTCTTGGAGTGCACTATCCTTCAGTGTAGAGGTGAAAATGTCTATGCCTCTTATCTCACCCTAAGTGAACCTGGTTCTGCTTGTGTGCATGCTGTAGGTGTTGCCAAATGCTCTGTGTACATACATGCCTTATAAAATGCCTTCAAACTCTTTCTTCACCTCTTCTCTCCTCACTTATTTTGGAGGAAGATGTTCAGCTGGTCCTTTTTGACCTTTTGTTGATAACTGCCATTTTTGTGCTGCCTGTTGCTAAGTATTTGGTGCTCCTCAAACTCATCCTTCCCCCCTCCGCTTTAGGAGGAGAAAGGACACAGCATATTTCCAGAAAATATATACTCTAATTCCAGTGATAAGACTACTGTGCATCTGGTGCTCTCAGCCTCCTCTGTGTGCATTAGAACACTTTGAACTGTAGGCGAGTGTACAAACAACCTGTCCCTGCGCAGTGGGGCACAGTGATTACTGCAGAAAGTGTTACAGAGGCATCCCCAGGTGCAGGAATGCCAGTGACAACCTCATGAATCCTTGCCCAAACACAGGCACATTTCTCTGCTATCACTTTCTCTTAGGCAGCCCCAGAGCATGAAAATTGTTGGTGGGGCATGTGTAGAGGTAGAAGTGTGGGAGGTGGAATTGCAATAGATGTGATTGATTTACAACAGGAGTTTCCTTTACACTCATAAGGGGAATTTTGCTTGGTCACAGCAAGTTTGAAGCCTCATGAAACAGCCTGAATCATTTGAAGTTAAAATAAAACAGAGGATAGCAGGGGGAGGGGCATGGCAGTTTTTTTTTTTTTTTAAAAAAGGGCAAAAAAAGCACATTAAAATTGTTTCCTTTGGTGCTGACTTCTTAAATGGGAATGTGATCCAAAATAGTTCTGGTGTGCAAGCCAACATTTGTTTTAAAACTTTTTATTGTCTTCTTTCCTCTCTTTCCCTTCTTCCCCTTGCCCTCCCCCTCTGCTCTGCAGATTTACACTGACTGGGCTAACCACTACCTAGCAAAATCTGGCCACAAGCGGTTGATCAAGGATTTGCAACAGGACATTGCAGATGGAGTTCTGCTAGCAGAAATCATCCAGATCATCGGTAAGACCAGGGCTGAGGGAAGCACTGCAAGCTGACTCCTTGCATGGGGGAATATATAATTCAAATTGAACATATTTAATAATAAGATGAACCCTGAATAATACAATTTGACTGGGTCCATATGTCTCTGATATTTGTGTAGTTCATCCATGTCCTAATTAAAAAATATGTTTCTGTGAGCATGTTTGGAAGTTGCTGTTTAACCATACTTTAAATGGCCAGAACTGTATCTTACACACTTTGAATTGTCAGAAATGAATGCTCCATTAAACCATATGTCTCCCATGTGTGCATTTTGTTAGTTGGAGTGGCTCATACTTTCTGGGATGCCTTGAAACTGTATCCTGACCCTGCAAAGACAATTGTGGAAGATTTCATGTCAGCAGTTATTTTGCAGGGGCTGAAGAATTAGCAGCGACCTCCTTCACACTTCCCCCTTTGCATGATTTGGCATGTGGAAGCAACTGCTGCTAACAAGAGTATTCTTACTGTACGACTGAGCTTTACTTAGAAAGGGGCTCTGTGTCAACAAAACCCTCTGCACTTTATTGCTGTGTCTTTTCTGCTGTTCTGTTTTTTTTTTCTATTTTGATTTTTTAAGTTTTAAGGTTTTTGGTTTTTGGTTGGGTTTTTTTTGACCGGGGAGGGGAGTGGAAAGGAAAGTTTTATCTCATTGTTTACTTCTGCTTTTCTTCTCAATGTTTTTGTTTAGCAAATGAAAAGGTTGAAGATATCAATGGCTGTCCCCGGAGCCACTCTCAAATGGTAAGAATAAAATTATTTTTAGTTTGTGTTGGCACCACTGCACTTTCCTAATATGCTTCTTAATAGTGATTTATTTATACTATGAATATTCTGTCCCATGTTTACCATAAAGTCCTAATTCTCATATAGTATTCCTGATACTTTTTTTCCATGCTTGTTTAGTGTTTGTCACTTCATTTCTGTGCTCACTAACTTTGGACCTTGAGATAACCTGGCAGCAAAACTTCATCAGTTCTAATTAATCCAGAACTACCTTAGCAGACCTGTTCTAATGATCCAAATAATTTCATTTAACTTAATTTTTAAGGGCGGTAAGTCCAAGAACAAATTAAGTGGAGTCTTTGTGTCTGGAAAACTGATTTGATGAACAAGACTTGCCAAATTGTTTTTAAATATAAATAGCTTTTTGGATTGTCTACTGTGAAGTCCAGTTAGATGCACTGACTCCAAGACTTTCAGAAATAGCACTTTAGTCATATGGCTCTCTGAGCTATAGCTGGCAGCTGCCTAAAGACTTTTTTAATACTCTCAGACAAGAAGCATTTAGTGACTATGATTCGTATGGAGTCTTATTAATCTTTTACTGTGTTTATGGCAAGTCAACTACATTTAATAAGATAAAACCAGCTGAGAAGGCTGTATAAGCAACAGGAACAAAGTCTGAGCCTCAGTAACATCACCATGCATTTGCTGAATCATTTGCAGTTCTAGTCATGTTCCCCCATGCTGAGGTGTTTGCCTTTCTGTTACCATTCAAATAATACATAAATAAGGTGCATGGTTGTTTAGCTGGCAAAGATTTTTGAGTATGATTTGGATGAGCTTGCGTAATAGCAAACTGCTGAAACTGGGCTTAAAAATGGGAGTTGAATAGAAAAAAGAGGTGCATTTGTTCAGTGCATTTTTAAAGGGGAAAGGTGTTTGCAGCTTTTTCTGCAAAGCTTCAGGAGGTAAGGGGAAAATTTTTGAGTACCAGTGAACTGAATAATGGGATCTTTCGGTTCTTACTGTTCAGAAAATGTCCAGGTTTAGATTAAACTTTTTCTCTGACTTTCAGGCTTTTTGAACTGTCCATAGAAAGAATATGTGCAATTTCTGTAATAATAGTTATTATTTTAATTAATCACATTAAACTAGAACCTAGTGACCCTGACTGAAAATGTTGGGAACTCCAGCGTGGAACTCTAGTATTACACACACAAATCAAGAGATAATCAGTCTCTACTTTAATCGTGTTAAAACTTGCCATTCCAGGCAGGCAAGACAAACAAGAAGAGACAAAAGCACAGAAAAGTGATATGATTTTCCAAGGTTATGTAACTGGTTTGTGGCCATTTCGGATTGCTTAGGGACCCACCAATCTGATGTCTATCGAGCTTCATTTCCATGAGAGACAGACGAGCTGCAGGGAAGTATTCACTCTAGCAACATCTGCATCTGCAAAGCATCAACACTGGTGTACGTTCCTTGTTGATAGTTGCATTTTGATGTGGCATAGGGATTCTGGATTTCATCTCTAGCTCTGCTGCTGCTGCTAAGGGGGAAACAGGGTCAATGAATGCCCATGCCACAGCAGTACCTGTGGGAATCCCTTTGTGTCCATCTTCTTCCTCCCATAAGCCCATCTCTCAGCTCAGCCAGACCAAAGAATATTCCTGAGGGCTCTGGGTTTCAAAACAGGTGCTTCAAAAACTCCTGTACGTAGTCATACACCAATGTTTGTGCAGAGCCTAAAGTGTCCCATTTAGCCACTTTAACTTAATAGTAATATATTTATTTATCCTTCTTTGACTCCATCTCTTTCCTGCATTTTTTATCTCTACAGACTGATTAGGTTATTTTCCTGCCTTTTGACATGCTGATTTCTCAACTGAGCTAGGAAATTTAAAATGTACTGAAGTTAAAGTAGTTCAAGCTTGTTAGTTTTTCCTCGGTGCATCTCAGAAACCCCAAGTTTCTGAGTCTGCCCTCCATTTGTTGCCTTTGGGCTGTGCAGTTATCTAACCTAGGCAATGGCACAATTTTGCCAGATTTTCAGGTAATTTCCCTTAGCAGTGCTCAGTTTTGTCAGCCCACTCAGTGGTGGGGCAGTTCTCTTCTTGTAGCAGTGGACTCTTATGTGTTTGTGATATGCACAAAAAAATGTAACAGTGATCAAAGTTAGTTTGCATGTTTGAGATGCACCAGTATGTAGCAATATGTCCAGTCAGGATTTGCCAGAATATCAGCCCTCAAATCAGCAACGGTCAAAATATTCCTGTGGTATGTTTGTTAACCATTCATTCACCACTTTCATTTTAGCATTTTTAGTTGATAAAACTAAGAATCCCACCACCCTCTTTTTGCAAATATTTTCATAATCCTTGCTTTCATAACTTGCAATTAAGAAGAAATGTTTTCTCTATTCATCTGCCATTTGATACGCTTTCCAGGAGGTTATGTGTAAGACATTTTAATAGCTTAAAAAAGCTAGAGGGCACTGTCATGGATTGTCTGCTGCTGGAAATACTTGATATTCTCTCTGGATGACATTGATATGAATTCATAATTAATCACTACTCATATTCCCAAGTTCTATTCCACTCACCATTTTGTTTTCCTCTTGTCAACGGCATCATCTTTGAAGTGATTTTTAAGGCATCTCAATTCAGCTGTTACCTTAATTTGTAAACATATTTTAATGTTTAATTTAAATGTGTATAAAATGCTTAGAGTTTAGTTTTCCTTTAGTTAGATCTATTGCAATGTCTTACACTCCATGCTCATTTTGGCAGTGATATATAAAATACTTGCAGACAAATTGAATTGGCTCAATAGGTCCAAGTTCATAAAAACTAAAAACCTGTGAAGCCTAGCAGCATCCAGTTTGTGCATAGTTAGCTTTATCATGATTCTCATGTCTATTATGCTCACCTGTTTGATGTTCCACACAGAATCTGAGAACTTGAGATGTATTGAGGGATAAATTATTTCATATTCAAATCTCAGAAGTTTTAGAAAAAAGACAGAAAAATGCCAGAAATCTTGCTCTATTCTGTGTGACTGAAGAAAAGTTGTGTACTTTAGCAAGAGGAAGGTGGAGTAAGTGAATTAGTCTCTACTTAACCAGGGAGCTTTTTATGTGATAGAGAGTTTTTTGTGACATAGTTAAAGTGAGTAAAGCCTAAAACTGAGGTAGGATAACATTACTATGTATATACTGGTAGACATTGCTTAATGTGCTAGATGTGCTTTGTAGTGCTCCTGGAGTCCCATAGAAGCCCCCAGTGGCTCCATCTCTGCTTATATGCACAAGTTTCTCTCTGGAGAAGGGCAAGGTTGCAAGGGGATGAGGTGCATGCAGATCTCTTCTTAGCAGAGAGTCAGCCTGTGGACAAGATAAATAGGTGGAAACTAGAACTGCTAAGTGTGCCACAAAGTCTATGTGCCCTTCAGACTTCCTCTGACAGGCATGTGCTGAGCAGACACTGTTGAGTAGCATCCCCCAGCCTCCAGCAATGCCAATATCCAAGGATGAGAACATCAGCATTGGCATTCTGTGTTTAAAAATTGCTTGTGAAAAACGTAATTCTGAATAAAGTAAGCATTGAGGGTTCTACTAACACCCATGAATTACATGTGAAAATGTGTGGGTTATGGTTATAAGTAGCTCTTTGAGGACTGGGAAGCCTGAAAATATCATCCCTATGTTCACTGTCAAGTGGGCCCACATGAGAGCTCTTCCTATCTGCACAGTGTTGAACTCTCTAAGAATCTCCTGGGTTTGCTGGTGCAATTGTTGGTGAGATAGGCTGTTTGGATTCAAGATATACTTTCTGTGCTTTGGAGCAGCTCCAGGTGAGCCTTCTACATAAATGTGACACATTGATATATATACAGAAATTTGGCTAAGTGTAGAAATATGGTCCCTTGGGAAACTGGGAATTCAATCTGAGTTTTGAAAACTAATCCCAGCTCCTTTGATATGCAGGCCACCTTCTTCCTGAAGTGACACCTGTATGACCCCCTCTGACATCTGTATTACCCCCTTTTGTTTAAATTCAGACTGTCACCCTACGCCTATCTGTGGTTCTTCACAGATTTCGCAACTGGCTGCTTTAAGAGCTTTGTGAAAATATGAGGGAATAACAGACTATAATTTTGTCATCTGTTCAGGTTTGATATGTTTAAATGAGTGGAAAAGAGTAGTCTCATTTCCATGAAACATGCTTGCATGCTTAATTTTCATAAATAAAGCAAATAGCCTGAAATCTAGTTAAGTCTGTTTTGGGAAAGGTGCTGTTTGCATGAGAGAGTGGAAAAGGCCTGAGAAAACAGTCAGTTGATACAAATTTCTGTTTAAAAATGTAGTCAGCTGACTGGCTTCTCACAATATGGGTTGGACAGAGTAAAAACCAGATTTTCCTGTCCTCTGTGGTAGGTAAGGGGTATCTAGGATTTGAAAATGGAGTAGACTTAAGAGGGTTAAAAATAAAAGTACTTTTCTAAAAGGATGTCAGGTTCACAGCATAATATCTATGAAAGTGATCTAAGTAAAATCAGAAAAGACAATGGTAGTAGTTAAAATTTGAACTTCTGAGAGAGGTTTTTTGTGTTTTTAGGTAGGAGAGCTCATATTTTACCTTTGTTACATGGAAAGAACCTGCAAGACATTGTCACAGCTTATCCGTGGATGTTTGGGGGAGAGCTGACTTGAAGAATATGCTCAGATATTAGGTAAAGGACTGTATGGAAATGAATGGGGGAAGAAAAAGAGTTTTACTTCCCTTAGCAACTAGTTCAAAATATTATTTTAATTTCAGTAACGGTATTTCTATCTGAAACAGAGAAATAAATGAGATTTTCATTCCAGTGACACTATGCCTGTATTCTTGATTAAGGAATTGAGATCATTAGTTCTTTGGCATGCCTACATCAGGAATATACAAACTTATTTTTATTTACCAGAGAAGTTTTCAATGTAAAACATCAAAACACCTTTTCCTTTTGTAAACACAATGTGCAGCCATGAGACAGCTGGTAAGCATGATTTATTTTTCATTCTATCACCTTCTCAGCAATACAAATGGAATGCCATATCTTTTGCTTTCTTGTGTATACTTAGTATAGGAATTTCCAGCATCATCTTAAAATTCCCCTCTGCTCTGCGTCTCCCTTTGCCAGGTTCATTACGAAGGACCTGGTCACATTGGAGATGAGTAGTTATGTTCCTGCTACAATGGGAACTTTCTCTTAGGTGCTTCCTTGGGTCAAGTAAAAGACCCTCTTATCTTGGAGACCTGCTACCTTTTGGAGCAGACCCTGATTTGATTTAATTAGAAGTCCACACTTGGATTTCTGTTCCCACTGATGAAGGCACAGTTTGGACAACAATATAGATCAAAGGGCTCCAAATTGCTCTTAATAACTGCCCATATTGTCCACACTTTTGTGCAGCCTCCAGCCAGATTGTTTTCCAGATGGGAAATTTATGAGAACAGTGTAGCTGAGCGTGTGCCTGAATGTTACCAAGCTCCCATCAGTTGCATTTCTTCCTTGGAATTTTTAAGTAGTGGCAGAAGTATCATGCTCCCCATTCCCTGGGAAAATTTTGTTATGGTAATGCACAGCTTATATTTTCTTTGGTGTCTCTCCTCACAAGGATTTACTTACCTGTTAATTCTGCATTTCTGAATCCAGCTCTTGTGGTTTGGCAGAGTAAAGTCTCATGCAGTTCTTTTTTTCAGGACTGTGGGTAAAATATCCATTAGAGCCACACTGGTAACCAATACTTCTCTCTACATTCTGTTCTTTCCTACCTTGGAACACCAGCAGCTCTAGATGAAAGCAGGCAAGTCTGATAGAGCTCCATTATGAAAGGATCTAAGCAGATGCTTATCTATGAAGGAAATGACACTCCTCAGCATGATACATACTCAGATTTCCCATTTTCTGATGGTACTTTCAAATAGACCCATATAATTTTTTACTTAACTAGTTATGCTTTCTGAATTTCCTCACTATATAGGAGATCTACATTCAACTTTAAACCTTCCTGGGATTCCCAGGACCCAGGTGCCCAAGACTGTCAGAGCCAAGAGCATGTCCTAGCTAGCCCTCTGAAGATGCTTTCTAAACAAATCCTCTCATTTCCTACGTAGGTTCAGAGTTGATCTTTCCCTTGAGAACTAACCCCATTCCCACATCTTTCCCCAGTGACTGTCCTTAGCTGTTACAGGGAAGACTTTCTTGAACATGTTCGGCACATCCAGACACTTTCAATCCACTGTACAGTGTACTATATACAGGATGGCTTCACAGAGTTTGCAATTTGTTTGGCATTCAGTGAGTGTTAAAGTCAACTATCTCATTGAACTCTCCCATATTTCAAACTCTTGAATCGTAGAGGATGAGTGCAGGACAAAATTTTAGAAGCTGACCTTCTGGAATGGAATCTCTCTCTTTGTTTTAGATATCAGCAAATCCATTTTATAAACTTGTGTATGCCTTGCAGGGAGCTCATGGCTTTTTTTTTTTTTAATCCTCTGTACCACAGAAATTTAAAAATTCTCTGACTAAAAGCAATACATTTAGATATATCTACAGTGAAAATATACAAATAGGTATGCAATTTGAAGGAACTACAGGAAGTGACATTTTCATTAGTGTAGAAATTGAAGTGTTTTTTTTTGTTTGCATAAGAAATTAGCTTGACATAAAGACTAGAGTAAGAATGAAAATGAGACTGTAAGAAATAGAGATGTGTCTGTCCCAAGAGAAAAAAATAAAATGAGGGTCTGTCTAAGGATACATTATGGGAATAATTGTGACTATATGAATGGAGGGAATAATGAAAGAGGACAAAATTCCTGTAAGGATAAGGTTAAAGGTCTTAATGTTAAGGATGGTTGATACTCAAGGATGTAGAGGTTGGAATTCTTGTTTCAAGTTTTGCTGAAAAGAGATAATTAATGTTATTAACACAGCCAGTTTGAGTAAGATGAGAGACAAATCATTTTAGCATATAACAGGCAGAGGAGGAATTCTAACTGCTTTTGTGAACAAACCCTAAAATTTCCAAGAACTCAAGAAATTGAAGAGAAAATATAGATGGGGTGACAGCTGGACAGACAAGCAGAGTAACAGTTGCCTTTTTGTGGTAGACCAACCACATTTCTATTGTGAGAGAAAGAGGAAGCTGAGGAAAGGATGGACGACTGCTGCAAGTGTTAGATCTAGTAGATTGATTCTAGTTTGACTTTCTTGAGATCTCTTTATTCTGTGCTGAAATGAGCAGTTCTCTTTACATTCAAAACATTACATTAGAGAACGTTAAAAAGACCACAAGATTTATAAAAATCTCTTTTCACAGAACAACTCAGAGTTACTCACTGGCTCAGGCAGCGAGATACATATTCCCCTGAGTCACTCATATTTGACTGTCTGAAGTCACAAAAGAAAATGCCACAGGAACACATCCTTAGTACTATTTTACTAGACTGGAAGTACATTGTTTATAGAGTATAAACCATACACTGTTATTAGCCTTTTTATTTATGCTTACAAATCCTTTATGGTATTACTGTGTAGAATACATGAGAATAACTCATCTAGATGTTAATGAAATAATCATGTCATGAAAAGTACGTATACTGTGATGAATACTTATACAGTCTCCATGAAATCTATTGAATCATTAGGTTATGGTTGAGTTTGCTTGGTTAGGACTGGAATTAGGGTTATGCACATTTTACTGACCAAGATTGCCAAACACTAAAAAAATCTTTTTGTTTCCTAAAATCAACAATTTTCCTTCACACCTTCCCCTTTCTCCTCTTCCACTAACCTCTCCCCTCCTCGGTGCAATTTCTTGAAACCCACCTCCCTTCAATCTGTACCTGGAATATACATTACCTTCATGCCACTGAGGCATGACCATCTCACCCATCTCTTCTCCTCATCTCTCAGTTATGTTTGTCAGGAATGTCATTTGATCAGAAACTTGAGTTAAACTGTATTGGAAGAATATGTAGAGATGAAATATTGCAGTATGCCTGAAAACTAATAGGTGGCATACATTTTGAGTATTTATTGTTTGAAGAGATGCAGTTGACGGTCTCCCCATTTACCTCATCTGTAATTAGTTTTCTATCCTCTTCAATTTTTAGTTGGTGGTTTTTCCCCCTCAAAAATGTAATGTGAACATTCCCTGAAGTTTTGGAATTGAACAAATATATATTTGTGACACACGTGCTTAGACAAAGAGGTGATGAATGAATAGCCTTGAAACCTCCATTAATTGCAATGCACTGAATAGTCTTAACACAAATATGCAGTTAAAATACATACATACAAATTGACTATGACATACATTTTAGAAAGCACCTGTGGTTATAGACACTAACAGATTTTTCCCAGATAGCAGCAGCAAGATTACTGTAAATATGTGTGCTTCATGATGGTGTATTTTTATCATCTTCTATAGGGAGAGTATGCTATAAATACTAGGAATGTCTAGAACGTTTAATGGATTTAAAAATAGAGAAGAAAGTGCATGATGTTTAGCTGAACAGCAAAAATGCATATTTAAACTGAACAAGAAAATAAACAATGTATCTGAAGTGGTTTTATTTTACAGTATATCCAAACAAGGCTTTCTGGTAGTTTTGAGATTTTGTCAGCTTTCTAGATTTTTTTCAAATGTCTGATTATTTTGGAACTGTGGCAAAATGCCAGTTCTCTTATAGTTGAGGACTTACTTCTATTTAAAGATTTTTAACCACTCCCACTTCTGCTTAGACTGGTAATTTTGGGTGCTGTATGTTATTTAGAAAAGGTTCTATTTAGAAAATTGTTCTATGTTTGTGAACCATTGAGTTTCCTCAGAGAGGTAGACTTTTCACAGAAGAACATTTCTTAACATTGAGTTGGAGTCCCCAGGCCTCTCACTCATCCTTCTTCCTGCCTCTCCATAATCTGCCACTGCCTCTTCTGACAAAGGAAAGTTCTGCAGCTTCAGTAACATGCAAGACTCTTGAGAAACAATGTGAGCCTGTGTTTTGGTGTGTAGTGCACACACGTGGACATGCATCCATGTAAAGTACCTTGTGTAGTTTTGATTGAACCCTCAATTATTTTTTCACTTTGAAAGGCATCTAAGCCACTCTTTCTAGCTCTCATTTGTGAATGAAAGTTTGTGGGAGCTTCCAAATTCTGGGAAGTGTGTTATCTGGACATCTGTTAGAGCATGAGATGGCTACTCTTCTACAGATTTGCCAGACCTACTATCTCTGTTCCTTAGGGTGAGTCCAGATTAAGTTTATAAAAGAGCTACTAGACAGATTTTGAGAATTAAGCATCAACATCTGCAAACAATGAATGAGGGCACACACCAAGTATGAATATCGTCAGCTTTTATTTGGTTGGTCTGGGAAATGCAACTACTGGGAAGATGTTTTAATGGAGATACAGGAACTGTGCAACTATCCATAAAATGCTGTCTGTGGTGTAATGTGTAAAGCAGCAGAGGGTGCCAGAAAGCAACAAATTGTGGCTTCCATTGTAATTAATGGAAAGGAAAGGGATGGTAACTAGCAATGTTAGGATGGAACAGGGTTTATGTTCTGAAGTTATCTGCAGAAGGGAGGGAGGAAGGAAGACTCACTTCCTGTAAGTTTAAGCCCTTACATGTGCTTAAAATTAAAATAAACACTATCCAACAAATAGTCAAGCTTTTGGAGGTATTGTGTAGTACCTTATGCCTAGGTGGCAGTGCTTATCACTGAATCATCTTTTAGCCATTATATATAGCTGGTATTTCAAAGCTTGGTGTTATAGCAAAGACTTTGCAAGACATGAGGATAATAAAGTAACATAGACTGTCCCAACAATCTAGTCTGTTAATTACAAACTAATGTGGCAACAAAAAGCATCCTGACCTACTACATTTAAAATTACAATGTTCATTAAAAGGACTTGACAACCTCCTCCTGCTTTTCTGCTAGAAAGTAAATATCAAAAATTTGTTGCCACAGGAAGTTTGGAATTTTTCAGTGGTATTGCATTGCATCCAGAATACAATATAATTACAATGTTAGAAAATGAAGAGAAAGAATGAAAGTTGGTGTATACTGAAATTACTATGATCTGTCCAGATGTATTTTTTCACTCTGCCCTTGATCTTTGCTGGAACAGAAGCTGCCTACATCTGCTGCAGCTAAGTGCTAGACTGTTTCATGGAAAGAAATGCCAAATCTGCTAGATTTTACAGGGTCTTTTACATACTCACCATTTTGAAGTTCCTTGACTTTTATGAACTCTAACCCATTTAACCTTGCTATTTTCTTTGCCAGTAGTTATACTCAGAGAATAAACTCCTCTTTGAACACTACTGTAAATCCCTTCTGCTTACAGCCTCTCCCCGATGTGCTGTTGCTGGCAAATGTGCTGGCAAATAACATGCAGCAGTGGTCCATCAGGTCATTCCGTCTCTGAGAATGGCAATGTGATGGGTGACTTGGCAAAAACAAGTGACCCTGGCAATTTTTTTTCTCCATTTCCCTTCTCTTACATCAATATCTAAACTGACTATGTTAGGGAGTTAGAGGGTACTTCTTTGCGTGTTCTTTCAGTATACATTTATGCACTACTGTTTTGGTCACTATATATTCCATGAAATGTCAAAATGAAGAATGCTGTGTTTCTCACAAAGTATTTTGTGTCTCCTACAATCATGTGCACAGCCATGGGACCAGGTGTAGAGTAGTCATGGTTTTTTCACTGATTGAGAATACTGCTCTGCCAGCCTTTTCCTGCGGTCAAGAGCCCGTGGATCTGACCACTCTGAAATGCCATGAGATATCATGAGGCAGCTGAAATTCTGTGTTAGTAAAGATTTTGGCAACATTGAACTGGACTTAAGTACCAATGTTAACTCTAAATGTAAACTCTGTTACAGCTGATAATGGGCAATACTATTAAGGTACACAAGGGTAAATTGGCTTAAGCTAGCAGTAGAACATGCGAGTTATCACAAAGACTGCTTATTTCAACAGCATTAACTAATCCCTTTTCATGTTAAGGCTTTTGATCAGGTTAATTAAAATATTAACACAAACTTCTTATTTTATTTTTTTTATGTAACTTGTCTGTTTAAATCCACTATGACCTGAAACTTAATACACAAATAGTTAGAATACAGTACAACCATTTTTGTTTAAGCAGAAATAAATAGTATAAGTATAAATACAGTAATATGTTTGGCAGCTTTCTGATGTGCAGGAATTATTTAAAACACTCCTAGTCTAAAGAGTCTGCTGACCATATGATAAACAGATGACCATATGACATAAATCAGAGGTATACTTATTTCCAGTTGAACTTATTTTAAGTTGGCCCAGTGTCTGGATATAAATTAGTCTGGGCAGAGTTCAGTTTCAGAGTCAGTCCAAGGCATTTTTTTATTTGTCAGGACTTGGTTGCATTGTATTCAATCTCACGAACTGGTCACATATGTTTTGCTTTTTTAATAGTTAATATCAACTTAAAGCATTTTTTTACCTATGCAGTTCTTAGCAACTCTTTCAGGTGGCATATGGGCCAGCACTGAACTTGCAAAGTCCTGAAAGTTGAATCTGAACAGTCTTCTTGAAATAAAAATGTGTTTGTATTTTAGCTTGTAGCTTTTGGCAGTCTTTAATTCTATAACAATTAGAATGTGTTCCGTGTAGGCTTGTATTGTCAGTTAATTATAACCTTGTTTGAATTATTCATATCTCTTGATTCTTCAGAGTTTCTTTAGGTTACATTGGGAGTGTACCAATGACATCCTCTTCTGGAGAAAAAATACCACAAGAATTTTCTTTGTCCCTTGGTTTCCACACTTGAGAGCTGAGACCTATTTGTATTTGAAATAAATAATAGCTCATGAAGTTACATAGTTACAGTTTTCTGTACTCTAACTGTACACATAACTAGCTAACTGGTATCCCAGCCTTGTGAGTTGTTTTGCCTCTCGCTCACAGATTTTCTCAGTAATTCCTCCCAACAACAATAAATTGTTTGTTTTTTTTTTTTTTTCCTAAAGGCTCTTGCTTAGTTCACGAACAGATCAGCAGTAACACTCCAGAGTAAACATATGTGCAAGGGTGTTTTCACAGTTCTTGTATATATAAGGCTTCTACTAGGATTTTTTGGCATGAACAAATTTGCAAGATTTATATTGTTGCATCATATAAATTAACGTATGTAACAATATGTCCCCCTCTAAGGCCCAGTAAATGCTTATTTTTTTCGAGTATTACTGGCTGTATTTTGGAACTTGAAAACACTTGGATAACTATTTAAAAAATTGTTTCCTCGTACAGTTTACACTTCATTGTCTACAACTGGAAGTGAAGTGACAACAAGAAGTAAGTGCTTGTTAAGGCTTCATTTTATAGACTTGAGCACTTCTAACATTTCTCTTCTCTCTTTGGCTGAGAAATCAATTAAAAAAAATCTAACCCTGGTGAGCCTATGAGCTTACAAGCATATATCCCACTGCCTTCTGTGGTTCCAGGTGCTTTTGTTTTCCTTGACTGAGAATCTAGACATCTGAGATCTTGTTAAAATGTGAAAAATTCTTCCCATAGTTATGAGAAAGTTGTGAAGAGATAGGCAAGTGTGAAATCTGTTTAGAAGCATGGTGTGAAAACATATAGCATGGCCTAATATTCCTATGTATATTATGCTAAACATGATTTAAAATATGATGTTCGTGTACACTAGCAAAAGTGAAAGCTTGAATATGAGTCTATTTATTATCTCTATGGCTTTTAAAGATGTCTGGTTTAATCTGAATAGTTTTACTAACCTATGACATCAATTCATCATCAATTTTTTTTTCTTTAGGGCTTAGATCAATTTGAGTCAGTAATATGAAAATTAAACATAAAGGAAAACCAGTAACTTATGTCATCTCATGTATATATCTTTCCAAGGACTTTAAGTTCCAGGCAGAGGACCAGACACATCCTACAGAAATTTTCTGGGCTGTACTTTTTTGCTAATAACAAGTATTTCTTATTACTTTTCTTTTGATGAGCTCAATTGCATTCTAGGGTAATGTGGAAAATATATCTAATTAAAAAAAATCAGAATGTTTATAAAATCAAAAGGCCAGAAGGATAGGAGCAAACTGTCAGTGTCTCTCCTTCGCAAGCTATAGCAGTAAGACTCCTGGTGTAGTCAAGAGGGAGGGTTCATACAGTACAAAGTATGTCTGGATGGATTCCAATTGCAAAGTTCAAGAGATGAAGTGAAATGCCCCATAGTTTACCTGCTTACTTATTTTTTAAAGGATTCATTCCATCACTGGTTGTAATTGCCCTTATTTCTAAAAGCTGCTTTTTTGAGTAAGCTAAATGAGGTTACTATGTAGTAAATAGTGGTCAAGGAGATAACTGGAATGTTTTCAAAGGTTTAGTTAAATCTAGTAAATGAACACTGTTGTAGACTCTCTTTTGGCCTAATGGAGAGAAACTTCTCTGTTTTTAAGAAGCGTGCATTTTCACATTGCCCTCCAATTTCTGGAAGTTTCCAAGTTCCATAAATATTTAGTCATAAATATTTAGACTTTGGTACCTTGCTGACTCAGAAGTGTTGCATAATTAAAAAAAGATTGTAAACAGGCTCACTAAACTGGAGCATTGCTTTAAGAAACACTGTCTTTAAACAGAGTTCTTTTTATCATTGCCTTAAAAAGGGCCTCCCAGGGTAGTATTTATCTTCAATTTTGTGTTCTTAGTATGTATATAGGACTCTTTCACAGCATTGGTGGCCACAGGCCTGCAGAGATCAGAGCACTGAAGTAGTGAGTTACTTTCAGACACTGGAAGTAGCTGATCTTTTCGTCTGTACTGCTGTGAAGTCGTATTTTAGCTTTCTAAGAAATTTCTGCAAGGTATTGAAATACATCCATGGTTTTCTGAATCCAAATCCAGCACTATATTCCAATCAAAATTCCAACACTTTCTTCTCATAATTTCTAATATAGCAGCACAAAAGCACTTCAGAAATTACCATTGTTGTATTTTGTGCTTTACAATGTCTGCTGCAGAGACTACTGTATAGAAATGGGGAGAACAAATGCAGACAGGACACAGATGGAAGAATGGGTAAGAAAGGAAGATGGGAAGCAAGATGACACCATTATATAGATGATCAGAGTAAAATTTTTCATTCTTCTCTTATGTGGTGGGGGTTTGAGATGTGGTTAGAGCTTTTTTGGGTTTTATATGAAAATGACCAGCACAGCAGAAATATATGTTTGACCATGTAAAAATTATGATTAGGATCAATGATTTTTATTTTGAATAACTACATTATTCACTAACTTGTTGATGTTTACAAACAAGGAAAGAAAAAAAAAACAACAAAAAATTCACCAATTCACCAGAAACTATATTCACCCCAAGTTTTCCAAGCACCAAGTCAGGGGCTAGGTGAAAAACCTGCAACAGCAATTGTCAGATTCGTGTTCTTGACAGGGCTGACAGTAATTCATGCCAGAAGGGAACCGTATCCTACTGCAGCATTTTCTTAAAAACAATACACACCCCAGCTCTTACGTTGACCTCAGCAGTGACCTCATACATTCTTTTGTCAGTACATATGTCTGTTGAATTCTCCAAGTATTTGAGAAGTTAATTTGTTTTCACATTTCTGGGTTTACTGGTCATATTTTGTGTTTGGACTGCATGTTGGAAGAATTTGATGTGCATGTTCCCTAATATCTGTTGGAAAAGGAAGTTGAAGGTATTTCAGTTTTGAATAACATCATCATCCTTTCCTCAAAAAGTAGCTAATAATTAAATAACTCCAGCATCATTTCCTAAAAATTTTTGCCTGGGAGGCTTTCTACATACCAGTAGTTATTATCCTCTAAGGTAAAATTCTCCCCAAATAACTCCAGTAAATCAGTTTTTAATTTGCATATACAGTCTCTTATTGCAAAGTCAATGCTTAGCTTGGAACAGTGTTTTGGAATGAATTTACACGGTTCACTGATAGTTATTTTTATTGAACGCTCCTTAAATTATTCTATTGCAAATAATGAAGAGTTTGCTAGAAAATAGTTAATCCTAATGTGTTTACATGTCAGTGTATTCTGCTTAACCCTCTGAAAATGCATTATAATTTTGATAGAAACCTGGAATGTGACTTGATCTGGGCCACGTGCAACAGGAAGTCAGCAGAACGCACTAAATATCTCCCAGGAGGACTGTTAACACCTGTTTTATCTGGGTGGGTTTTCAAATTTACACCACGCATGGAGACTTGATATTGCCTTCCAGTGTAGTTGCAAAAAGTTATTGCAATAATCTGCCATGTTAGGAGTTTGAGGGAAATAAATTATCGGAAAATAAATAATGCGATTTTTGAGACTGTTTTTTATTTCCTCGTTTTCCCTTTCTTCAAATTTCCCCATTTCTACCAGAGGAACTGAGAGTTCATGGAAAATTTCACAGTTTCAGTAGTTTGTGTCCAAGGGAACCGTACAACATGCAGCCTGCCATACCAGCATCTTCCACGGAGAAAATTTGAAACTAAAGAGCTTCCTCGGAAGAGTCATTATATGTTTTACATTACTCTGGGCCACATTTCTTCCCATTGTATTTACTTTCAGATTTGGAAGAATTTGTGTGTATTCTCTGCTCTTCAAAGTATCCTTATTAAGTAGTAGTAAAAAATATTTTTTTATTACATAGTAATACTGTGTACAGTTTCTTCACAAGGAATCTTCATGGAAATATACAACTTTCAGACAGTCTTGCTCAAAAATAAAAATCTGTAATTATTTTAGCATGAACATGTATATATGTTAACAAGCACACTCAACTTTAAATATGCAAGAGACAAGAAAGCAGATGTCTTGTTTTTGGTTGTGTTAAACTAGTTTAACCCGCACAATATTAAAAAAAAGTATGCTTGTTATAGTTCAATTATAATATTTGTAAAATGAGCCCATATAAGTCTATTTCACATTGTTCCTTTTGAAAGTCTTTAACCCTACTCTTAAATAATAAAAAAAAACCCTTTCTACAGAAGGATCCTCCCTTTTAGAATACCTAGGAATCAGTGATTGTGGATAACATACAGAAATACAGTGCAGTGAAAATGCTACAACAGTTTTGCAAATAAAATTTCATGACAAATTTTCACAGAAAACAAGTACATTAATAACAGTGTCAAATGAAATGAAGCACGGGGCATAGAAGGTGTTTCTTATCATGATGGAGGTTACCGATTGGTACTTTACAAATAGTTGAAAGAAATATTACCATATGTTATAAAAATAAATCATAATTGCTTACTTTTTAAGGATTAGATACATTTTATCCCACCATGTACAATTATGAAAGCATTAGGGATTTTTCATTTTTCAATTGGATTACCAGTTGCAGATTTTTCTAAAGAGAACTCTAAAGTGTTCAGGTGTGATGAATATCTGTTTTCAAGTGAAGCACACAGGGAATTCCTACTACTGAGTGTTGTTTAAGCGATCATGTAAGAATCACCTGGACTCAAAAACAGCGTTGAATGTGTGGCATTTGAAGAATGGATAGGCAGGGAGATAAAGACATTGGACTGGATAATCCATTTTGTTTTAATCAGTATATACAAGTTTTAATCTGGACGGTGCTTTTGACTTCTTTAGTTGAACCTCCTGGGAGTAAGTCATCTATCAGAAATGGGCATTTGGGCCCAATACTCAGCCTTAGAAAATAATAGTACATATAAGTAAGTGCAAAGCAAGCATGGTAGTAAGTAGAATAATAGTGCATTCAGTTACCACTGAAATGGACAAAGTTCTTAAGTTGTTTTTTATTTTTTGTGGAAGGAAGTATTTGACTTGTACCTATTTTATACATAGTGAAAAGACCTGAATGTCCACCTGTCTGTTTTATGAAGCCTAGCTTTGTTAAATAATCTGAAAGATACAACTGAGGATAAAAACATACGTCACTATAGAACTGCAAGCATTTCCTCTTAATATCTCTATCTGGTAACTTTCTAGCTCTTTGTTTTAGGGAGTGGCAGAACATGAATACAAACTAGTGAAACTGGCTGGGAAGAAAACCCAGAAGAAACAAAGTTACAACATGGAAAATCTGGCTGTTTCTCACGTCACCACTGAGTTGTCAACAAGTCAACAATGTCTGCAATGGATGAGTCAATTAAGAACCGAAAGTGAAATAAACTTGTCCTTTTCAATCCCTGAGAACAGCTTTAGGCATATCATGTTGTGAAAGATTATGCATTTGGCCAAAAATAGTCCTTTTAGGCAGTGTTAGCGTGAGAATGAAACATGGACCTATGAGAGTGTACATGGCCAATTCTCATACTACACTCTATTAGACAAGGGAAAATCAGAGTTTAGATCTTTCCATGTGGAAATATTTCCAGTTTCCTCCAGATCATTCTATGTAACTAAATCTATGTGGACAGTTTTGTTCTCTTGTCAACTCCAACACATGCACCAAAAATGCTTTTATTCACTCATGAAGGCATCTCGATTGCTTGCCTGAACACCTGATCTTTTTAGAGCCTGCAACTGATACCAGCACTTCACCTAATACAAAGCATCTCGAACTCAAAAGCTTTTGTATCTCCTTCCATGACTGATTCCTGTGAAAATCAAAAAAATAGTATCTGCTTTTCCATTTTATAATTTCATTATTTTATACAGAATGTGAATTGTGAATATTTAGAGTCCAGGTTGCTACCTGTAGGGCCTGAATTTTATTTTTATTTGATTTTGATTGTCCTAGTGCTACAGAACTTGAAAGAGAATGAGCTATGTAACAACATTAAATTTTTTTCCTATTCTGCATTCATTTAAATCCATTGAACTCCACAAATTGAGTTAATAATAAATATAGATATGAAAGAAAGAGTCAAATACATGTCTTAACTCAGGTTAATATTCTGGGGAAATTTAGGAAGAAACCTTGCTGGTAAAGTGTGTTTTAAATACAGTTATTGTGACACAGACTATCTCATAATACCAACCTCAAATGAGTACTATTTAATATTTGTATTAAAAATATATAAAAAGGTACTGAATACTGAAGAGTGAGTATATGATTCTCTGGATTTCTGTGGAATACTATTTTCATGAGTGTCCTTAATCAGCCATCAGCAACATTAGAAAATTTCTACAGAGCAAGTCCTTTGCCAAATTTTATCTCAGGCTTTGGGTCAAGAATTAGAATGTTAAAACACACACACAGAGCTATGGAAGATAGCACTAAATGAAGTGCTAACAGAAATTACTCTTTTACTTTTGCTGCCAAAATAATCAAGAGTATTTAAGTGCATATATGTATAGAAGCATTCTGTAATGATAATGTGTCATTTTTATAAGGTGTCCCATTCTTCAGGAAGAAAACAGCCCAAAGCAGGCAAATAGCAATGAACTTGCGTATATGGTGTTCCTGTAAACTATATTGACATAAACTTAATAAAAGAGGGTTAGTCAAAGCAACATATTTTTCAGAGTGTCTTACACATACAGAAAAACATATTGCTGTGTTAGTCTTCTGAGCATCCCACAATTAAATTTATTTTGGAAGTGAAGAAAGTGTTGTCTCCAAACAAAGGAGATGAAAGCTAATCGTGACAACAGCAAAAATAATTGTAATAAATAGACATATTCTATATATTGAGTTACTGGTGAGTATATCCCACAAATTAACTCTTCCTGCAAATCTGCTAACTGCTGGGTATTAAGTACTACTGTTTATCTACATACAAGTACCCCATCTGGCTTAGCGATTTTTTTCTTTCAGTGAAATTTCAAATATCTTTCAGTCAAAAGCAGATTGCTTACAACTACACGATGTAATCTGTGACAGCAGATTTGCAATGTATCTTCTTTACATGCCACCTAATGTATTAATAGTATCAGAGTTGTGACATTTCTGCTTATTTGTACATCATCATGTACTATAACCCCTTAAATGTGAGTGTAAAAATATCTTGGAGCTCACTAATATTTATGGTGTTAAGTATTTCAGGTGTTTTTTTCATGATGCTGTGGGTATGAATAGTATTAAAAGGATCAGATTTATGAAAGAAGCTTAGTATATTGTAAGCATAACTCAGTAGGCTTAATTTATAAAGCATCAAATGGTGTTATTTACCTGATTGATGCCTGCAAATCTTAATTCCTAAATTATCGTCCTCTTAGCTGAGTTCATCTTTACTGACAATGCTGTAGCTACATTTCAGAGTTGGACACATTATTCTTGACTTTAGATAAGGAAGGGATTAGGTTTCAGAATTATGTTTTTGTTACCTCTGAAAAGCAGTTTCATGTAGTGTTGATTGACTTTCAGCTGCTTGATTGAATAGCTAAATGGCAAATATCTATATGGCAGTGAAGGTTTATTATATCATTAATTCCTTATCCTATTTATAGTTTTTAAGGTTTTTAATGTGGCAGGTCTACTATTCAACGTGCTGCCCTTCTACTCTTTTGAACCTTTATATAAAATAATTGCCTTGGAACAAAAAAAAATTGGGGGTTGATAGTGATGGAGAATGGTTCAAAAACAGTCTGATCTTGGCAACATCTACCTGTACAAGCAAATTTGAGTGACTCTTCTCTGTCTTGTTATGTAAGATTCAGTGTCAATCTGCATATCCTGAATTCTGTACTGTAATGAGCCATATCTTCTGCTATAAAACTTTGTAATTCTGATGATACTATTCACTATAATGTTAAATATAATCTCAGTTATAAAATAGTTCTTTTTGCAAGCAAAATCCACTTCAAAATTTTGTTTATATGTAAGATACACAAGTGTGATATGTAAGATACAAAATTTTTCTGTTGTGTCACACTAAAAAATCTTCAGCCATTGATATATAAGCAGGTAGAATTGTACATATACAATGCCAGCTCTAGGAGGAGTTTACCCCAGTGTATAATAACCTCATCACTAACTACTTAAATAAACATGGACTTCAGGGATTCATACTACTCTTGATTGAAACAGTACTGAGGAGTAGAAGTTGCTTGAAATCTCTTAGAACTTTTGTAATTGCAAAATCACTCTCATCTGTGAGTAAGTTTGAAGAAAAAGTGTTTGGGGACGCTTGGGTTTGAGTTCAAAGAATGACTGTGGTTTGCCAATGCAAGAAGTAGGTAATTAAAGCAATATTTAGAGATACACTAAAACTTTCAATTGGGACAACTTTAAGGCTAACATATTCTAGACTGCAGAGGAAGGAAAGTGAAAACAACCCAAGGATGTATTCATGCATGTCTCATTGAGACCCCTAACAGTTTCTGAGGGTTGTATAGTAACTGCTGTTATTATCAGAAAACTGCTAGAGTTGTTTTCTGACATTTTCAGTGTATTGTGTGGCTGTGAGCTGCCACACCAAACTTGCTCAATTCACAAGTCAAAACAAGACTTTATTATAAGGCTAACAGTGCAACTCCAGTCTACTGTCTGAAAGTTGGCCACTGCTATTGCTTCATACACCACCAGCGCCAGAAGGGTGACTTTGGACCTGCAGCTTCTGTAATAGTTCTCTTGGTGAACTGCAAAGTAAAACAGAATTTGCTTTGTAGTTCTGCAGCATATTGAGTCACTGGTGTTAGTAGTAATTATTAGCTTTGTCTGAGAGTTTAAGAAATTACTTCAAAGACACATGCTGTAGAAGTAGACATGTAAAGTAACCAGGCGCCATCTCTGTAGGATATTTTTCACCTTAAATGTGTGTGAAGATTTATGTATTAGTCTTACTATTTACTAAATATTCAGTATTGAAGATAGATATTGAGATGTTTTCACAGCACATTAGGGCTTAAAATGTTCTCCAATAAACTAGGGGGTTTTTATAGCTCCTGAACTACTGCAGAGGGGACATGCTCATTATAAAAAATGTCTTGGTTAACCTAGAATATGTGCTAGGAAATATTTTTTCAGTTATTTGGAGACGGATGCTACTCATGTTGGTCTGATTTTTATTTCTTTTTCTCCTTTTATTTTTTTCTCCATTTGGCTTCCAGTACTACGTTATAGAGCAGAATTTCCCACCTTTGGAAGTAGTTGATACTGCATTATGGTTGATTTGAAAGTTCAAGGAAACACTGAGTTATACAGCTAATATACAAAAAAATCTTCATTTCTTTTAAATTTTTCAGGACAGGAAAATTTCCATTCAATTTTTTTTATTATGCAGTTGCCATTGTTTACAGTTTGAGTAGAAATATTATCATCATATGCATTATTTTCAGGACTGATGCAGGGGTGTAGTTGGAGGTCAGGGCTGAGCCAGCTCAGCTCCCTTGTTGCTGCCACCAAGAGTGACACCATCTGCCTGTCCCTCCTTCCCACCTCCCCTTTACTCTCCCAAACCATGCCTTACTCATGCTGGGACACACCTTTCCCTCTGCTGACTCCTGTGCTTATCTGATTGCATAGCAAACTGGAGTGACTAAAATACATTTGCCTTTTTGTTGGGCAAGTTTTCTGTGCGGAGCTCCTGGTGTGCTCAGAGAAGTGCTGAAACCCAGCAAAGGCAGCAGCAGCAGGGCCCCACACCTGGGAGGAAGAAGAGGTGAGGAAGAAGCAGATCTTCCTATTTTAGCTGCAGTCAAGTTGCAACTGATTTAGCTGTGTCACATCTCTATATCTTAACAAAATGACCTAGTTAATGTGGGTTTTTTCATGCTGTAAAACTACACAAACATTTAAGACAGTGACAGAGTTAATGCCTGGGTTTCTGCAATTGCTGTGCTGGGCCAGACCTGGAGTAATCCCATTGATTTTAGGATGGTTATTACACATTCACAGTTGTGAAAATTGACAACACCTGCCAAACTGGTTTATAAAAACTATCGTAAACCTCAATTTTTTTAGCAACTTTCATCAGTTTAGCTGCAGATTTTGGACTTTTTTTTTTTTTCCTGTAATTGATTAAGGAAAGAGATTATTTATCATTCCCTGTAAATATTAACATGTCCTTGAATTCAACATTTGAAAGGAATTTTTAAAAGATGTGTTTACTAATGTTTTGACATTTATTGTCCTTAAAAAGCATATCTAAAAGTTTTGCAGGTATTTATAAATCTATATATACTATTTGTGGATCAAGACAGTCTGTGAACTCATAATATATATTTCTAGGGTCAGTAGTAAAAACAATATTTATATCCTTTCAGCTACTACCATCTTCTGTGAATAATGTCAGAGCTGCAATCATAGAAAGATGACAGTAGTCCTGGGTGAGAAAAGCTACTGCCAAGGATTAAGTAATTTTTATTCAAGAAATGAATTTACCCCTTTGTTTTGATGGTTGAAAATTGTCTGTATGAGGCATTGTAAAATATACAAACATTCAAATAAAATTACCTGTATGGATTGAGCTACTGCAGGCTTATATTTTTAGTGTTGAATATTCCTTTCTTTATTTTTAATGTTCTCCAATGCAAATATATATTTAAAATATATTCTTAAAATTTTATTTTTGTGATCCTAATTGCCTTGAAAAAATCCATCAACCTCAAAAATGTATGTTATAGTCAAATCTGTTGAAACCTCTTGACATAGAACCTTTCTATACATTTTCTGTTTTCATATCAACATATTTATAGACAAAAGTTGTTAAAAGGTTTTACATTTATAGCTGAGTATTTGCTTTATAGATCAAATGAAGCAAATACTTCATTTGGAGGAAGTATTGGGGAAGGACTGTGGTAATCACCTGAGAATGCTGACTTGAGAATCTTTTGGAACATTCTGTCTTCCTCATCTGTTAGAAATAGACATATGAAAGCAGTCAAATTAATTCTCTGATTACTCATTTTAGAGGCAGAAGTTTCATCCTTTTATTGATCTACATTTTCATATCTAAAATTCTCTGTGGTGACTGTAGATTTCTTCTAAATCACCAACAGAAGTCAGCACCATATTCTTTACTAAGCAAGAACTCTTCCAAGGAGCATAAACATTAAATAAATTAAAATTATTTAGCATAAGATTTGAAGAAAAAATTTGGAGAATCAACCACTAATGTGACATCATTTTCACGGAATCCTACATCTTCCCAAGAAAGTACCTTTGCTAACACATTTGTTAGAGTTTTTTTGCTTATATTTTTTAGTAAACTCATTTGCTCCCATCTCCAGACATATACTCAGTGTCTAATTCTCTATGCATGCTTTCATCACTGCTTGTTTTTGGCGTATAAAATCCAGTTTTATGTTAACTAGGTGGGTTGCTGAGTTGCCAGCATGCCATTCTGGATCGGGCATTTGTGAATTGTTTTTAAGCACCAAAGCGGACAATGAAAGCTTTATATCAGTTCCCCAATTAGCAGTAATCATTCTTGCTAAACTTTGGTAAAGAGCTGCAGTATGCAATGAATGTAAAGTATTCATTCCTTGGCAGTTTCTTTTTTTTTTTTCCTCTCCCTACATTTCTACATTTTGTAAAATAGTCTTATGCTGCTTGTTATTTCTATTCATATTACAGATTGAGAATGTTGATGTCTGCCTTAGCTTTCTGGCAGCCAGAGGCGTAAATGTCCAAGGTCTTTCTGCAGAAGGTAAGAGAAAAAATCATCAGAACAAATAATAGTATTTTCTTCTGAAAACTAAATTTCTTAACACAAATTTTTTGCACCTAAGTACCTATCTCCAACTGTCTTGAACAGCATGCAAATTTAGATTAGTGATAGCGAGTTTCATTTTAATTTTCCCTTGAAATTGAACCAAGAAATTCAATGTTTATGAAGCTTGAGACGATGTTTTAAAATGATACTTTTTCAATAGTATTAATCTTTTCATGTTACCTCCATAATGTTAGATAGGCACAGAGTTTCCCAAGCATACATTTTAACTTGTTCATATATGTGATTCAAAACAGCAAACAAGGATATGAGAATCTTGCTCAGTTAAGTAAAATCAGGGAAGTCTATTTGTTTTAGCAAATTTATTATTACTAGTAATGCTGTCAGGATGTGTCTGAAAATTATAGTATTCCTTTGATGTGATCTATTAAGAGTGAATGATCTTGCTGCTTCTGTTATTCTGCTGTATTAGTCACCTCTAGTGATTGCCTAATATGGTTACAAATAAATTCATAAATATAATAAATCAAAACCATTATAAATATCAGTCGTGTAATTATTATGTAATATTTGCCTTGCTAATGTAAGACGCAGGTGAATATTTTTTCTTGTAAATTAATAACTTGTAAGTAAGTCTTTGTCCTGTAACAAATTAAGCAGTTCTGCAAGGTGCTATGCACCTTCAAAGTCCCTATGACCTCTGTGGCAGCTGAAGGTAACATACTAATGAGATGGAATGCTGTATTTTTATTTTGCTTGTAGCCCAAATAAAAGCTGAAAGGAAAAACAAAAATTTCCCAGAGCTGTTAATTTCATTGTAATTCTAGAAGACTCATGGAGAAAAAATCTGGAATGCTAACCACTGTTTGATTTTTTAAATTAAATCAGAACTATCTTTCACCACCTCCACCTTTCTAGAACTTTAAAAGTATAACACAGCTGTGATATGTACTATCTATTCACTTTGACTGTCAACTTATGGAAAGCTCCTTAAGTGATTCAAGAGAACCTTTGTACATACTGTAGATATCTTGATACAAGAGCTTACTGAAATTTTGCATATTGTCATTCACCTCAAAGCTGTTTAGAAACTGAATTTTCTAGTGCAGCCTATATTTACTTGCATATAAAATACCAATCAAATGTGTGAATAGCATGAATTTATTTAATGATAATACACTTCGTTGGTTAATAACATGACATGGTGCATGACACTTAGTTTTTGTACTTTGGTAGATCAAAATCTGTGTGCATTCTGTAATACATGCCTTTAATCATACCTTTGTTTTGCTTTGGAAAATAATTTTAATAGGATGTAAGCTTCAACTGTGTAGCTTTAAGGTCATATACTACTGAAACCAATACTACTACGTGGGGTTAAATGCAAGGACTATGATTTAAAATGCTTATTATTATTATTCAAAACCAAATTTTATTACTGAGTTCTGAAGTAAGTTTAAAGTAATTTTGCTGTTATGAAGTTGGTAATGAATCTGGTGTAAATCCACTAATATATTTGTATTACTTTGTATTACTTTGTATTACTTCGTATTACTTCAAAGTACTTCAAAAGTGTGATTCCATTAAATATACCATTTTTAGTATGTATAATCATGATTATTATAATTTCTTTTGGGGAGAAGAAAATGAGTTTTGTGTAATAGTTTGGTAAACGTGTTGTGTTACCACTGGACCAGAAAGAATCTTGAACAATAAACTATTAGCTTCGGAAGGTTTGAAGATTTCACAAACCTCATTTGGACACTTGAATGAAGAGATCTAGAATAAAAGTAATTTTCAAATCTTGACTGCAGAATTTCTGCTTGAGAACTCAATTGATAAATAATAAGCTAGTTACCACAAAGAAAAACACTCCCCTCCTCTTCCCTGGATGTGTTTAATACACATTAGCAGTTTCTGGATTTTTTGTTTGCAAGAAATCTTCTAACTTTAACTCATTTAAAAGTAGGAAAGAAAAAAAAGTTCAAAACATAACTTTCTTCTTTAGAAATAGTACAATATGTAGTTTAACACGAAAAGTGCAAAATTTTAAGATAAAAATGATGAGTGGAATTTAACAAACAAAGAATTCTTTTTCTGAACATTAAGTGATGCAAAATGTTAAGAATAAATAAACTTGTGTCATGTACTGAAAATCTTCTAGAAACAGAGGAGCTTAAAATGGATAGTTATGTGTTTTTTGGGGGTAATTTCAGGGTAGTTTTAAATATAAGTTTTCTGTATTTCTTGTTAATGATCTTTCCTGAAACAAACATGAATGCAAAAGTAACAGTTGCCTGAAAGGTCTGGTAGCTCTGAGAAAGTTCTGTGTATCTCTGATGATCTCACTGGGAAACAAAGATCCTGCAGCATCTTCACAGGGAAGATGAGAAAGCATGAATGCTCAGAGAAAAAAATTCCATTTTGAAAAGTATATTTCAGTGCCCAGGATGGTGTTTGCTTTTGAAGAGCGGGTTGTGACCATCAGGGCTCCAGTGTTTGCTGGCCTGTTAGTGTATGTACTAGCTTTCCACCTAATCCTATTGAAAGAAAATTAGTATGGTTTACAAGACATGAATATAACAGTAATTGTTTATAAATTTGGCTTGAAAATTTACCTAAGAAAGCTGTGTAGGACTCACAGCTCAGTATTTAGACTTGCAGGGAATGCAGAAAGATTGTAGTGTTGCATGTTAGGTTACAAGTCTATGAGTCTAATGAAAACCTTTCACAAGAAGGTCAGTGCCAAAAAAACCTAATAATGAGGTTATGAACAGACCTACATGCTGCAGATAATTTCATTAAAGTCTCCTGAGGCTTCTTTTTTGACACAGAGATCACAGATGAGCAAAGAATAGCATTATCCTGTTAAAACCTTCATCTCAGGCTGGGGAAAGGCTAAGAAAGGAATGGAAGATATAGGAACTTTACTGTGGAACACCAGAATTTTGTTCAGGTAGCTGTGTTAGCCTCATGTGAAAGCTGTAGTTTTGAAATAGCATTATAACAGAGAAAACTATAAAATCACGTCATTTGAAAGTTCAAAGATGTTATCATGAGCATTACAGTCACCTTTTTTAAAAACAATTTTCCATTCATTTTCTTCCCTCATGTTCCTTGAATATTTGTATGAATGGATATGTGCTCACCTCTAAGACTGTTACATCATTCTTTTTGATTTTTCTAGAACCCACTGTTTATTACCAATGTGCACAGAATTTGCCCAAAACTCAAGAAGACTAATTTAAAGCCATAGGGTTGAAGGGATGTGCACCTAGGGCCAGAAAGAATTCCGATTTTTCTGAATTAACTTCTGCTTACTTAGAATATTTGTACTTTATTGAGCAGTAGTATTAATTTCAAATTATGTATGTTATTTAAGGTTTGATGGAGTCTTCTTTATGGCCATATAAATGACTCAGCATGAAAGCATTATAGAGATATGTTTTTTTGCAACAATGGCACATAAATAAAGAAAAATTATAATAAAAAGTAAAGTATTAGTGATACCAAAAATGTCCCTGATATTAGTGATAAATAAAGAGGTATAAGACATAAACCTGTAGAGCTATAGGTATGTACAGAGATATTTTACTGTAAGACTGTGGAAAAATGAAGTCTAAAACCAATGTTTTCACTTCTTGTTCTCTTTCTTTTTTTTTTTTTTTTAAATAGAAATACGGAATGGAAATTTGAAAGCCATTTTAGGGCTGTTTTTCAGTTTGTCTCGTTACAAACAGCAGCAACATCATCAGCAACAGTACTACCAGTCTTTGGTGGAGCTACAACAGCAAGTCCCTTCAACTTCACCTGAAATCAGCCAGTCCAAAACACACCAAGATATGCAGTCAAGGTAGGTTAAAAAGTTAGTTTTCTCAGGGGTGAAAGCTTTTTGTTCAAAAAAGACAAAATTTCTTGGGAAAAAAAAACAAAATAGGACACTTTAAGACTTAAAAGCTTGGCATTTTCTTTTTTTTTTTTTTTTTTTTTAGCTATTTTTGCAATGGATGCAATGTATTTGTTTGGTACTATGCCTGCATTTCTTGGGGGTAAAGCTAGACTGAGAGCAGAGAACATTCCCAATTAAATTTAGTTCCAATTTTAATTAATTGTAGAGCTTTCTCTTACCTTACTATTGATTCCAGTGCCCACTGCACAATAAGAGACAGCTAGCACACCATGTGGTTAGTATACTGGTTATTTTCATGTTTTCTTCCCATACCCAGTTCCACATCTAAAGGAACAGTTTCAAATAATTATCAAAATACATGGGGAAAAGGCAAAATTATTACTTTCATTTGTTATAAACTCTTTTTATCCCTACACATTCTGTTTTTTTGAGCACCTAATTCTATTTGATTTTTTTTTTTTGAAAGGGAAAAGAAATAGCCTTAATCTGGTTGTTTCTTTTAAGTGGTCAGTTTTATATTTAGTTTTAGGAAACCAAAGCACTCAGCAGAATCCTTAATAGCTGAACTACTTTTCT
This sequence comes from Pseudopipra pipra, assembly GCF_036250125.1. Lineage (NCBI taxonomy): Eukaryota > Metazoa > Chordata > Aves > Passeriformes > Pipridae > Pseudopipra > Pseudopipra pipra. The sequence goes on along the minus strand of NC_087553.1, from coordinate 36,764,521 downwards.
TTGAGACTGCAGCTGAAAACATATTTTGCAAATGTAGTTGCTTACAGGCCAGGACAAAAGAATCAGTTTGAAACACAAATATCTATTTAAATGGAAACAGTATTAACAATGTATACTTTATTGGGGAAGTTTAAAAAAAGCTATTCACATCTGGTGCCATGAAAACTGTAGTTCTTAATGAAGACTTTGATCTTGTTGGGTTTAGTACTTGTTTGATTTTTCATATCCGTGTTTAAAATGTTTTTGCTGACTTACTGAACAGCTCTATGTCTAGAATGTGATAAGCCAATGATCTAGGATGGATTAAAAGTATCAGACTAAGATAGTGAGATTCTAGTTCTTTAGTCCATTCATACCTAAATTACACTTTCACGTTTGTGATAAACATATTTCTTTAAATGACAAAAACTTTTAACAGCTCAGCCTGATAGAAATGTTTGTCTTCAAACTAGGAATGTTTTAAAAATATGTTTTGTAGGAAAGTGTTGCTGATAGCATTTTAATTATCTCCTTTGATACAAAAATTAAGATACATTTATATTTGCCTTGGGCATTACAAAGTGAAATGCTTTTATTTTCTCTGCTACTGAAAATTAATGTCTTTGAATGCTTTCTCTGTGAAGTTTAGTATTATAGTGTAACCTAGGGAATTATGGTATTGTCATAGAAGAGTCTGACTGCTCTCAACATTTTCCAAAATTGAACTTCTGTTTTCTGAAGGATATCTAATACTGCATAAGAAGCAAAAATGTCTTGTTATTCAGAAATTAATCAGCTTTAATCAGTGGAATTAAGAGATTAGCCAGCTTCCTGTAAATATCTTTGTTTACTGGATTTTATTTATAATTTAGTAAAAGAAAGGAAGCATTTTCTGCTTTTCCCATGGTGAATTTTTTAATAATAAAATAGTTACAATATTCCTTTATACATCACTACTATTACAAGGGTTTGTCCAAAAAAGCCTGGATAAAGCAGGTGTTTTACTATTTGGATGACATGGGTTGCATATGGTATGCAAAAAGTTTATGAATCTTTTATTAAGTTTTCTTTTCATGATAATTCTCCAAGATCTTGTGGTTCTTCAGCAATTTCTTCTCCTATTTTTCTGTTTAAACATGCTCCCTTAAGAGGAGAGGCAGTCATTCCATGTTCAGAACCCCAGCATTTTTGCTTTTGTAGAGTGACATCTAAGGCTGGTTAACAAAATTTCTACTTCCGTCAGTGTGCTTTAGACCTTCCACTTTCATCTAGGAGTTTAAAATAATTTAATTCTTTGATTAAATTTCTATTTATAACTATGTTTCAGTTGTAAAATATTTCTATGTAAAAAATTATTAGACCAAGATTTCTTATTTCCAATCTGAAAACTGAAAGCAAGAATGTTTCTGTTTGCTTTCATATATACAAAAGTTTAATGCTTATCACTACAAACTTCTGTATTGCCTGAGAGAGAATAATTTCTCAGTAAAGTCTTTATGGATAACAAAAGGTCTCTACTACTAAAAGTTTTCTCCAGTATGAAAGTTTTCTATCTTCTGCTACAATTACATCTAGTATTCTGAGCTGCTAGCAAAACAAAGAGCCCCAGAACTTAGAAGCAAACAGAAATATAATTTTTTAAAATATTTTTTTTTCATTTTTAAGTAATATAATGAAATAAGCATAAAATAATATATCCCTTTCTAAAAAAAAATAACTACATGTGAAAACGAGTCTTCCATAATTGTACATCGATATGAACTCTCTGTGGTGGACTTAGCAACCTTTTCATTCATAGCAGTAATTAATTTAATTAATTCTTTTTTCCCAAAAAAACCAAATAGTTTGAAATATAATTAAAAAAAAATCTCCCAAACACCTCTTTAGTTTTAAGTTGCTAATGAGTGAATAAAAGCTTCTACTTAGAAAGAAGCCAAAATATGAAATTAAAATAGAAAAGATTACTTTGAAGAGATTCGTCTTGCCTCTTACCTGCCTTTTGCTACTTGAAATGTGGACAGGCAGCTTACATGACTCCCCAAACTGATTTCTATGATTGCTTTTGTGTCAGCTGTGTCTCAGCATTACTTACAGAAGGAACCAACATGACTGAGTTGGCAGGAGCTCATGATTTAGAAGGTCCTAAGGAACTGATATGACTACTCCATGGGACTCCTGAGACCTTCAGATATTTTTGACAAAAAGTAGTTTCATACAGATACTGAAACCTTCCTATTTTATTGAATGGAGAATTTTGAAAAGTGATAAAATGCGAAGTGTATAATAATGTACATTATTCACACTTTCCATATGAAATTATTAACTCAATAGATGATCTAGCTGTTATCAATAATAGAGTAATTTTACTTTTTTAAAAAAGTAGCGGTGATAAAACTAGCTATTTTATCATTTCATAGTAGATGTTAATCTTTAAGGCAATTTATCATTACACATTTATGTGCAGGTATGCTTTTTTTATTAGTCTGTTGGAGTTCTGAATATGTTTTTCAAAATTCTGAATACTTTTCATTTTCTAACATATCTGGCATAACTGTGGAAAGGTTTGGCATGTAGAAGCCTTAAGGCAGAAAATTACTTACAGTGTATATTTTGGAAAAAATATTTGGCAAATGCACATAACAGAGAGTATTTCCCATTAACTTGGGCTGTGGCCTTTTATTACCTACAAATAGCCTCAGGTTTTTGAAAGAAACAAGAAAAAATATCCTATTATTATGGCAGAAGCCAGATAATGAATATAGCTGTTAACATCTGAGTGGCACATTCATCTTTATTCAGTAATGGCAAAATGCTTCAAATCTGATTTGAGTAAATTTTCGAGGGTATTGGAAAATTGTATTCTTATATATATAGGTATTTTATTCTACTAGAAGACTCACATATTTCTACTGTGTTATACACCTGAGGAATAAAGCTGTCTTTTTGAGTCACTCTGTACATTTAAGTGCATTTGATATCCATGTGTTTCTATGTGTTCATCTAAGCAAAAGCAAAACATATACACTGAAATTAGTGGATGCTTTTTGTAGACTTCGTACATCTTTTGAATGTTCAATAATCAATCACATTTTATGTTGTAATTTAAGCCTTGGAAACTATGTCTTGGAAACTATTTTAGGTTAGAATATTCTATAAGAAAAGTTATCTTCTTTGTTGCTTCCAGAAACGTATGGTAAGCATATTGCTTAATTTCAACTTGATTTCCTGGGAGGTAAAAAGACATTTTATTTTCTTTATTAAACAAGTATGTTTAATAAATGCTGTCCACTTTTTCTGAGAGAAATACAGATTATACATGGAAGAGAGAAATACCTCTGAGAAGTCACACAGAAGGTGGTCAGAATACAGAGGTTGGTAGTATTCAGGCCCTGATGAAAACCAAGGAAGTTTTGTCTTTGTATGTACAGGGCTAGTGTCTCACCCTCCTAATTTAAAAGATTGCTCCTGGTGATGATGATGATGAAGATGATTGTGCTGTCGTCCTCATTTCCAGGTTATGATGTCCTTAGTAATGATCAATGTTTGTGACCATTACTGGGTCTGAGCCTGTTTCACATGCCACTGAAGACAACCTACTTTGGTATCAACCTCATTCAGACAGTGTTTGAGCCCTTTATCAACAAGAACTGAAACAAGCATGAAATTATATTAGGACTCTACAGGTTTTATAGACAGGTTGTTTTAGTATGGTAAATAGAGACCCCAGGGGAAAGTTATAATCAGAATATCACAAGACTGACAGGATTAGGTTTGTGCAAAAATGGAGAATTCAGGAGACTAGTTCAGGAGGCTAGTTGTCCTTGGATGACTAGGAGACAACACAGGTCAGGAATGTAATTAAACCAACTTCTAGAGGAGCCTCTCTCCCCTTAGTGCAAAGTTTGCATAGGAGGATAACGAATCTTTTCTGTCGGGCTCCTAACAAAGTTATCCAAAACTGGTCAGTGTGGCAATACTCTAATGTTCCTATTCCCATGTAGTCTGTCTGTGACCAGTATCAGAATTGTCAAAATTGTGCACACAGAAGGAGAGCAAGATTCTGCATGTGAAAGAGTATCATTGGCCTACCTAATCCTAGGGCCAATAGCAATATTTCAAATGAAATGTAAAAAGAATGTAG